>NC_134909.1:22109593-22172093 GCF_041734735.1 Babylonia areolata | reverse complement strand
TTATGTGAGTGCCTTCACTGTTGGTAAACACACATTGTTGTTTAACATCTTCATGATAGCAACACAAGAGCTAGTATAGTAGTGAGAATAAATATATTGAACTGGTTTTGTCCAAGCCAAGTCTGAAACATATCCACCAGCCTTTTCAGATAAGTTTGTGTGTTTTTTTGCTGTTCTTTTGCCTTTACTCAGTCACTGTCTGATGTACTGTGACCATTGTGACTGATTGATTGATTGAATGTTCAGCTGTTACAACTGAACTTTTGGATTGAATTTGAATTTGAGTCCCAAACTTTTTTGGTAAGCTTTTTAAAGAATAATGATTTCTTTGTGTCAGTGGGTCTAGGGTAAATATTTACATTGTGAGAGTTGTGGTGATAATTCAAACTCTCCATTTTTCTAACAGTTACTGCTTACAGTGTGAGTGTGATGGTGATAATTCAGACTCTCCATTTTTCTAACAGTTACTGCTTACAATCTGAGTGTGATGGTGATGATTCAAACTCTCCATTTGCTTGACAATTACTGCTTACATTGTGAGTGTGATGGTGATTCAAACTCTCCATTTGTTTGACAATTACTGCTTACATTTGAGTGTGATGGTGATAATTCAAACTCTCCTTTTTTTTTTTTTTTTTTTGACTCACTTGTGTAAACAAAGTGAGTCTATGTTTTAACCCGGTGTTCGGTTGTCTCTGTGTGTGTGTGTGTGTGTGCGTGTGTGTGTGTGTGTGTGTGTGTGTGTGTGTGTGTGTGTGTCCGTGGTAAACTTTAACATTGACATTTTCTCTGCAAATAGTTTGTCAGTTGACACCAAATTTGGCATAAAAATAGGCAAAAAATTCAGTTCTTTCCAGTCATCTTGTTTAAAACAATATTGCACCTCTGGGATGGGCACTACAAAATTAAAAAAAAGAAGCCTAATTATATGCAAACTGCATTTACTGTTATATTTATATTTTTTGTATTCTCTAAACTTGGCACTTTGACCTCTTATTCTGACACAACAACAAGAGGAGTCATTATTATCATTTTTTGTTCAAACAGGAACTTCTTTTGCTAAGCATGGAATTTTTATTTATTTTGCAAACGTTTTGGTGCCGATAGTAAAAAAAATGTTGATGATTGATGACAGCGATCAGTTGAGAAAGAGAGATGTTATGACTGGCACTTTGTTGATAACTATTGCAGGTTGCACTTGTGATGCATCTGAGAAAAATGTGAGCACAGCCACCACACCCTGTGAGACAGACACTTGGAATCCCTCAGCTATTGTGATGAAGTCGGAACCAGACACACACACAGACAGCGGTCAAGAAATAAAAGCTGAACCAGTTGATCACTGCGCGACAAGTGCACAAACATCTGTTACTCACAAGTAGTAACAAACATCTGTTGACCTGTTCAATCATTCCATTTAATATAGAATTCCATTCATTATTCATAAGTAGACACAAACATCTGTTACTCACAAGTAGTAACAAACATCTGTTGACCTGTTCATAATTCCCTTTAATTTAGAATTCCATTCATTATTCATAAGTAGACACAAACATCTGTTACTCACAATAATGAAAGAATTATGATATATATCTTTACAAATAAAATCCTTCTCTCTGAGTCCTCTTATTTACATATTCTTCTTGTGAATGCATCCTATTTAATACAGGAGAAATACTCATTCTCTTCCAGCATGTATACAATAACCAGTTCTGAATCCTTTACATGTTGTGTAATAGATGCATATATACTTTACCCCTCCATATATATATCTGTCAGCAGACCAGGTGGCCTGTGTAATTGAATGTGAGCACAACATTCTTGTCAAATGTGTTTTGTTTCGTAGTAATTGCATGGAATATGTAACATTCTGATGTACCCCCATGGGAGTTTCCTGAAATAAACATGTCTTTTCATGTCATGTCTTGTCACTGACAGCAGAATGACTGGCCTGTCTGTGTGCATGTCTGTGTACTTGTCTGTCTACCTGTCACTGAATATTGATGAATGCTTGAGAGTGGAGAGAGGGTAGGGAAGACAGCTGATTTTAATCAGATAGCATTATCACAGTTGGAATGCATCCTCTCCGTGTTTATTGAGTGCACTAAATTGATGTCAGTTTCAGATGCAAAGACATCAAATTCATGCACAAATGCTTGCACTTGTCACACACACACACACACACACACACACACACACACACACACACACACACACACACACACACAATGGAAACAATGCCACCAAGAAAGATAACCCTTGAGAATGAAATTAAAGCAAACAGGTGTCAGTTACCTCCCATCTAAACCTCCCCATTGAAACACTCCCCGGCAGATGAATTAACTCTCTCCATACGAACGGCGAAAGAGACAACGTTAACAGCGTTTCATCCCAATTACCATCATCAAAACTTTATTGCAAGCAGAAGGCTCTTAAACTGAAGAGGTGAATGTTGACAAAGAATACCACAATTCTGACGACGGGAAGCTAAAGGCTGGGTCATTCAGACACCCACTGGACATCCGAGGGGTCTGTGTAGAGGAGAAAAGAGGACTGGCCGTACTGAGTGAGTTAAACATTTTCGCTGTATAAACAGCTTCTTCAGGCTTAGTAGACATGTAAGCCATACTTGTTTACCAATTTTTATATTTTACCTGTCTCAGTACTTTCCGCAAGGAGCGGAGCCCAGGACACCAAGAGAGTGTGAACTATATATAGAGAGAGAGACAGAGAGAGAGACAGAGAGAGAGAGAGAGAGAGAGAGAGAGAGAGAGAGATTGTTAAATAGCCTGCTGTGTCATGTATATGTATGCATCCAGGAGTCATGACCTGGGTGCGGCCCAACCCCCTTAGAGTGTAAGGAGTTCAAAAACAAACAAAGAATTACTGAAACAACAGTGACCGCTATTCTAAACGACTACTTCTGCTGAGTGACCAACAGCACACGGTGAAGATGTTTTCTTCCAGAAACGTTCAAAACCACCACGCTGATTATTTCAAAGCGGTTGTAAACGTATTCTGCTCCGAACTTTTTTTTTTCAACTTCGACCCGACGCCAAAAGAAAAGCTGGGGGAAAAAAAACTGAGATCGGAACGAGACTCACGTGCATGTAGGCAGCAGCGTAGATGGAGAAAGCCATCACCCCCCCCACACACACACACACACACACACACACACACACACCTGCCTCCCTCCCCCCCTTATCCCCCCCCCCTCCCCCCACCCCCACCCCTATTGTTACCTTTCCAGGATCTAGACAGAGCTCTATGTGTCGCGGAGGACGTTGCAGCACACCCCCCCAACAATAGTGCAAGAGAAACACAGGCAAAAGAAGAGAAAGTTCGCAACATTTATTTGCACACTGACACGGGCACACTAAACACAATCATACACAGCAGATAAGAGGGTTCCAAGGAGGGACCTAGTCATCCAGGCAGAAAGGACATGTCGACATCTCTCCCTGTACCATAGGGATGTCCTAAAAACTGTCTTGTCCCTGTCTAACTTGTTCCCCGGGGTTGGGCAAGGAAATGATGAACGATGAAATACAGCAAAATAATGATGAAACCACTGCTACTAATACTACGAATAATAATAATAATAATAATAATAATAATAATAATAATACATATAACACTCTCATACTCTCTCTCTCTCTCTCTCTCAAACACACACACTCACACACACACACACACACACACACACACACACACACACACACACACAGAGATAGATAGATAGATTAGGTAATATGAAATAACCAGCTGATCCGCTTAAAAAATGTATGAACAAAAAACAAAATACCTCAACAAAATTTCACCAGTGAAGTCACCATATCCATGTGCTTTACTAAAGTCCTTATGTTTTCAGGAATCCAAAGGACCTTTCCAGTCTGTGTCCTTTTGTTTTTTTGTTTTTTTTTCTTGTCTCGACCAATGTCCCTGTCTCCCAGATCAACAGGTAATCAACACGCTTTGTATGAATAATAAATGTAATAAGACAGAGAGAGTGGGGAGGGAGAGATAAAGAGAGAGAGAGAGGGGGGAGGGAGGGAAGAAGAGATAAAGAGAGAGAGGGGGGGGGGGGAGGGAGGAAGAGAGAAAGAGAGAGAGAGGGGGGGAGGGAGGGAGGAAGAGATAAAGAGAGAGAGAGGGGGGAGGGAGGGAGGAAGAGATAAAGAGAGAGAGAGGGGGGAGGAAGGGAAGAAGAGATAAAGAGAGAGGGGGGAGGGAGGGAAGAAGAGATAAAGAGAGAGAGGGGGGGGGGAGGGAAGAAGATAAAGAGAGAGAGAGGGGTGGGGAGGGAGAAAGAGAGAGAGAGGGGGGAGATAGAGGGAGGGAGGTAGAGAGAGAGAGGAGGGAGGGAGAGAGACAGAGAGAAGGAGAGAGAGAAGAAGAGAGATAGACAAGAGAGAGAGGGGGAGGGAGGAAGAGAAAGAGAGAGAGAGAAGGAGAGAGAGGGGGGGAAGGAGGGAAAGAGAGAGAGAGAGGGGGAGGGAGGGAGGGAGAGAGAAGGGGGAGAGAGAGAGGAGAGAGAGCACTGAGCACTGAAATGTTTAAGGTCATTAGCTGTAAATCTCTAGTGACATAGTAGGTACTAATCAGAACAAAATGGTGCAAGATGGAGAGAGAGGGAGAGAGAGAGAGAGGGGGTGGGGGGCTCAGAACTCTGAAAGAAATATTTTACTGCAAAGCCACCGGCCTGCTTGCAAATGAGGTACATGCAACTGGCACACACAATACCGAAAATAAAGGGGGGGGGGACCAATAATGAGAGACGAAAGAATGAAGGAGAGAGAGAAGGAGAGAGAGAGAGAGAGAGGAGGGAGAGAGAGAGACAGAGAGGGAGAGAGAGAGAGAGAGAGAGGAAGGAGGGAGGAAGAGAGAGAGAGAGAGAGCTCCACACTCAACCATGATATATCACAAATACCTGCCTCAACCATGATATATCACAAATACCTGCCTCAACCATGATATATCATACATACCTCCACCCATTCAGGGCCTCAACCATGATATACCACACATACACTCACCTTCCAAGGGCCTCAACCATGATATATCTCACATGCCTCCACCCTCACAGGGCCTCAGGCATGACCTATCAGGCACGCTGCTGAAATTCGCTGGTGGCTCCATTATGGCAGAACGATGTGGCCACAGTTTCACTGGAGGTTCAGTCAATAAGGTCACCGCTATTTTGATAATTGCTAACCATCAAACTGTAAATGTGTGCCGATCAACGAAGCGTGGAGATGGAGGAGGGGGTGTGGGGTGTGGGGAAGGGAGGGCAGACAGGGGTCATGATCATGAGAACGACGAGTACTGATAAATCTGGAACGTTTTGAAATCCACATGGATGGAAAGATGATATCTGGAATGTGTAGTGTATGTGCAGTAACCGTTTCTTCATCATTAGAAACAGTTTGTTATCGCACGCACGCACGCACGCACACGCACACACACACACACACACACACACACACACACCACTTTCACCACAAACCCTTCTCACTGTATTCTGCTTCGTAAAGCAAACACACCACTGGTCTGTTCACACTGACATTGCAAGCCGAGCCGACCTGTCATGATGAAAGGTAATGCTCCTGGCATTTCACTGAGACTGACCTACCGTCACACAGCCACCCCCAAGTATAAAGGCCAGGTCAGGGGGAGTTCTGAAGCACTGTCCCATGCACGGATTACAGTATCAAAGTCTGGATCCCTCATCATCCGTATGAACTGTCATTTGGAAGACACAGACGATGGAAGAAACAAGGAGAACAAAGAAGAGAGGGAACAAACTTTGAGGGATGTTGAGGCTGTCCTGTACATATTTCTTTCATCACCTGACTTGTCCTTTCAGACAACAAAGTGTCATATGAATTTTACTTACTGATCCTGTAGACAGATAAGTGTTTCCTCACTTCTCATCTCGTAAACGAGGCGGTGCAGAGAGAATGCTGACAGAAAGATTTATCACTTCCAGACCCGCAAGCTGTGATGAAATCATACACCGGAGAAAAGGACAGCGTGGTGATTTCAGGCATGCAGGTAAATGTGGGAAATGAAGTCCTGGTCTGTTGTATCAGGCCTGCAGGTAAATGTGGGAAATGAAGTCCTGGTCTGTTGTATCAGGCCTGCAGGTAAATATAGGAACCAAAATGAAGTCCTGGGCTGTTGTATCAGACCTGCAGGTAAATGTGGGGACCAAAATGAAGTCCTGGTCTGTTGTATCAGGCCTGCAGGTAAATGTGGGAACCGAAATGAAGTCCTGGTCTGTTGTATCAGGCCTACAGGTAAATGTGGGAACCGAAATGAAGTCCTGGTCTGTTGTATCAGGCCTGCAGGTAAATGTGGGAACCAAAACGAAGTCCTGGACTGTTGTATCAGGCCTGCGTCCGTCATTGACATGAAGTTGTGCACCTTGTGCATGGAGAGAGTTACCACTCTTTATTGCTTGTCAATAAACTCTCGACTGTTGGCCGCCGTTCTTTCTCTGTCTTCGGACCTTGCAATTGGAATGAACTTCCTCTTTCGCTTCGTTAAGTCTCCACACTCAGCTCTTTCAAGTCTGGCCTTAAAACCCACCTCTTCCCAAAATAGCCTCCCTTCCCTGCCTCTTCCTTGTCTTTAGTTTCTCCAGTTTTAGAGTTATGCGTGCGTGAGAATGACTGGTGCGAAAGCACTTAGATTTGTCTATGCATAAGATTCAGCGCTATATAAATACCATTATTATTATTATTATTATTATTATTATTATTTACTCTCTTGGCCTCAACACTCTTTCTTTACGAATGTCAGATTTACCAAACAGTGTGGTCTTACACCAATCTACCTTCCTTGAAACGGGCCTGATGGACCGAGCTTGATCGGAAGTGGTGCGTAATGTTTGAAACATTTGTGACTTTGATCGAACACCAGACATACACAAAGCATGAAGACGAATCACTCAAACGAGGTCAGCAGATTGAACAGACAACACCAAGAAAGAAACCCACCTACAATGGTTTACTGTTGACAGCAATTTATTGGCATTCTGTGCAAAGTGTTGCTGAATGTAGTGAAGACAGCAAAGTAACAGAAAACAGGAAAAAATGCAACCTCAAACTTATGATAAAACCATTAAAATCACAACACATGCACCCCCACTGTCCATAACCAAATCCATACAAGTGCAGACACATAGAGTTACAGTAAAAGAACTCACAAATGCCGTGTGAATGAAAGGGCACAGAAGAACCAAACCATGTGACTGTTCAGGAGAGACTCAATTGCATTAACAATATTGTCAATGAAAAGGTATATACGAACCAAACTATATGACTAATTTGGGGAAATTTAATTGCATTAACAACACCATTTTATGAAAAGGGTACATAAGAACAAGTCATAATATTCAGTGAAAACTCATTTGCATTAACAATTCACCAAATTACTAGTATAATATTCAAATATTCGGGCGCAACAGCCGAATGGTTAAAGCGCTGGACTTTCAATCTGAGAATCCCGGGTTCAAATCTCGGTGACGGCGCCTGGTGGGTAAAGGGTGGACAATTTTTCCGATCTCCCAGGTCAAAATATGTGCAGACTGTTAGTGCCTGAGCCCGCTTCGTGTGTATACGTACGCAGAAGTTCAATAAATACGCACGTTAAAGATCCTGTAATCCATGTCAGCGTTCGGTGGATTATGGAAACAAGAATATACCCAGCATGCACACACCCGAAAACGGAGTGTGGCTGCCTATATGGCAGAGTAAACAAACTAAAACGGTCATACACGTCAAATGTTACATGTCTGTCTAAGTGTGTGTGTGTGTGTGTGTGTGTGTGTGTGTGTGTGTGTGCCTGAAATCTGATTGAATGACACAGGAAACGAATGAGCGCCCAGTGGCAGCCGTCAGTCGGCTCTACCTAGGTAGGCAGCCTGTTGTGCAAATGACCCCGTATTTGTAAAGCGCTTAGAGCTTGGTCTCCGACCGAGGATAGGCGCTATACAAGTATCTATATCAATTAGTCAATATTAAAACGGCAAATTGTGACTCCAATGTTCTCAATACGGTAAATTGCTGATACAGTTATAGAACTATTAAAGACCTTCTTTGTTAAGCTGTGGTTGTGACTGAACATCATAAATGTATGCTTGCTTCAATTCTATTGGGCTATATTATCATTTGTGTAAGAACTACAAAACAGCCAGTTGGAATTTTTACATTTGAACAATAGGTTCCTCTGTGGATTGCCTCAGTGTCATCAGGAACAGGTTCTTCTAACCCTTCATATTGATAGTTATATCTTGTTTGTCCATCTTTCTTCTTAAAGTCTGTCTTTTCTTTTCTTTTACTCTTCTTTTCTGTCATTCTTTCTTTTCTTTATTCTCCTTCTATTCTTCAACACTTCCTTCCTCTTCTCCGCCACCTTCTCCTCCTCCTTCTTCTTCTTTTGCCCCATCCTACTGCCTTGAATTTACTGGCACCCCATGACACCCAGCAACCCACCTTTTCCCCCAACAAGTTTCCACAACCTTGAATGTTTATGGCTCTTTCTTTACGGTTACCTGTCCGTGCTTCCTGGTCCATTGCCTTTCTTTCAATATAGGTGAACCACAGGAATAGTGAAACCCTCACCAGAAAATAGCAGCCAGCTTGTCTTTTAACCCTCTCCATACGAACGGCGAAAGAGACGACGTTAACAGCGTTTCAGCCCAATTACCATCATCAAAATATTGCAAGCGGAAAGCTCTTATACTGAAGAGGTGAATGTTGACAAAGAATACCACAATTCTGACGACGGAAGCTAAAGGTTGGGTCATTCAGAGACCCACTGGACATCCGAAGGGTCTGTGTAGAGGAGAAGAGAGGAATGGCCGTACTGAGTGAGTTAACGATACATGAAGTAAAGCGCTCTTGTTTTATATATATATATAGATTTTTTTTTAATAGGAAGGACGTGGTTATATAGTTTTCGCATTCGAATGCCGAAAAGTTTCACCATCAATTTGTATACTGAGGTATACATCCTGAAATCCGGCTGGTGAGTTCCTTATGACTGGGGCTCAGTACAGTAGGCAAGTTTGCAGGTGTCCCGTGGCTGAAGCTTGTAGACAAAGAAGCGGCCACAGTTGCGCACGGTGATCGGGGTTTCCCAGTGGCAGCACTCATTGACCCAGTTGGCACACGCACGTGCGTTAACTTCTGTACCAGGACTTGGCAAGGACTTGCCTTCAAGGTCCACCCACTGTGGGGCGTGTGTCTGACAGTGGTGATCCTGTGAACACAGCATTGGAATGATATGGATTGGACAGTGGTGATCCTGTGAACACAGCATTGGAATGATATGGATTGGACAGTGGTGATCCTGTGAACACAGCATTGGAATGATATGGATTGGACAGTGGTGGTGATCCTGTGAACACAGCATTGGAATGATATGGATTGGACAGTGGTGGTGATCCTGTGAACACAGCTTTGGAATGATATGGATTGGACAGTGGTGATCCTGTGAACACAGCTTTGGAATGATATGGATTGGACAGTGGTGATCCTGTGAACACAGCATTGGAATGATATGGATTGGACAGTGGTGGTGATCCTGTGAACACAGCATTGGAATGATATGGATTGGGCAGTGGTGATCCTGTGAACACAGCATTGGAATGATATGGATTGGACAGTGGTGATCCTGTGAACACAGCATTGGAATGATATGGATTGGACAGTGGTGGTGATCCTGTGAACACAGCATTGGAATGATATGGATTGGACAGTGGTGGTGATCCTGTGAACACAGCATTGGAATGAATGGTTGGACAGTGTGATCCTGTGAACACTGGAATTTGGGCAGTGTGATGTGACACAGATGGATGAAACACAGCGTTGGGAATGATATGGATTGGACAGTGGTGATCCTGGTGACACAGGCATGGAATGATATGGATTGGACCAGTGGTGGTGATCCTGTGAACACAGCTTTTGGAATGATATGGGATTGGACAGTGGTGGTGAATCCTGTGAACACTGCATTGGAATGATATGGGTAGGGCAGTGTGGTGATCCTGTGAACACAGCATTGGAATGATATGGATTGGACAGTGGTGGTGATCCTGTGAACACAGCATTGGAATGATATGAATTGGACAGTGGTGGTGATCCTGTGAACACAGCATTGGAGTGATATGGATTGGACAGTGGTGATCCTGTGAACACAGCTTTGGAATGATATGGATTGGACAGTGGTGATCCTGTGAACACAGCATTGGAATGATATGGATTGGACAGTGGTGATCCTGTGAACACAGCATTGGAGTGATATGGATTGGACAGTGGTGATCCTGTGAACACAGCATTGGAATGATATGGATTTCAGAAAGGGGACTCTGCCAGAAAGAGGAGTAGGATTACCAGGATTGTTGGTTTTTTGTTGTTTTTTTGTTTTTGTTTTTTGTTGTTGTTTTTGCTGTGTGTGTGTGTGTGTGTGTGTGTGTGTGTGTGTGTGTGTGTGTGTGTGTGTGTGTGTGTGTGTTGTTGTTGTTGTTGTTGTTGTTGGTTTTTGTTGTTTGTTTGTTTGTGTGTGTGTGTGTGTGTGTGTGTGTGTGTGTGTGTGTGTGTGTGTGTGTGTGTGTGTGTGTGTGTGTGTGTGTGTGTGTGTGTGTGTTTGTTGTTGTTGTTTTTTGTCGTTTTAGTTGTTGTTTGTGTGTGAGTGTGTGTGTGTGTGAGTGTGTGTGTGTGTGTGTGTGTGTGTGTGTGTGTGTGTGTGTGTGTGTGTGTGTGTGTGTGTGTGTGTGTGTGTGTGTGTGTGTGTGTGTGTGTGTGTTGTCTTCATTTTTTTCCTTCTTTTTAAAAATATCTTCAACGCACCAAACTGGTCAAAGTATTAAACATTGTTGATTCTTTTCCCCCTCATTTCCTGACAAGGCGTGTTGGGTAACTCTGCTGGTCAGGCATGTGCTTAGCGTATCTTGTGTTGAAACTACTAAACCTCTTATTTCTTCTTTTGTGCTGTCACGAACTGACTACTGTAATCCTCTTCTCATAGGCTGTCCACATAATATTCTTCAGCGAATTCAAACACTTCGAAACAATGCTGCCCATCTGACTCTCAGAGTCCCACGTACTGATCACATTTCTCCTCACCTCCGCACTCTACATTGGCTCCCCATTGAAGCGAGAATTAAATACAAAGTTGCGTGTCTCTGCTATTCTGCTTTCCACTCCGCAGGACCTACATATCTTTCTGACGTTATCAGTGTTTACACTCCCACAAGAAATCTCCGCTCTTCCTCTGACTATTACCTTTTGAAACTTCCTCGTGTCAGTACAAGAACCTATGGTGAACGTTCTTTCTTCTTTGCTGCTCCTCACATCTGGAACAACCATCCTCATCATATCTGTGCATCTGATTTCATTTCTGCTTTTCGCTCATCACTAAAAACTCATCTTTTTAAAACATATCTATAAGCACTCTCAGCTTCCATGTTCTCCAACACCACCTATGTCAGCTCACTTTTGGATGTGTGTAGAGTGGGAGGGGGAGAGTGGGAGTGGGGGTGGGTGGGGGGATGGGAGTGGGGGGCTGGGGGGAGGGGGGCGTTGAAAAAGAGTGGTCACAATACAATACACACAATACACAAAATTTATTGTCTATACTTTGGTACAGAGATTTTCTTTTTGGCAGCAGCAACATGTCCACCATAAGAAGAAAACAACAAACAAATAAAATGAATAGAAAATAAAAAGATAAATTAAATGGCACCAAATGGAAATAGCTATATACAAATATACAGATTACTGAAATTTAAGTGCCTCTCCATTTCAGTCAGCCAAACCGCATTGCACATCTACCCCCCTCGCCCCCCCACACACCACGTACACACACACCACGCGCACACACACGCACACACACACTCTCTCTCATCCCCTCTCTCTCTGTCTCTCTCTTCACAAGAAATGCAACTACAAAGATCATCGATCAAAGATGAATGTTTTACGTAACTTGTAATATTTTTCTTTCATGTAAAGCGCCCCAAGTTCTTCGAGAGAAAGGGCGCTATATAAATATACATTATTATTATTATTATTAGCAGATGTGCTGTAGCATATGTGGATTATTTTGTCCGATCGTAGTGACGCCTCCTTGAGCTACTGAACTGGACTGAAGCGACCGACAGCCATGCCAGATTCCAGAGTGGTTCAGGCGGAGCTCGCTGACACCGTGTTCAGGTCTCCCTGAGCTGTAGGAAGGGGGAAGGGGGCACAGTGGTTAAGATGCTCAGTCTGTGAAGACGTGGGTTCCAATCCCGCGCTCGCCCCTTCTCTGGGCTGGAAAATCAAACTGAGCGTCTGGTCATAAAACCGAGGCCCTGTGTATAGCACGCACGTGGCGCACTGAAAAAGAACCCTTGGCAACGAAAGCATTGTTCATTGACCAGTTCTGTAGAAGGAATCCTTTCTAATAGGTACACAAATATATAAGCATGCACACAAGGCATGACCAATCGGGTGCGGTTATGCCGCTGGTCAGGCATCTGCCCAGCAGACGTAGTATAGCGTATAAGGATTTGCCTGAACACAGTGACGCTTCCTTGATAAACTGAAATTCAAACTGAAACTAAGTAGTGAATTATCGAGATTGTTAATTTATTCATTGTTTTTTTGTGGGTTTTTTTTTTCTCCCTGTTCCTTAGGCTTAGGTTTTGAAAGGTCAAACGCTCTACAACCGACCGATCGCATTACATTACTTTACAATGTATTACTAACATCAGGTTACTTCTTCGCTGCTTTCAACTGCCAGCAAAGAGGCCTCCCACCCATATTTCAGACCCGTCCACCCGCAATACCACCCCAACTGAACTCTTTATCTTTTCTTCTGGAAACAACGAGCCCATTTCCTTTCTGACCTCCACACACGATGTCGGGATGACAGCGTTTTTCTCGTGCAGGAAGAAACGGTACCAGCCATGCCTCCAATTTGCTGTCACAACGATAATCGTCGCTGTACTCCCCCACGTTGTTGGAGGCCGACCGCCAGGAGTCGTTCAGTGTTTTGTACTCGCCGCTTTTACATGGGCCTGTGTATATAAAAAAAATAAAGATAAAATAAAATCCAGACATCATGAACTAGTAAATCTTTTTTCCGTGTATTTTTGTGTGTCATCACAAGTGACTGAGAACGTTGATGTTGATGTTTTTGATCTGATGCATTCATGATCAGCTGTTTCGCTTGTTAGACGTACGACTTCTCTTTTTATGAAGTCCATTAAGTAATTTTCTGCAATTGTACTTTGATATTTATTTCGAATTCCACCCTCCATTAACCCGGTTTCTCCAAACTCTCCAATCATCGCCCCCCCCCCACCCCCCCACCCCCCCACGCACCCCGCCCCCCTCCTCCTGTCCTGAACGATAGCACTTCCCCAAACTCTCCATTCATCGCCCCCCACCCCCGCCCCCCTCCTCCTGTCCTGAACGATAGCACTTCCCCAAACTCTCCATTCATCGCCCCCCACCCCCGCCCCCCTCCTCCTGTCCTGAACGATAGCACTTCCCCAAACTCTCCATTCATCGCCATCCCCCTCCCCGCCCCCCCTCCTCCTGTCCTGAACGATAGCACTTCCCCAAGCTCTCCATTCATCGCCCCCCACCCCCGCCCCCCTCCTCCTGTCCTGAACGATAGCACTTCCCCAAACTCTCCATTCATCGCCACCCCCCCTCCCCCCCCCCCCCTTCCCCCCGCCTCACACCCCTCCCCCGCCTGTCCTGAACGATAACACTCAAATGTAAAGATCAACAAAAATTAATGGCTACAATCACCAGTATGTGTGACGGGACAATCAACAAAATTCCTTCCCCTGCGTAGAACAGTATTTAGCCATAGATGGATTTAAATAACACTAATACACAAGCACATACAAATACACACACACACACACACACACACACACAACACACACACACACACACACACACACACACACACACACACACACACACACACACACACACCACATGCACGCACGCACCTGTCAAATGATATTCTTCGGGTTCCTCGGGTTCCTCGGGTTCCTGGGATTCCTGAGATTCCTGAGGAATCTCGCATTTCTCTAGAGATTTCTGCAGCTTCTGCAAGATCACCTGGCGCTGCTCCAGTGTCTCCTTGATGCCTGCAACATCAACAACGACGACAACGAACTTTTCGATACAATGTAGTAACGAAAGTATACCGTCTGTCTGCTTGGAAGCTAGCATCAGAACTGAAAAAGGGAAAAATCTATTAATAATAATAATAATAATGGTTACTTATATAGCACACTATCCAGAAATCTGCTCTAGGTGCTTTACAAAAACGCTTTTGATAACATAAAACATCATATCTATGTTACATACACACACCAAAATGTGACTACACACACACACACACACACACACACACACACACACACACACACACACACACACACACACACACACACACACACACACACACACTGCATACATACATTTTAACATACATGTGTATCTAACATCTACCCTAACACATACGCACACATAGGCAGGCACAAACTTACATAAACACACGCACACGCACACACAATACACATTCATATACATGCATGTAGTTATGTACACATACATATGTATACACACATAGTCAAGCACAGCTAACGCAAAGGAAGTGGACCTGCCACAATTGAACTTATTGCTGAAGGAAAAGGTGAGTTTTGAGACGAGATTTAAAAGATGCGAGGGAATCAGAATGGCGGAGGTTATCAGGGAGCTTGTTCCACGTCTTTGGCGATTGAAAAGAAATCGATCTGTGTCCATAGGTCTTACTTCTGACGTGAGGTATTATTCAACAATTATGTCTCAGCTCCATCCATATCATCCACTGCATCACATTTTCTGATGCCACGAGACACCATTGCTGCACTGATATATACATATTTCATTCAAGTATTTTCATTTTACGACAATAATTATTATGTGACTGACGTAGTTCATTTGCTTGTACACATTTTACAACAAGTAATTATCAAGTGATTGACGTAGTTATTTTACTTGCATACATTTTACAACAAATAATTATTGAATGATTAACACAGTTCTTTTGCCTGTATACATTTTACAACAAATGATTATTAAGTGATTAACGCAGTTCTTTTGCCTGTACACATTTTACAACAAATGATTATTAAGTTGTTAACGCAGTTTTTTTTTTTTTTTTTTTGGTTTTTTGCTTGTACACATTTTACAGGAAATAATCATTAACTGATTGACATAGCTCGTTTGCTTGTGCACATTTCACAACAAATAATTGTTAAGTTATTAACGCAGCTCTTTTATTTGTATACATTTTACAACAAATAATTATTAAATGGTTAACACAGTTCTTTTGCCTGTACACATTTTACAACAAATGATTATCAAGTGATTAACGTAGTTATTTTACTTGTATACGTTTTACAACAAATAATTATTAAATGATTAACACAGTTCTTTTGCCTGTACACATTTTGACAACAAATGATTATTAAGTAATTAAAACAGTTCTATTCCTCATGCACATTTTCGACCGAAAAATATTTAGTGATTAACGTAGATTTTGTTGTTGTTTTTGTCCATTTACAAATTTTACATGAACTAATTATTAAATGATTAACATAATTCGTTTCCTTATACACACTTTGCGACACATAATGATTAAGGGATTGACGTAGTACTTTTCCTTATACACATTTTATATGAAATGATTATTTAGTGATAAACATAATTCTTCTCCTCCACACATTTTACCGTGAGTATGTATGATAATGTCTTCTTACAACACAACCTTATCTTCTTCAACACACCCATAAAGTTTAATAGAAAACTCTCTCTTGACCATGACAACAACAAAAAATAGATAGATGCGTACCAAACACCATACGTAATAAACTTCATACGTAATCAACTGCATACTCAACAAACACCACACGAAAGAAAACTGCGTCACATTCTGCATGTTACGTGCCATCTCCTTCAAAGAAAGAAAAATGTCCAGCTTCATTACAACGTATTTCCCATAGATGAACTCCAACACCCTGCCATACATACCTTGACATTGCTGAGTGAGATTGGCGATGTCCTGCCTGTGCTTTTCTTCCAAGTTCTCCAACATCGTCTGCAGCGTCTTCTGGCTGGCTTCCGCAAGAATCAGCCTCCCTTCCATCTCGTCCACGGACACATCCACTGAGACACTTCCGTTGTCAGGTTTGGCCTCATCCTCATCACAGATGAGGGGCAGGTGATGAGGAGGGACGCTACAGGTGTAGTTCCCACCTTGGAGGGGTGTGTCCAGATTGAGGTAGAAACGACCTGAGTCGTGGTCATAGCCTGAGCTGAACCGGGCCTCTCCTCTTGGTGTCTGCGATGTATTGATTGCAGTGTATTGTATTGTTTTAGTCTTTTTTTGTCACAACAGATTTCTCTGTGTGAAATTCCAGCTGCTCTACCCAGGGAGAGCGCGTCGCTACACCGAGAGCGCCACCCACTTTTGTTAGTTGTTTTTTTTCTGCTTGCAGATTCTTTTTTATTTGTTTTCATATCGAAGTGTGTTTTTCTATAGAATTTTGCCAGGGACAATGCCTTTGTTGCTGTGGGTTCTTTTACGTGTGCTAAGTGCATGCTGCACACGGAACCTCGGTTTATCATCTCATCCGAATAACTAGTGTCCAGATCACCACTCAAGGTCTAGTGGAGGGGGAGAAAACACTGACGACTGTGCCGGGATTCGAACCAGTGCGCTTGGATTCTCTCGCTTCCTGGGCGGACGCGTTACCTCTAGGCCATCACTCCACACCAGCTGGGGCTTGGTGTTTGCTGGGGGTAGGGTTATCTTTTCATTTGTAGAGATATCAGTTGGAACCACACAAATATACAGCAATGCAATGGTATGTCTTGAGGAATATGCAATAGAGATGTCAATTGGAACCTCACAAATAGGCTATAGAGCAAATCAGTGGTATGTCTTTAGGAAGACACAATAGATATGTTATTTGGAACCTCACAAATACACAACAATGCAATGGTATGTCTCGAGGAATATACACAACAGTGCAATGGTATGTCTCGAGGAATATGCACAACAATGCAATGGTATGTCTCGAGGAATATGCACAACAGTGCAATGGTATGTCTCGAGGAATATACACAACAGTGCAATGGTATGTCTCGAGGAATATGCACAACAGTGCAATGGTATGTCTCGAGGAATATACACAACAATGCAATGGTATGTCTCGAGGAATATACACAACAATGCAATGGTATGTCTCGAGGAATATACACAACAGTGCAATGGTATGTCTCGAGGAATATACACAACAATGCAATGGTATGTCTCGAGGAATATACACAACAGTGCAATGGTATGTCTCGAGGAATATACACAACAATGCAATGGTATGTCTCCAGGAATATACACAACAGTGCAATGGTATGTCTCCAGGAATATACAAAATAGCATCACTGAAGCACGTTTCATAGCAAAGTAACTTGATAGATAATCTTATACATCGGCGCAGACACATTCCATACACAATGGACACGCGAGGTAAAAGTCTGTATATATTTCATTTGAACAGATTACGGTTTCTCTCTTTGTGGTGTGTTTTTTTTTCTCTTTTTTTTTTCTTCTTCTTCTTCTTTTTTTTTAATTTAAATAATCTATTGTGTCGTTTTATATCACTCGAAAAAAATGTTCTTTGTCAAGCTGAAGTTTGAAAAAAAAGAAAAAAAAAAAAGAAAAAAAAGAAGAAGAAAAAACAGTAGTAAATTACGTATTTGGCAATTACAGTTATTTTTCGAATCTTTTATTTCTTTTTGTAATACTATCATTTTCGAAGGAGATGACACTGTAAGAGAACAGATTACAGAAATAACTTTGACATAACAAGTGGAATTGAGCCAAAACGAATTAACTATTTATTAATTATCGACCAAAGCCCTTAAAGGAAAGGGTGTGTTACGCAATGTACCCTAACAGAGGTAAACATGTACAGTCTGTTTTGAATACAGGGTCTCTCTTAACTGAAATGCTCGATACAAAAATTTATGGTTTCTTTTAATGTTATTTTAAATGTTCGATAGAAAACATATAGATTCTGTGTTTGTCGAAGATATAAACTCTTTAAACGGAAGAGACTATGCTGCATGTACTATTATCCGTGATAAACTGTTGTCTTAAAAATGTTCTTCATCTTCTTTGCAATTTCCATTAAGTTTGGGTCGGTATGGGTCTTTTACATTTAGCTGTGGATACGAGTATCCCACACATTAAGTAGAATCTTTGACATAGTTTTAATTACAACATAATTTAAATTCAGACAGACAAGGTCTGGCGAAATGCAAAATTCTAGTTAAAAAAGAGTTCGTTTGAAACCTTCCGCTTATATGAATTAACTCTCTCCATACGAACGGCGAAAGAGACGACGTTAACAGTGTTTCATCCCAATTACCATCATCAAAATATTGCAAGCGGAACGCTCTTATACGGAAGAGGTGAATGTTGACAAAGAATACCACAGTTCTGACAATGGAAGCTAAAGGTTGGGTCATTCAGACACCCACTGAACATCCGAGGGGTCTGTGTAGAGGAGAAGAGAGGACTGGCCGTACTGAGTGAGTTAAAAATGTTCTTCATCTTCTTTGCAATTTCCATTAAGTTTGGGTCGGTATGGGTCTTTTACATTTAGCTGTGGATACGAGTATCCCACACATTAAGTAGAATCTTTGCATAATTTAAATTCAGATAGACAAGGTCTGGCGAAATGCAAAATTCTAGTTAAAAAGAGTTCGTTTGAAACCTTCCGCTTATATGAATTAAGTGTTACCAGTTTCGCCAGTTTCAACTGATCAGTCTTTGACGAACATCCTACGCATTGACTGAGCGAGACATGCACGTGCCAATATGAAAAGATAATAGACACATTCTCTACTAGTAGCCCCATTTATCTTGCCCATAGCATTATTACAGTCGGATATCCCTCGGGTTCGTAACAGATAAATCCTTATGGTGTTCTTTCATCTACTCTTGAAACGCACTTCAGAACATAGTGTACCTTTTCATGTGGTTCAACGGCATTATCAAGTTCTCGTTA
This sequence comes from Babylonia areolata, assembly GCF_041734735.1. NCBI lineage: Eukaryota > Metazoa > Mollusca > Gastropoda > Neogastropoda > Buccinidae > Babylonia > Babylonia areolata. The sequence continues at coordinate 22,152,961 of NC_134909.1, read as the reverse complement.
TTCTGCGCAATATTGCAAAACAGCTTCTAGTTTTGCTCAAAACTTTTCAGGGAGATTTCCAGCAAATCATTAATCAGCATATATAACTTTTGCAAAACACATAAGGAAGCTCTGTTTCTTCGATTGGCAAACTCTTTGCAGGCTGCTGGGAAACTTCATTTCGGTGGGAAATGAATGCCAGTGTACGTAAATATATCAACAACACGCATTACGATTCCACTGTAAGACCATCGTTCCCAAGCAGCTACATATCCTCATTTCCTGGGAACAGTCATATCATTTTTATTTAGGTTAACCTTTTCATTTCAAGAGTTGCGTTGTGTAAACTGCGTAATTGCTGTTGCAGCCCAACAACAATTTCAGTTAGTAAAATGACACAGTTAGCCAGTGACAGTATTGAAGGGGAAAAAAATCAAATGAAAAAATCGCACTGTGTCGTCCATTTCCGATACATTCAACAGCTGAGTTATTTTTCATAAGGACATAAAACAGAGCTACGAACGTCTCCCTGTTTGACACCAGTTTACAGATCATAACATCTGCTAATTTGTTCCCACATTGAAGGCGAGCTCTTAAGTTAGTGTACATGTTCTTCATACACTTGAAATATTCCCTTTTACATAATTTTTTTTAGCACAACAGGCAACAATAAATTCCCACTAATATATTCAAATGCTTTTTTGAAATCTATAAATGTGTGATTTTTTTTAACAGAGACAGAGAGAGATAGAAACAGACAGGAGACAGAGAGACAGACAACGAAACGTCAGCACGTTCCCAACCTACACAAAACTTCCACCTTCCCAACCTACCCCACGTCACCTCACCCCTCCCCCCCCACCCCCCCACCCCCCGCGACCTCCCCAACACACACACAAACTCACAGTCCAGGTGACGTTCAAAGGGGGATGCCCCTGAAAAGTGAAGGAGCCACAGGTCAGCCGGATGAGCCATTGCTTTGAAGCCTTGTCCCAAAAAGCCACTGGCTCCTGTCCAGCTCTCAGCTGATCCCCCTCCAACTTCAGTCCCTCTATCACACACACACACACACACACACACACACACACACACACACACACACACACACACACACACACACACACACACACACAAGATGCACTTTGAAATTGTGCTAATCAAGCTACAAACGGACAGTATATAAAAACATATTGCAGGGAATTTTAACTTACCGGAGAAAAATATCAATGCAGTTCTCGTATTAAAATTTTCAGCAGCGTGTCCTGATGTGCAACAGGTCATGTTTGAGGCCCATGCAGGGATGCTTTGGTAACTTATATTTTTGTCTTTTTGTCTTTTGAACAGAAAGGGATGAACGAAGAAGTTGTTAACAAGATTTTTGTTTGTTTGTTTTGGTTTTTTTTTTTTTTTTTTTTTGTTGTTTTTTGTTGTTGTTGTTTGTTTTGTTTTTTTTTTGGGGGGGGGGGGGGGGTTGTTTGCAGGTTTAAAATTCTACTTATGTCATGAAAAAAAACAACCCCTTTGACATAACAATTACATATGCAGAAGAAAAACCCGCAACACCTTTTTTGGCCTGATGTGTTTGTTTGCAAAGTTCGCTGTATGCATATACTCATTATGTCATTGTTAACAGGCTTAATGTATACCTACGAGCCAAAGACGGCTTTTACATTTCCATGATGTTATTGTTAACAGGCTTCATGTGTATTTATGAGCCAAAGACGGCTTATACGTCTTCTTGGATCGCTGCATGACGTCTTAAAAAACTCAAAATTCAAAAAGTGAAATACACAAAATCAGTTGAAAGTGGTTTCAACTTGAAAAAATAAACACATTTTTAATTTATTTATTATCTTCATTGGGTGGGTTTTCAGTTATTGGGTTTTTTGTTTTGTTTTGTTTTTGTTGCTGTTGTTGTTGTTTCTGCTTTTCTTAGAGTAGACAACGATGTTTAAAAAAAAATTATTATTGTTTAAATGTTATAAGTACGCATCATACTGAATGAATGCTGAATGAACGCATAATTATACCTCTGTGTGTGTGTGTGTGTGTGTGTGTGTGTGTGAGAGAGAGAGAGAGAGAGAGAGAGAGAGAGAGAGAGATGGGGTAGCACAGAGAGTCATACCGAGAAAGAAGAGAGATTGTATTCACACAGTTTACATGTTGTCAGCTTGTACAATGTATGTCGGTGTGCATGGTACATTATCTTTTTTTCATCGTTTATATATATGTATATGTATATATATATATATATATATATATATATATATATATATATATATATATATATATATATTATCTATTCATTTATTTATTTATTGTAGATTTCAAGAACTTGTGAAATATGCTATGCTCCACCAGCAAATATTGTGAACCATAAATCTTCATCTAACAATGACGATGATACGGATACTTACATTGCATTTATTCTCAGTTTGAAACGAAACTTTAATTAGGCGCTTTACAATCTCTCTCTCTCTCTCTCTCTCTCTCTCTCTCTCTCTCTCTCTCTCTCTCTCTCTCTCTCTCTGTCTCTCGCTCTCTCTCTCTCTCTGTGCCTCTCTCTCTCTCCCTCTCTCTCTCCACATTCTCTCTCTTACCAATGTAGAAGAACGATGCCAGGAGGGCTATTGCCAGGCACAGTGTTTTCACCATAGTCACAGGAAGTGTTGTCAGAGTTCTGACGATCAGATCTGTCCTCACCACTGCTCGCCAAACCACAACTGGAGCTTCAGGGCCAGACCTGTGGCGTTCAGGCTGTCGCAGCGCAGCCAAAATTTAATGGGCAGATCGTGACAGATGGAGAGGGGGTGGAGGTAAGTGCGGGGGGCGGTGGGGTGGGGTGGAGCGGGGGATGAAGGGGGTTAATAGTCCTGCTGGAGTGTCTGGGATCCTGACAGCGCCGTTCCCCCTAGAGAGAACCTCGGGAGATGGTTGGTGTCCTTTGGGATTACTTCTTCTTCTTTTTTTCTTTTTCTTTTTTATATGACTTAGTTTCAGTAGCTCAAGGAGGCGTCACAGCGTTCGGACAAATCCATATACGCTACACCACATCTGCCAAGCAGATGCCTGACTGACTGCTATCACGTTCTATCAAATGGTCATTTCTGAAGTGAAATACCAGAAGCAAAGGGTACCGTCTTTTTCGGTAGTACAGGGACAGAGACACACAGACAGATACTCAAGACTGTTTTACAGATCAGTATTAATCTATATTGATTTTACCACTATATTCATTTGATACTTTGTGCATGTGAATATACAATAAGTGTGCATGGTTGGCTTGCATACGGGCGGATGTGTGTGTGCGTGCGCACGGGTATGTGTGTGTTTTAGATGATGGAAATTTATCGGTCTTGTACTGAGTTGAGTGTTATTGTGTTGTTTTGTTATGTTATTTTGTTATGTATATGTTGTATGCCAAATTTTACCGTTTTGCTTAGAATTTGTATGAATCACAGACTTCACCACACTTAATCAATTTATCTACGAAATGACAGGATTCTGATAGCTAGCTAGCTAGATAGATAGGTAGATAGATAGATGCAAAACTACATAGAGAAAGAAAGAAAAAATAGATAGAAAGACGGATAGATAGATGGATAGACAGATGAATAGATAGATAGAGAGAGAAAGAAGGAAAGATAGATAGATAGATAGACAGATAGATAGATGTTTTAACTCTGTTCCCGGGTGTACAGAAATTGACTAAGACCAACAGCAGCAGCAGAACTGAGGACACTGTCGTTGTGGTCAGTCCAGTGAAGGGGCGCTAGGGACAGAGCACCAAAGTTCAATTCTTCAGCACATGTGAGGCGATGTGTGTGTCGGCCTTTAATCATTGGTGGTGTGAATGTGTGAATGAATGAGAATAAATCTTTATTGATAGGTTGATTGATTGATTGATATGGATACTTATATAGCGCCTATCCTCGGTCGGGGACCAAGCTCAAAAGCGCTTTACAAACACAGGGTCATTAACACAACAGGCTGCCTACCTTGGTAGAGCCGACTGACGGCTGCCATTGGGCGCTCATCATTCGTTTCCTGTGTCATTTAATCAGATTTCAGGCACGCACACATACACACTCAGACAATTATGTAACATTTAACATTTTACGTGTATGACCGTTTTGTTTATTTACCCCGCCATGTAGGCAGCCATACTCCGATTTCGGGGATGTGCATGCTGGGTATGTTCTTGTTTCCATAACCCACCTTTATTACGGGGTTTTATTAATTAATTTTCACCGTGTTTGTGTGTGTGTGTGTGTGTGTGTGTGTGTGTGTGTGTGTGTGTGTGTGTGTGTGTGTGTGTGTGTGTGTGTGTGTGTGTGTGTGTGATAGAGGAATGAGGAGACATTGATGCACTTTTGAAAAGGGGTGAGGCGCGAAAGGAATCTATGATAATTTGTTTTTCCTGATGAAAAAACGCTACATTACTGATTACACACAGTAACACTGGTTTTGTGAGCGTGCAGCTCAAACCTAGGTACAAACCCTCGCACCCCTTCCCACCTAACACTCACACTAACACCAGTTTTGTGAGCATGCAGCAGTCAGCGTTAAATGCCAGAGAAATCAACTTGTTCACGATTGTGAAAGGCAGTCAGGAATTTCAGCGATAAAGGATTACTGGTGTCTGCTAAACAAAACATGTGGAGGGGTGTGAGGGGGTGGGTGGACGGAGGGTTTGGTGTGTGTGTGTGGGGGGGGGGACATGGGGGGGAGGGGTTAGGAGTGCCGTATGAACATGACATAAAGAGAGAACTGTACAGTGCTGTGTGTCATTTAACTCTCTCCATACGAACGAAAGAGACGACGTTAACAGCGTTTCATCCCAATTACCATCATCAAAATATTGCAAGCGGAACGCTCTTATACTGAAGAGGTGAATGTTGACAAAGAATACTACAGTTCTGACGACGGAAGCTAAAGGTTGGGTCATTCAGACACCCATTGGACATCCGAGGGGTCTGTGTAGAAGAGAAGAGAGGACTGGCCGTACTGAGTGAGTTAATCCTTGCTGTCTCTGTAATCAAATAATTCTGACATTAACAGTCAGGATGAGCTGTCGTTTGGGTCCAGCAAATTTGGAACGAGTGGTGGGTGGGGGGTGGGGGCGGGGGGAGGGAGTGAGTTTGTGTGCGTGTGCGTGTGCGTGTGCGTGCTGTTGCGCTGCTGAAGCTTGATTCTATTCCCCGCGCTCATGTTCATCATCTCCATACAGGATGTAGTCATCCCACTCCCGCCCCCTGCTTATAAGTACTCGCCACATCTCCACCCCCCCCCCTCTCTCTCTCTCACACACACACACACACACACACACACACACACACACACACACAGAGTTCATTTCAGTTCAGTTACTCAAGGAGGCGTCACTGCGTTTGGACAAATTCATAATTATACGCTACACCACATCTGCTGAGCAGATGCCTGACCAGTGGTGAGCGGATGAGAGAGGGTGTGGTATGGAAGGGTGTCGGGGATAGGGTGACAGACAGACAGACAGACAGACAGGGACATGGAGAGAAAGGCAGAAAGAAAAATGGGGAAAGAAAGAATGATAGACAGAAGGACAGACAGACAGACAGGGAGACAGAGACAAAGGAACAGAAAGAATGATAGACAGAAAGACAGACAGACAGACAGGGAGACAGAGACAGAGACATAGGAACAGAAAGAATGATAGACAGAAGGACAGACAGACAGACAGGGAGGCAGAGAAGTGGGAACAGAAAGAATGATAGACAGAAGGACAGACAGACAGACAGGGAGACAGAGACAGAGAAGTGGAAACAGAAAGAATGATAGACAGAAGGACAGACAGACAGACAGGGAGACAGAGACATAGGAACAGAAAGAATGATAGACAGAAGGACAGACAGACAGAAAGACAGACAGACAGACAGGGAGACAGAGACAGAGAAGTGGGAACAGAAAGAATGATAGACAGAAGGACAGACAGACAGGGAGACAGAGACATAGGAACAGACAGAATGATAGACAGAAGGACAGACAGACAGGGAGACAGAGACAGAGAAGTGGAAACAGAAAGAATGATAGACAGAAGGACAGACAGACAGGGAGACAGAGACATAGGAACAGAAAGAATGATAGACAGAAGGACAGACCTACAGACAGGGAGACAGAGAAGTGTGAACAGAAAGAATGATAGACAGAAGGACAGACAGACAGACAGACAGACAGGGAGGCAAAGGCAGAGAAGTGGGAACAGAAATAAGGACCCAGATAAACAGACAGACAGACAGACAGACAGAGAAGAGTGGTGGAGATAGAAGAAAACGTTGAGACAAAGACAGCAGAGATAGACAGTTTCAGTTTCAGTAGCTCAAGGAGGCGTCACTGCGTTCGGACAAATCCATGTACGCTACACCACATCTGCCAAGCAGATGCCTGACCAGCAGCGTAACCCAACGCGCTTAGTCAGGCCTTGAGGAAAAAAGAAAAAGAAAAAAAAAGGTGAATAAATAATAGATAAGCTTACAGAAATAAATAAATTAATAGATAAATAATAATTATAATATAAAAAAGGTAGTAGTAATAATAATAATAAAATAATAATAATAAATAAATAAATAAGATAACAATGATGGTAAATAAGCAAATTAATAAGCAAATAGAGATAGACAGAGAATGTGTACCAAAAATAAAACGCACAAAATACAGACGGCGAGAGAAACTGCGGGTGCATGCGTGTACAAATGTGTCAGTCGTTGTGCTAATTCAGGGCTTTCTTTTTTTTTTCTTTTAACCCGAAGCTTTATAATAACAAATACAGAACACATTTTAACGATTTTTTCTTTTCTTTTTAAGTGTATCACAAGTGAGTCTTGAGAGCCTTAGTTTATCATATTTGTATCTTTTTTTGTATCTTATCTTATGTGACTTTTTTCTATTTTGTAATTTATCAATTTACTGATATCTCTCTACCTGTTTACTTTTGTGCTTTATTTTACATCATTTCCTTTCCCGAGAGGTCTCAGTGGTCAGGCATCTGCTTAGCAGATGTGATGTAGCGTATATGGATTTGTCCTAACGCCTTCACACGTGTGTGTGTGTGTGTGTGTGTGTGTGTGTGTGACAGAGAGAGAGACAGATACCTGATACAAGGGTGATATGAATACGTGTGTTTGTGTGTGCGCCAGTGTACGTATTTCAGTATGTGTTCTTCTGTATTCATGTGTTGTGTGGTGTGGGAACCAGAAATTGTCTTTAACCTTTAAACTAAACTGTATAAACGGCCACAGTTCACGTTAAACTACCAAACTGGAAATTCTGTAATCGTTTCACTCCATCAGCCGACGGGGAAAGTGAAATGGGACAGACTGGTTTTCACTTCCCAAGGGAGCGTGCTTGCTTGTCCCGTGGGATAACGTCTGCAGAAAAGAGCAGGTGTGTGTGTGTGTGTGTGTGTGTGTGTGTGTGTGTGTGTGTGTGTGTGTGGTGCGCGCGCCCGTGTATGTATCACTTTGCATGCGTGTGTGAGTGAACTTAATTGTCTTCAAATTTTAAATCTTTTCGATTTGAGTTGTTATGCGAAGTGATGACAGATGGTGTGTGGATGTGCGTGAAGACATGTTATTCATTCACACCTAGAGGTGAAACCTACCATGGGATCCAATAGCAATCCAACGATGATAACAACAATACCACCAACGATAGACAGGCAGGCAGGCAGGCAGACAAAATAGACAGACAGAAAGCACACAGTAGCAGTAGTGGATGGATGGACGGATATAAGCCTGGGCAATGTAATATGGAAGACAGGCTGTTGCCCATGCAGCTTGTCCCCCCTCTCCACCTCGCTGACAGATCCAAAGGAACTGCTAAGGCTGTCACGTTTTGGTGCCAACGCGGCCGCAGGAGCTGCCGGAAAGCGACAAAGTTTGCCATCCAACCGCCTTAGGGGCCCCACACCGGATTTTCTGTCAGGGTTTACTCCCTTAGCTAGGTGGCCGAGGTAGCTCTCCAGAGCTGGCGCCCTTTGATGGGTCATTTAATTCCACCAGGGTGTCTAGCCACCCTCCTCACCATCCTCCTGTACTACTGCTACAAATAACAATGGTAATAATGTCATTGTGTATTGCGCCCCTTCTCAAACAGAGCTCAGGAGCCAGTTGCAGAGCCTAGTATGGTCGTAACCCGCTACTAACTGTGTGTAGCATGGATCTGACCAATTGCGTAGTTCGGTCAACGTTGGCATTTAGTCACGAGTAACTGTCAAAAAGTTAGTTTCAGTTTCAGTTTCAGTAGCTCAAGGAGGCGTCACTGCGTTCGGACAAATCCACGCTACACCACATCTGCCAAGCAGATGCCTGACCAGCAGCGTAACCCAACGCGCTTAGTCAGGCCTTGAAAAAAAAAAAAAAGAAAAAAAAAGAAAAAAAAGTAAAATAAATAAATACATAAAAAGTACTACTACGACTAATAATGATTATGTATAATGCGCAAAAACTTGATGAAGTCAACGATAAGCATACAAAACAAAACAAAAAACAAAAAAAAATTACTAAATAACAAACTAACAATTCTTTTTCAAAAAGTTAGAACCAAGCAATGCAACTGGCTCCAGGGCGCTTCATATGACAGACCCATTCATGACTACTCTCTCTGTGTCTCTCCACCATTATATCACGTGCCTCGTACATGCACAGCCAGTTGGCAGGTGCGGTGTGGTGGTGTAGGGCAAAGAGATCAGACAAACTTTAACTGTTTTTTTTTAATTTTATTTTATATATATATTTTTTTTTATTTCAGTTGGCAAGTTGGGGGATGGTGATGTGGGAGAACGACCAAACTATAACAGCCGTTTTTTTGTTTTTGTTTTTTTTTAAATCTTTTATTTCAGTTGTATTGCAAACGGTTCATTGTTTGTCAAAAGGCTTTGGAGGAAGATGGTTGTGTTTGTGCCAAGATACTGGTGATTGCAGACGTTAGGTAAAGTATAAATTGTTACATCTGAATGTTGTTGAAAAAAAATGTTTGATAAATAGAAAAGAGAGGGCAGGGTCAAATACAGCCACAGAAAGGACAAAATCAACACTGCTTTCAGCTTTTGTGTGTGGTCGTTTCTTGGATAGCTGCAACTAGTTAAATCGAAGACAGGTAAGTAGTACTGTCAGTGGTCTTTTCTTGAAATGCTGCTGCTTTTCTGGATTCCACGTGTGTCTTCCTCCTCTTAAAAAACAACAACAAAACCACATGATACCTGACGATAAGTTTCAGTTTCAGTAGCTCAAGGAGGCGTCACTCCGTTCGGACAAATCCATATACGCTACACCACATCTGCCAAGCAGATGCCTGACCAGCAGCGTAACCCAACGCGCTTAGTCAGGTCTTCAGAGAGAAAAAAAAAGAAGAATAAATAATAGATAAGCTTACATAAATAAATAAATAATAATTATAATATAAAAAAGGTAGTAGTAATAATAATAATAAAAAATAAATAAATAAGTTAAACACACACACACACACACAGATCAACACTCAACTTTCACTTCTTCCAAACCACCAACACACATAACGCTTCTGCCAATAGCTTTATTTCCAAACATCATCAGATTTTCAGATGCTTGTTTTTTTCTGCAAGCAGTGAATAATGTGTTCCATTCTGTGATGGACATGCTGAACACATAACGTTTCTCTATCACTGCCTACTTTACAATATAATGTTAACGATCCCAAGTTTCAAGGCGGTTGCCTCGTCACACATGGGAACGTACACAAATTCTATAGGAGGAAGAGGATGAAGCATAGCGTTGATTGGTATATCACTGTGTGTGTCTGCGTGTGTGTGTGTGTGTGTGTGTGTGTGTGTGTGTGTTGAACATTATCTGAACAGTCCATGGTGGGAACACAATTCCTAGTGATTTCAACACCAACCTGCTCCTCCCTTCAAACAATTTCAATCCCAACCCAGTCGACCAAAAAAGAGAAAAAGAAAAAAGGCTATCCTGAGACAATTCCCTCATCTTATATGTTCTCACCAAACCAAACTGTTATCTCCGAAATCCACCATGTAATACATGATATGATCTCACAGAACAACAACTGTTTATCTCAGAAATCCATCATGCAATACATGACATGATCTCTCAGAACAACAACTGTTTATCTCAGAAATCCACCATGCAATACATGACATGATCTCACAGAACAACTGTTTATCTCAGAAATCCACCATGCAATACATGACATGATCTCAGAGAACCACAACTGTTTATCTCAGAAATCCACCATGCAATACATGACATGATCTCACAGAACAACAACTGTTTATCTCAGAAATCCACCATGCAATACATGACATGATCTCACAGAACCACAACTGTTTATCTCAGAAATCCACCATGCAATACATGACATGATATCACAGAACCACAACTGTTTATCTCAGAAATCCACCATGCAATACATGACATGATCTCACAGAACCACAACTGTTTATCTCAGAAATCCACCATGCAATACATGACATGATCTTGCAGAACCACAACTGTTTATCTCAGAAATCCACCGTGCAATACATGACATGATCTCAGAGAACCAAAACTGTTTATCTCAGAAATCCACCATGCAATACATGACATGATCTCAGAGAACCAAAACTGTTTATCTCCGAAATCTGCCATGCAATACATGACATGATCTCAGAGAACCACAACTGTTGATCTCCGAAATCCACCGTGCAATACATGACATGATCTTGCAGAACAACTGTTTATCTCAGAAATCCACCATGCAATACATGACATGATCTCGCAGAACCACAACTGTTTATCTCAGAAATCCACCGTGCAATACATGACATGATCTCACAGAACCACAACTGTTTATCTCAGAAATCCACCATGCAATTCACTCAATTTGTACTGACAGGGTTTTCTTGAAGGGGGTGAAATGCAAAGTCAGAGAGACAAGTCTTCTTTGATTCAGTCCAAGGGCATATCTTTGTGTCAAATGCTGAAACTGGAGCCATTCCTTTTTTGGCACTGGTTACTCACCATAATGACAAAGTCTGTGTCTGTTTAGATAAATCCACATTCGTACATCAATATTCATTGAAAAGAAATAAATATAAAAATAAACACACACACACACAAAAACAAAACAAAAAAAAAACACATTTACATTCATCTTCCTATATTCCAAAACACAACAACAAACCCAAAAAAGTCTTAATAAATATAAATGAAAAAAATATACTGATCTGTTTAAAGAGAAAAAATAACCCACAAAACGATAAATGCTTACTGGAAAGAAATGCACTGAAAGTAGAGAGACATGACATTTCTGCCTTAAACAACAACAACAAAAATAATAATAATAATAAGTTTGCCACTTCCTCCCTTCAGAACCATAAAACAACAACAAAAAACCAAAACAAAACAAAAAAACAGAAACAAAAAAAACACACACCCAAAACCAGAAGTAACAGCCACACCTGCATGCTTGCAAATAAAAAGCACAATGAAAACAACAATAAGCTGAAAATGACAGCTCCCTCCCCTACTCCACATCCCAACAGAAAACACAACAAAAAAAAAGCTGGTCAACAGAAACAGACCAAAAAAACCAAACAAACCCCAAAACAACAAAAAATCATACAAAAATCAAAACGAAACAAAAACAGACAAAAACTGCTGAGATGCTGAGAAAATACAAAATAGTTTTTGAAATAAATGGCACCGTCACCGTAGCAAGTTAATCAAAATACAGTGTCATGATTCTGTACGTGGAAAAACCCAAAACCAAACCATGGACAATCCAATCACTCAGTACAACAAACTGAAAACACCACCAGACAATCCATTCACTCAGTACAACAAACTGAAAACACCACCAGACAATCCAATCACTCAGTACAACAAACTGAAAACACCATCAGACAATCCATTCACTCAGTACAACAAACTGAAAACACCACCAGACAATCCATTCACTCAGTACAACAAACTGAAAACACCATCAGACAATCCATTCACTCAGTACAACAAACTGAAAACACCACCAGACAATCCATTCACTCAGTACAACAAACTGAAAACACCATCAGACAATCCATTCACTCAATGAGAACAAACATCAGGAAACAGGCCAATAAAGAAAAGAATTCTCTTTCTTTTCTAAGCCACTTATTAACCAAACACAGCATCAAACTGCAGATTTAAGCAAAAATCACTAACTAAATAAAATAAAACAAAAGGCCAGAAAAGAAAAAGAACCACCACAAACACACCCACACAAAACTAACAAGAGAAAAAACCCACCTCCACACAAAGTCTCACCGGCTGTGGTCAGTGCGTGTCACTGCGCACACTTATTTACTGGACATCTTGTTTTACAACACCTTAAAAACAAATCAACAGTTTTACTTCCACACAACAGAATAAATACCAAAACTGTTTTATTTCAACATAACTATGTAGTGTCAACAAACTCTCTCTCTCTCACACACACACAAATGGGATAAACAATAGAAGTGGGAAACAAAGAAGAAAAACACAACCTTTGTTCATAGATCAATGCTGCTTACAAAGTTACGTGGAGGCAAACAATCTCTGCATTTATTTCCAACCATCTGACATCAGTGAGTAGCCTTGCTAAAAAAAACCAAAAAAAAAACAGCAGAGGTCCAGCCACGTATCCACTGACACATCACATGCTGTCATCACATCACATTTCTCAACAAAGGAGACCAACAAAAAAGTTGAGGTCCCACAGCCAGTTACAGGCACTGGACAGTGAATTCATATCCACAGTGTCTAGGGCTCACCATAAAAAGGTAGGGCTCAGTCCTCTCCTTCTGTCGTTTCAACCCTTCCCAACACAAGTGTGGTACCTGTTCACACCTGGGTGTGAAGAGGAAAATCGGAGTGAGGTGCATTTCCCAGGAACACAACACCATACTGAAATGGGGCCTCCAACTTGGATCACAGGTGAACAGGATCAAACGTTCAACTCCTAACCACCTCTGCCATGGCCCTCGCACAGGATTGAAAACACACACGCACACACACACACACACAAAAAGAACTCACTTTCTGTGGCATTTCAATACAGTAACAATACTCAGAAAGGTGTGGTGGATGTTTCTTTACTTTTTTTTCAGAACAATTCCCCAACAATATGCAGCATGATCAGGATGCTTCGGTCATTTCTTTCTCTTTAATTCATTCTCCCTGATATCTAGACTAGAGATTCAAACCTGCATTGTTTTAATGATTCAAGTAAATCCTCTTCTTCTATGAAAACAGTCTGTGTTCTGCCTCAATTCATATATATCCAGAACATGCACTGTGAGTGCCATGTTTTCAAAATCCGTCATCCTTCAAATGAAAAAAAAAAAAATTTTTTAAAGCTTTTCCTGAAATTTGACGTTCTGTATTTATGAATACAGTCCGATTATCACAAACACTGACTTTCCCCTCAAATGACTATCACACTCACTCTAAATACAATCAATTGATGAAATACATAATAGCAAATTGTGTCCAGCATGATACAACACTGGCAAGCCAATCTCTCTCTGTCCCTCCCTCTGCACAACACAGTACAATCTACATTTAACACATTTCATCTGTCAGCAAATCATCACAATCCACTAGTGTCTTTTGTGTTGCACAACACAGTACGATCTACATTCAAAACATTTTGTCAGCTTAACAACACAATCCACTTGTGTCTTTTGTTTTGCACGAGGCAGTACGATCTACATCCAACACCACACTTCATCCATGAGCATAGCAACACAATTCTCTCACATCAGTTACAAACTATCACTCATTCCTCTTGCAGCAGACTCCCCCAGTCATCACCTGACATGTGATCAATGCAAACTACTAACATTTTAAAATCACACATGCCCACACATCCCCATCCCCCACTCTTTCCACTCCTCAAAATCCCCTGGAATGGCTGTCAGACTGTCACCAACGGTCCTCACTCCCCCTCCTCAAAATCCCCTGGAACTGCTATCAGACTGTCACCAATGGTCGTCACTCCCCCTCCTCAAAATCCCCTGGAACTGCTATCAGACTGTCACCAATGGTCGTCACTCCCCCTCCTCAAAATCCCCTGGAACGGCTGTCAGACTGTCACCAACGGTCCTCACTCCCCCTCCTCAAAATCCCCCGGAACTGCTATCAGACTGTCACCAACGGTCCTCACTCCCCCTCCTCAAAATCCCCTGGAACGGCTGTCAGACTGTCACCAACGGTCGTCACTCCCCCTCCTCAAAATCCCCTGGAACTGCTATCAGACTGTCACCAACGGTCCTCACTCCCCCTCCTCAAAATCCCCTGGAACGGCTGTCACAGACTCTGCCCCTGCCCTAAAGGCCCCCATCCACTGTCTGTCACCAACAGTCCTTGTTCTATCCCATAATCATCATCATCATCACCACCACTCTGCCCCTTCCCTAAAGGCCCCCATCCACATTCTGTCACCAACAGTCCTTGTTCTATCCCATAATGTGCATCATCATCATCACCAACACTCTGCCCCTCCCCTAAAGGCCTCCATCCACTGTCTGTCACCAACAGTCCTTGTTCTATCCCATAATGTGCATCATCATCATCACCACCACTCTGCCCCTCCCCTAAAGGCCTCCATCCACTGTCTGTCACCAACAGTCCTTGTTCTATCCCATAATGTGCATCATCATCATCATCACCACCACTCTGCCCCTCCCCTAAAGGCCTCCATCCACTGTCTGTCACCAACAGTCCTTGTTCTATCCCATAATGTGCATCATCATCATCACCACCACTCTGCCCCTCCCCTAAAGGCCCCCATCCTGTCAGGCTCAGGTGTGACAGTGTCTTAACAACCACCACAAAACGCATCAGCATTGAAGCACGACTAATGTCTGACAGGGATCCACCATGTTCTCCGTTTTCATCTGTTTCCATTTCAGTTTGTCAAGGGGGCGCCGCTGCATTTGGACAAATCCACGATGCTACGCCACCACCGCTCGGCAGATGCCTGACGAGCAGCATTACCCAATGTCTACCATCTTCTGCCATCACTGCAAACCTCCGATGGTCTGACAGTCCAAGGCTGACCTGCCCCACTGTGCGACCACCACACCACACCTGATGGAGGACCAGACCTCTTCACCGCACCACCCTCCACCCCCCTCCAAAGAAAAGCCACCCTAGAAAAGAAAAAAAATCACACCCCTCCCTCTCTTACCTCTCCCTACCCATATCATCACACACATCACAACTCACAAAACATCTTCACTTGTCTAATAAAACGCTGTCAATTCCTGCAACCACAACAAAAAAAACAAAACAACCCAAGCTAACAAACAAACAAAAAACCAAACCCACCCAATACCAATAATTTCCTGCCCCTAGCTTTTAAACCCCATTCCCCGTTGTTTCCACGGCAGCGGCAACAGCCAAGGATTCCGCCCCTTCCACTTTGTGCTCCTCTTGGTGCTGCTCCACTTTCTGTTCCTTGGGGGCGGAAGCAGAGGTGGAGGCGGAAGCCTCTTTGGCCAGCTCGGCCTTCCGCTTGCGCCTGGCATGCTCCTCTAGGACGTCCTCCTTGGTCTTGTTCTTGGCGGCCTTCAGGATGACGTCGGCCCCCTCACCAATCATGGCCAGCGCCAGGCGTCGCCCCACGCAACGCGCGTTGTGGTAGCGGCGGTGGTTCTCCGCTTCGTGGCACACGATGGTGATGTAGTGCTCGTCCGTGGTGAAGGTGGCCGGGGGGTCCGCTTCCTCATTCTGGGGAACAAGAGTCAGCATCAAAACGGTTTAGACCGGCACAACAGCCCAGTGTTAGAGTATTGGACTTTCAATCTGAGGGTCCACCGGGTTCGAATCTCGGTAACGGCGCCTGGTAGGTTAAAGGTGGAGATTTTTCCGATCTCCCAGGTCAACATATATGCAGACCTGCTTGTGCCTGAACCCCCTTTGTGTGTATATGCAAGCAGATGATCAAATACGCACGTTAAAGATCCTGTAATCCATGTCAGCGTTCAATGGGTTCTGGAAACAAAAACATACTCTGCATGCTCACTTCTTAAAACAGAGTTTGGTTGCGTACATGACAGGGTAAAAACTGTCATACACATAAAAGCCCACTTGTGTACATTTAAGTGAACATGGGAGTTGCAGCCAACGAACAAAGAAGAAGAAATGGTTTTGTCTGTAAGGACTCTGGCCCCACACCAAATGAAGTTCACAGACATGAAGGTACTGAATACCACCACTGAACACGCACATATCTGAGCGCTTCTTTTCTCACTGGAATTGCTTTGTACACAAATTTACCGTCATAAAACCACATCCTTTCCAAAAGACAGGAGCAATGCCAGTCCTGAACAATGAAGGATGACTGTACTGACCAGGTATCAGCTGGGTGCGCAACAGTGAGCATTGGGGGGGGTGGGGGGGGGCCCATGGTCTGTGGGAATGTGGGTGTGGGTGGGGGTAAGGGGGGGGGGAGGGCTGGGAATAAATGATAGAATAAATGTGTGTGTGTGTGTGCAAGTATGTGTATAGATGAGTGGTTTTTCAATACAGTTAGGCCTCCAATCCTTATAAAGTGGTACGTGAATATGTTTGAATGGAGTATGTGTGTGTGAGTGTGTGTGTGTGTGTGTGTGTGTGTGTGTGTGTGTGTGTGAGTGTGTGTGTGTGTGTTAGGCATGCAAGCTGAGTGATTTGCTGAACAGTTGTACATGCCTGCATGCATACTTCTGCACATGTGTGCTGCGAATATCAAGACTGAATGTGTGCTGCGAATATCAAGACTGAACAGACCTTGTGAAGTGTGTGTGTGAGCATGTGTCTACAAAAGCTGACAAACCAACCACAAGTGATTCCTTTTACATGCTATCCTATCCTGCTCCCTTACCAATTTCTCGTCTGGCGTCGCTAGCAGGTCACAGGTCATTTCATCTTTCACTGCCTGAGTGCCACAGATGCTGAACACCCCTCCCCGTATCATCAACTGTCAACAAGACATCATCAACTGTCAACATGACATCACATCAACTGTCAACAAGACATCGCATATACTGTCAACAAGACATCAACTGTCAACATGACATCAAATGTCAACAAGACGAAACTGTCACTAAGATGTCATCAACCATCAACGAGACATAATAAATGTCAACAAGATGTCATTGACTATCAAAAAGACATCATCAGCAGTCGACAAAACATCATCAACTGTCGACAAAACATCAAATGTCAAAATCAACTGTCAACAAGACATCAACTGTCCACAACAACTGTCAAAAAGACATCATCGACTGTCAAAAAGACATCATCAACTGGCAACAAGACATCACTGACTGTCAACAAGACATCATCTACTGGTTTCAACTGTTAACAAGACATCAGCTGTCCACATCAACTGTCAACAAGACATCATCAACTGTCTACAAGACACGATCAATGAAACATGTCTCGTAAAATATACACATTTATTCTGTGACATTAACTGTAAACACAAAAAAATACTGCCGAAAATAAAGAATTCTCCCGATAACAAACTGATAAGCATAAAACAAATCAGAACAACCCCCTCCCCCACACACACACAACACACACTCCCATGGACAACACAGATAAAACACTGTTCACACACACACACACACACACACACACACACACACACACTCCCATGGACAACACAGATAAAACACTGTTCACACACACACACACACACACACACTCCCATGGACAACACAGATAAAACACTGTTCACACACACACACACACAACACACACTCCCATGGACAACACAGATAAAACACTGTTCACACACACACACACACACACACACACACACAGAGCATACAATCTCCTCACCTGGTTGTCTGTCTTCTCTGTGTACACAGACACCGGTACGCTGCAGCCTCCCTCCTGAACACACACCACACCACCTTTCATCATCACCACATCTCAAAACAAAATATTGCTAACAGCACTGTTCTGAGGAAGGAGCGCTCTGCCACCATGGCCAGTGCAATGAGTTAATATACTGATAAACAAACAAACAAATAAGTACATAAATGAATGAATGACTAAGACCAGAGTTGTGAGAAAGGATCCTTCAGCCACCACTGTCAGAGCAGTGTTTAAATTTATCAACTAAACAAATAAACAAGAGAGGCAAGGCCTTCAAGACTCACTTGTGATAAATTAAGTCCCCTAGCATTAATTACAGAGTAATTTCTCGTTTTTACTATCTGCACCAAAACGTTTGCAAAATCAATAAAAATTCCATGCTAAGCAAAACAAGTTCCTGTTTCAACAAAAAATGATAATAATGACTCCTCTTGTTGTTGTGTCAGAATAAGAGGTCAAAGTGCCAAGTTTAGAGAATACAAAAAATATAACAGTAAATGCAGTTTGCATATAATTAGGTTCTTTTTTAAAAAATTTTTGTGCCCATCCCAGAGGTGCAATATTGTTTTAAACAAGATGACTGGAAAGAAGTGAATTTTTCCTATTTTTATGCCAAATTTGGTGTCAGCTGACAAAGTATTTGCAGAGAAAATGTCAATGTTAAAGTTTACCACGGACACACAAACACACACACACACACACAGACAACCGAACACCGGGTTAAAACACAGACTCACTTTGTTTACACAAGTGAGTCAACAATCAGAGTGTTACCAGTGTTTTGCAGAAGGAGTGTTTAGCCACCACCGCCAAAGCAGTGTATGAAGTCATCAATCAATCCAACAAAGACAGAAACAAAGAGTGGTGTATGTACCAGTGTGGAGGAAGGAGTGTTTAGCCACCACCGCCAAAGCAGTGTATGAAGTTATCAATCAATCCAACAAAGACAGAAACAAAGAGCGGTGTATGTACCAGTGTGGTGAGGAAGGAGTGTTTAGCCACCACCGCCAAAGCAGTGTATGAAGTTATCAATCAAACCAACAAAGACAGAAACAAGGAGCGGTGTATGTACCAGTGTGGTTAGGAAGGAGTGTTTAGCCACCACCGCCAAAGCAGTGTATGAAGTCATCAATCAATCCAACAAAGACAGAAACAAAGAGCGGTGTATGTACCAGTGTGGTGAGGAAGGACCGTTCAGCCACCACAGCCAGAGCGGTGTCCACATGGTTCAGTCCTTGCAGCAGACTCAGCGTGGCCACGTCCCCCGCCCGGCACTCCACCGCCAGCGCCCCCTGGCTCACCGCATGCATGCAGTCCTCCGGCGTCAGCACCTGGGGGCGGCCAATCAAAACATTCAGTTGGTTTCTCCGCAAGGTCACATTTCGGCTGAGGAATCTAGAGAATCGGAGGGTACGGGATCGAATCCCACATACACCTGAATTGTCTACCCGTTCTACTACACCATTTCTTTTTTCTTTTGCCCCATCATCCCACGCCACTAATTTCAAATACCTCATACTATGCCACACCCGAGTTCGTCTGTCCCAGTACCAGCCTCAGCAGCAGACAGAGAACCCAAACATGTCTGATTGCCAGGAGGCCACACACCAAAGGAGACCCTGCACTGCTGCCGAGTCATTTTGGTGACGATAAACAAGGTCCTGTGTGCAGCATGCACTTGGCACATATGAAAGAACCCATGGCTACAGAAAGGTTGTAACTGTAACAAAATTCTGCAGAATTATCCACTCTGATAGTGAAACAAATATGCTTGCATGCAGGAAAAAGATTAAAAAAAAAAGAAAAAAAGAGAGGTTGGTGCTGCACTGTAGCAATGCTTTCTCCCTTAGGAGACCTACCCAAATTTCACACTGGGAAATCTGTTATGACAAAATGTAATATACGGTTTAATACGATATAATATACCATCGAACTTAACAGTTCCAGAGTTGTAAAATACAAGACTGATGCTGTGTGAATTGATTTGTGTAAATTCTTTTGATTTTTTCCTGTACAGTTTCAGAGAAATTTATACACACCACCATAGTTGTGCGAATAACCCCTAGGCTGCCTATGTGACGAGGTAACTCACCAATGTAAGCATGTACGCTTCCCTGCCACAATGATGAGATAACTTGTCATCTAAATATTCTGACTTTTCCCTGGTTTGAATTGAGTTCGTTGACAAAAATACTGGTAGCTTTAGCCTGGGGAATCTTTCTAGATTCTATTCATAACTAGAAACTTCATCTACATCATCAGGCAATCCTTTATTTGAGAGTTTTGGTTGGATTTCTGCCACAGTGTTTACCTGGCTCCTCTCCTCGCTCGCTCAACAAAATGTCGGACTGATGCTGTGCTCAAGACATGTGATCGTGGTTGCACAAAATCAACCAGGATTGCTTTCTTTGCCTGATGCTCAGAAAGAATTGAAGTGTAAATTCAAAGGAGAAGACAGTGATGAACTTTTGTAGGACGATTTTGATAGAAAATAAAGGGAGCAATGAAGAGACTGGCCAAGATACGACGATCAGTGAGTGATGCCGACTTTACAACAGCTGTAACAGATGACAGAAAGTGACCAAATTTTTAGTAGGACAAAGTGTGAGCCATTTTCTTGGCACTCAGCCAACACGATTCGATGAGAACTCGATGAAGTGACTATGTGTGAGAGAGGTGAAGAGGATGGGGGTGGAGACCAAAGGGGTGTGGCCCTACATCCATATTATCACTTTGAGGGTCACAATGCATTGTATATCTCTTTTATTTTCTTCTTTTTATTTTTTTTTTTTTTTTATTGTGGTTGTTCTAGTATAATTTGTGTGTGCAGGTATTATCCATTTGTCCAGAAAATATATTTCAGTGCAAATTACACACCCACTGATACACACACATACTTCATGATAATCACACACCCCTGGTACACACAAACATACTTCATGATACTAGATAGTCACACACCCACTGGTACACACACATACTTTATGATCACACACCCACTGGTACACACACATGCTTCATGATAATCACACACCCACTGATACACATACTTCATGATAATCACTCGCCCACTGGTACACACACATACTTCATGATAATCACACACCCTCTATACACACACATACTTCATGATAATCACACACCCACTGATACACACACATACTTCATGATAATCACACACCCACTGATACACACACCTACTTCATGATAATCACACACCCACTGGTACACACACATACTTCATGTTAATTACACACCCACTGATACACATACTTCATGATAATCACTCGCCCACTGGTACACACACATACTTCATGATAATCACACACCCACTGATACACACACATACTTCATGATAATCACACACCCACTGGTACACACACATAATACATGATAATCACACACCCACTGACGCACACATACTTCATGATAATCACACACCCACTGATACACACACCTACTTCATGATAATCACACACCCACTGGTACACACACATACTTCATGTTAATTACACACCCACTGATACACCCACTGAAACTTAAATGAATGTCATGCAAAAAAAAAAAAAAAAAAAAAAGAAAAAAAGTAAAACAAGACAGAACAAAATAAAATAAAATAAAATAAGCCAAAACAAAATATAATAAATAAAACAAAATAAAACAAACAGGACAAACCTCTGAAATAAGGTGGTGCCAGTTCATCCTCTCCAGGCCAGACACTGCCAGAATAATGGCATCATAGGTGCTCCCATCCTCCGACAACTTACGGAATCGGGTGTTCAGATTCCCACGCTAGCAACCGGTTAAGGGAAAAAGCGGGTATGTACATGTATATAAAATATATATAATGGCAGAGGCTGGCTTCAAGTTTTCAGACTTTCCAAGATTGTTAACCATGCACAGTCTCTGCAAACAAAATAACATATATATATATATATATATATATATATATAGAGAGAGAGAGAGAGAGAGAGAGAGAGAGAGAGAGAGACAGACAGACAGACAGACAGACAGAGATGTAATGTCATTCAATACCCACCTTCCCATTTTGCAATGAAGTAAGATTTTTTTCCCCCATCAAATGATACTGAATCCAACACGCCCACTGTGAGCCACTGGTGCAGTCTACAGCAGGGACTCCATCCTGTACTGAGCCAACCCCCTACTCAACTCTTGAGGAGAAACCTGCCAGTGACTTCCCTTGGCACATTACCTCCCTTGCGCATGCCTGAACACCAACTGACAGACCTGGAGCAGTTGTTTGGTGCCCCGATGAACCTTTGGTTACATTACAGGAAGATGATGTCATGCTCATGATCACCACATGTCATCCAATGACTGTTCATAATCCTTAACTCTCTCCATACGAACGGCGAAAGAGACGACGTTAACAGCGTTTCACCCCAATTACCACCATCGAAATATTGCAAGCGGAAGACTCTTATACTGAAGAGGTGAATGTTGACAAAGAATACCACAATTCTGATGACGGAAGCTAAAGGTTGGGTCATTCAGACACCCACTGGACATCCGAGGGGTCTGCGTAGAGGAGAAGAGAGGACCGGCCGTACTGAGTGAGTTAAGATGAAGGACAGGGCTCTAAATACCCAACCAAATGTCTCGGACTCTTTGGGAAGAAGAAGAAAAGGAGGAGACGAAGAAGAGAAGGAGGAGAAGGAGAAGAAGACAACGACGACAAAGAAGAGAAGAAGGAGGCAGAGGAGAAAGAAGAAAAGGAGAAAGAGGAAGAGGAGAAGAAGATGAGAAAGAAGAGAAGAAAAGAAGATGACGACAAAGGAGGAGGAGGAGGAGAAGAAGATGAAGAAAAGAAGATGAAGAAGAGAAGAAGGAAAAGGAGGAGGAGAAGAAGATGAAGAAAAGAAGATGAAGAAGAGAAGAAGAAGGAAAAGGAGGAGGAAAAGAAGACGAAGATGAAGAACAGAAGAAAAAGACAAAGACGACGAAAAAGAAGATGAAGAAGAAGAAGAAAAAATAAAACGCCCACCATGTGGACAGAGGGCAACGGACGACACACAAGCCAAGGATACAATGTTCTCAATCTTGAAGTTGGGGTACTTTCTCTGCAGCTGGGCGGCACGACGCAGGGCACTGGTGCCGATGACGCTGCCAGGGGGGAGGTCACTCAGCTTCTTCCCCATGTGACGGGGGTGCATCACCACAGCATCGTGAGGGTTGTCCCTCCTGAAAAACAACAGATGCTGCTAGACAGCTCCAAGGCTTTGTGTAGTATTTACAGCTCCCTGGGCCTGTACATTAGAAGGATGGGGGAATGTTTTCTCTGTGTGGTGGTGGTGTTTTTGTGTGCGCGTTTCTTTTATGTGTGGATTTTATGTGACAAGGTCTTCCCAGCTGTTGTTGTTGTTTTGTTGTGTCTGTGTGTGTGTGTGTGTGTGAGCGCGTGCGTGCATGTGTGTGTGCATGTTTTCGTGCGTGTATAAAACTGACTTAATCATTTAAGTAAGTTAAAGCAAGGTGTTGCTGTGTCCACTGACTTTATCATTTCATCATAACAGATGCCCTTTAAGTGTAAATAAAGCAAGGTGTTTTTGTGTCCACTGACTTTATCATTTCATCATAACAGATGCCCTTTAAGTGTAAATAAAGCAAGGTGTTGGTGTGTCCACTCACTTTATCATTTCATTATAACAGATGCCCTTTAAGTGTAAATAAATCAAGGTGTTGCTGTGTCCACTCACTTTATCATTTCATTATAACAGATGCCCTTTAAGTGTAAATTAAGCAAGGTGTTGGTGTGTCCACTGACTTGAGCACAGCACCGATGACCAGGCCTGGGGGGATCTGGGTGGGCAGGTCCTTGAGGGAGTGCACCACAAAGTCCACCTTCTTCTTCAGCAATGCATCCTCCAGCTCCCGTGTGAACAGAGACTTCTCCCCAATCTGTTGGCAAACACACTTCATGTAACAGAGACTTCTCCGCAGTCTGTTGGCAAACACACTTCATGTAACAGGGACTTCTCCCAAATCTGTTGGCAAACACACTTCATGTAACAGAGACTTCTCCACAGTCTGTTGGCAAACACACTTCATGTAACAGAGACTTCTCCCCAATCTGTTGGCAAACACACATCATGTAACAGAGACTTCTCCACAGTCTGTTGGCAAACACACTTCATGTAACAGACTTCTCCAGTCTGTTGGCAAACACACTTCATGTAACAGAGACTTCTCCCCAATCTGTTGGCAAACAGACATCATGTAACAGAGACTTCTCCTCAATCTGTTTGCAAACACACATCATGTAACAGAGACTTCTCCCCAATCTGATGGCAAACACACTTCATGTAACACTAACAGAGACTTCTCCCCAATCTGTTGGCAAACGCACTTCATGTAACATAGACTTCTCCCCAATCTGTTGGCAAACACACTTCATGTAACTGAGACTTCTCCCCAATCTGTTGGCAAACACACTTCATGTAACAGAGACTTCTCCACAGTCTGTTGGCAAACACACTTCATGTAACTGAGACTTCTCCCCAATCTGTTGGCAAACACACTTCATGTAACAGAGACTTCTCTACAGTCTGTTGGCAAACACACTTTATGTAACAGAGACTTCTCCACAGTCTGTTGGCAAACACACTTCATGTAACAGAGACTTCTCCCCAATCTGTTGGCAAACACACATCATCTAACAGAGACTTCTCCCCAATCTGTTGGCAAACACACATCATCTAACAGAGACTTCTCCCCAATCTGTTGGCAAACACACATCATCTAACAGAGAGTTCTCCCCAATATGTTGGCAAACACACATCATGTAACAGACTTCTCCCCAATCTGATTGCAAACACACTTCATGTAACAGAGACTTCTCCACAGTCTGTTGGCAAACACACTTCATGTAACAGAGACTTCTCCACAGTCTGTTGGCAAACACACTTCATGTAACAGAGACTTCTCCACAGTCTGTTGGCAAACACACTTCATGTAACAGAGACTTCTCCCCAATCTGTTGGCAGACACACTCTTTCTCTGACACTTCATGTAACAGGGTGAACAGACAGAAACATAAAATCTCTTCAGTTCCAGTTTAAAATTTCCAAACACTTTCAAAAAGTATTATATATATATATATATATATATATATATATATATATACACACGATATGTGCCACTCAGTAACTCACCTTTGATAGTGCCGAGTCCAGTATTTTGTCTCCTGTTGTGTGCATTGTAACTGGAAACAAAAACAACAAATGAAGTGCATAGTATCTGAAAACAAAACAACAAGAAAAATCTGCTGGGTTTGGTGAACACTTGGACTAAAAAGCCAGTAACATGTATGCATGCATTTCTCCCTCTCTTTCTCTCTCTCTCTCGCACACTCACACACATGCGCACATACACTCACACACCACACACACACACACACTCACACATGCATGAGTGCACACACATGCATATATATATATATATATATATATATATATAGAGAGAGAGAGAGAGAGAGAGAGAGAGAGAGAGAGAGAGAGAGAGACAGACAGACAGACAGACAGACAGACAGACAGACACAAAATTAAGACAAAAACTGAAAAAGAGATGACTATGACCAAATGATGGAGCCAATGAGTGAATGACAACACATTCACTATATATAAATCACACACACACACACACACACACACACACACACACACATACATACACCTACCTATATAATGATACATAATTTTCAATTAAAAAGGAAACAAGTTATTTTAAAACATTTTTTAATGAAATTCTTTTTGCAAATCTAAAAGGCAACAAATCTCAGGAAAGAAACTACAAACTATTTTATTACAATTTATTTATGTGCTGTGTGCAAGACACTTACTGGTTTCAAACTTGAGACTTGCATCTCTCCTCAGCTGGTCTATCACTGTGCGAGTCTGAATGAGTGCCAGCTGTCACATATAAAAAAAACAACAGTTTTTTTTAGTGATGCACAACAACACTGATCGATTGAAAGCAAAAATCAGTTAACTGATATATATATATATATATATATATATATATATATATAGAGAGAGAGAGAGAGAGAGAGAGAGTTGATCTTGATGCCACTGTTGTCATCAATATTATATATCATTACTGACATTTGTAGAGAATTCAAGTATATATATTGATATATGATATGATATATCAACCATGATCATGACATTCAGAGTCAGACTAGAGTGAATGTACCGATAATAGATATGTCAAAAGTGGCTGAAATGACTGAAAAATCAACATTTGCACTGTAGTTGTGTATTTATATTTATAAATGTATAATTTACTATAACTATCACTATCATTCAGGGTGTGGGGGTCGGGGGGGCAGGGGGAGGACAGAAATCCCAAGTTCAACACCCCCTTGGCCACAGTCCCACCTTACCACTTCCCCCTCCCCTGCAAGTGCAAGCCTTCCACAGTGTCTGCCCTTTACAAGAGATTACAACAGTTCCGGTTTTAGGTCACTGAATGTCAGTGCAACCTGTTCTAGTCTTCTCTCTTCAGCACTTTTCAACTACATAGTACATGTCCTCTAAAAAAATATAAATAAATTTATAAACCTTTGTGCAGTACACACTGGGGACTGTACAGAGTTAGTTATCTGGGATACACAGTGTCCTCTAACTCAATTCTTATTGGACCGGTGCAATGCATGCAGTTATTTGGGGTATATAATGCACACATTTTGACTGGTGCAATCCATGCTTTCAACTGTACACTATCTACTTTGGGTGCATGAAGCCCCCTAGCAGGATCTACTATGGGGTACATTAATTAAGTCCTTAAGTCCTCAGAATGGGTGCACCACATTCTGTGAACTATACTCTAATACTGTATACTACATTGCACAGCACTGGTCATGTCAAAAGATATATATATATATATATATATATATATATATATATGTTTCAAATTCAATGCTCTTCCCAAAGTGTTTACACAACTTTTCCCTTTTCTTTAATCCCATTCCTTACCAACCTAGCTTATCTACAGAATCCTGCCATGGAAAATTATCACATTGTATGCATGTCTCCTTTTACTTTTACACATGTACACAAAGTGCATGCTGTACACAGACTTGGTTTATCCTTTCATCTTAAAGTGGAACAGTAAACTCTCTCTCAAGGTACTGGATGGGGACAGGGGGGCTGGGAGGGGGGAGGGCTGGGGTGGGGGGTGTGGGGGGGGGGGGAGAGGGGAGACAAAAGGTCAGAACACCCTTTCCTTGCCAGGCCCTTTATCCCCAAGGCCACCAGTCCAGCCTCATGTACCTTCAGTTGTGGGGTTTGTGTGTGTTTGTGTGTGTGTGTGTGTGTGTGTGTGTGTGTGTGTGTTTTGTTTTTTGTTTGTTTGGTTTTTGTTGTTGTTGTTTTTTTTAACTCATATTATTTTGTGGCTTGCTCTTTGACATAACGATAAGTCTGTTTCAACCCTGTGACCTATTATTCTCTCTCTCTCTCTCTGTGCACACACACACAGACACACACACACACACAAGATCAGTCACACACACACACACACACACACACACACACACACACTGACAGAGGTTAACCAAATCCAGATCTATTTCATAAATCATCTACTAACATCTACTCTACAGTAAAAAGGAATGTTTATATAAAAAAAAATTAAAAAGAAAAAAAAGTATGGGACATCTGTGATTCAAAACAACACTGATCATTTTCTTTAACAAGCTCACAAGTGTACAAGTGTTTACACCTATGGGAACACAACTACAAACACTGCTTCTGTCCCCCACACCCCCTCCTCCTCCCTCTCTCTCCAGTCTCCCCCTTGCCCCTACTAGACCCACCCTCTTCCTGATTTACATACAAGGAAGAAGCCTGGGGCCATATCCTTGTCCTGTCCCCAAATTTAGCACTCTGCAAACAGCAAAAAACACTAGGCAGGTCATGCTCGGATGGGCAGGCACTTAAGACCATCCACAACCAACTGCTGGCAAAAGCATTTTGTATTGTTCTATACTGTACGGTGTACCTCTATTATACTGTACTACATTATTTTTTCAATCACTTTTTCTCACAACAGATTTCTGTGTGTGAAATTTGGGTTGCTCTTCCCAGGAAGAGAGCGCCACTACACTGCAGTGCCACACATAATCATTTTTTCTTTCTCTTTTTTTTTTTTTTTTCTGTCTGCACATGTATTACTTTTACTATCGAAGTGGGTTTTTCACCAGAAATCTTGCCAGGGGCAACCCTTTTCTTGCCATGGGTTCTTTTACATGTTCTAAGTGCTTGCCACAATTGGGGTGAGGTGGGGGTGGGGAGCTCAGTTTATTATCTGATACAAATGACAACCATCCAGACCACCACTAAATGTCCAACAGAGGTGGAGAAAATACAGGCCAGTGTGGGATACAATCCCATGCGCTCAAATTCTCTCACATCCTAGGTGGACAAGTTATCTCCAGGCCACCACTTTCCGTTTGATTTATGAGCACTTGTGAGTGATGTTCCTTCAGGATTACTTCATCACATCACCTTTGATCCCCTTCCTCTACTCCTATCAAACAGTTGATCTCATTTCCCTGCTGAACTGCTCACCCTATGACTGTAGTTATCTCACTACTTGATCAGGATCAAGGATGAAGGATGTTCAAGTAGGGCATGACTTGTCTAATAATGTCCTCTTGGATACGGTGTGAATCACCTTGCATATATCATATAACATAAATCCATGTACAACTATAATGAATGTGTTTGTTTTTAAAAAATCTTATTTTCTATGTCACTGTTTCTGTGACAACTTTAGTTTAATGATACTGACAAAGTGTGCCCACCAATGTTCATGGTTACAGTTATCTCACCAATGCTTTTATATTCTACTATTCATCGTGGACTCATAAAATTTCAGTTGGATAATAAATTGCACTTGTACGGAGTTTGCATTGTATACATGTAAATAAATGACATTTTTTGTCATGCAACTAATCCTCAATGTGGTCAAAACAAAACAAATTTTTAACTGGAGGTACAGTCTGTATTATCAAAACTGTAAACAGCATGAGTAAATTAATAACTACTGTAACTTTTGTGTAAGTAGTAGTCCTGATTAACTTTCAATCAATAGTTCACTAGTTTAAACATCAACATGATAACAAGACTGGGTAGTTATGATTCTGTACCTGGTTGCTTTGTTTTAAAAGATCTGAACCAGTTGAGCCACTACTGTGTGCTTAGTGTTAGATCCAGAACAAAAAGTATGTCAGGCTAAAACATTTTAAGTTTAACCTATGAATGAACAAGCTTAGCCACACTGTTCGCTTTGTCATAAGAGAAAAAAAGATTCAAGTTAAAACCACTTATGACTTACTGACTTAATCTACGATATAATGCTGGAGAGCTCTGTGTTTACATGCCTTATAGAGGCATGTCACATGATCTGTGATCTCTTATTTGAGTGGCTCTCCAAAATTGTGACCAACGAAGGCAATCCAGAGAAGCTGAACATGTTGGACAGCACAGCTTCTTTTTTTGTTGTTGAATTTTTGCTTCATATTTTGTTCTTTTTTATTGTGTATACAGAGATACTTCATTGTACAGAGTTTGGTAATAGCAACAGAGGCTACCAACTGAACAAATGGAGGACAGCACACATTTGCTGCTTTTGCCTACACTGATCGCCTCTGACATGCTCACAATTTCGAGTAAAAGTTTGATGTGCATGCGCAAGATCCAAGATGGCCATGGAACTTTCCAGCAGTCTATTGTACAATGCTAAATGTGATGTTGATGCAAGATTCAGTAAAACAAAGTATGCATCAGGTAAGAAATGTTTAATGTACGAAATCTGCACTGGACAAACAACAAAGCTAGGGTAAATCATGAGATTTTTTATGGAAAATTTCATTTCTATAGTAAAACACTTTAACCATAAGACACTGGCAGTGGAGTTCAATACATTATAAATATGGCCTAGTGAATGGTAAATTTATACATGGTGTTATACACCCATGGGTATTCTAAATGATAAAATGTTAAATATAACTGAAAACCAAAATAACAACTTCTTTTTTCCTTTTTTTTTATCCTCACAACAGCACAATCTTCGGCCATCTCCCCAAACTACGACAGAATCATCAGTAAAATGATGTTGGCCGAAAGGAAGAAGGAGGCTATAATTATTTTCACACTTCCCTTCCACTCCTTGGCTATGTGTGACTGGCGGAGTGAGTGTCCATGTGTTGTTGTGAACATTACTCATTCCATTTTGTGAGGGGAAATTGTGGATATTAAGAGAAATCTTATGTCCAGTGTTGACAGTGTGTGGGTGTGTCACTGTGCAAGTTAGTTCACGTGTGTGTGTATGTGTATGTGTATGTGTGTGTGTGTGTGTGTGTGTGTGTGTGTGAGTGTGTGCTGAGTTTATTACAAACAGCAGTAAATGACATAGTTGGATAGATAAAATCCAATCACAGATAAACCAAAAAACACAGTCGCAGTGTAATACTTTTTGTGAAAGATCTACGTGACTCGGTAACTGTCATTACAAAAGAGGTCAAGTTCACAGAACCATTACTTGTTGCCAACCACACGGCATAAAATCAACATAAATACAAATCATCGACTTACCTCGCTTTTCCTAGAACCTACACGAACTATTCTGTCAGTTGACATGATTCTTGAAGTATTCTTTCTTAGAATCACTTCGCAATATGTTACAAAATGTCTTGGCTGGCAGAAAATACTTATATCCTCTGGACAGGATGTGAGTTGACGCAAGCGCAGTTCTGTCCGACTTATGTGACGTCAAAATACGGGTTCGCCTTACTATGTGTAGCCTCGTGAAAAATGGTCTCCCTGTCAATACTGTCTTCTCTGTTTTTTCATGTCGTATTTCTTTCTCATTGATTATCTGCCTTTAGTACCTGTTTAGTCATCCCCAGATGGTTTGGCGCTCTTATCGTTTTCTTCATATTTAAGCCCGTGAAACAACTTATATGTCGACCGATCATTCTTTCATTCTGTTGTCTTTTGCCAGTTGTCAGATTTTAGTTGATAAACAATAATCATTTCGTGTTTTGTTTTGTTCATGCTACAAAACATTTTGTGTTTGTGTTTGTGTGTGTGTCAGTGTGTGTGTGTGTGTGTGTGTGTGTGTGTGTGTGTGTGTGTGTGTGTGTGTGTGTGTGTGTGTGTGTGTGTGTGTGTGTGTGTGTGTGTGTGTGTGTGTACGCTAAGCTAAGTGTGTGTGCCAGTAACTCAGTACTGATGAGAATCTAAGCTCAACTGCCCGGAGTCAGTGGTTTTGCGCAAGTGTGTGTGTGTGTGTGTGTGTGTGTGTGTGTGTGTGTGTGTGTGTGTGTGTGTGTGTTTGTGTGTGTGTTTGTGTGTGTGTGTGTGCGCCTAGAGTTGACTTAATCAAAATTTTACGCCTTATAAATATTATTATTAGTAGTAGTATTTTTTATGTATTTATCTATTATCATTTATTTTGTTTTATTTTATTTATTTATTTATTTTTGTGTTTTTTTATTTTATTTAATTTTATTTATATATTTCACACACACACACACACACACACACACACACACACACACACACACACACACACACACACACACACACTCACACACAGGTACTAAATATCACTCGAAGTGAAACTGAAGACGTTGAATTGAAGAAACTGACTTGAAGAAAACACACACACACACACACACACACACACACACACACACACACACACACACACACACACACACACACACACACACACACACACACACACACAC
This sequence comes from Babylonia areolata, assembly GCF_041734735.1. Lineage (NCBI taxonomy): Eukaryota > Metazoa > Mollusca > Gastropoda > Neogastropoda > Buccinidae > Babylonia > Babylonia areolata. Next base: position 22,121,302 of record NC_134909.1, on the reverse strand, counting down.
ACACACACACACACACACACACACACACACACGCAGAGACAAACAATGTGTCATTACATGGGGTCAGTGCTGAATTTTATACTCGTGGTATTTCAGTAAAGACTTTTTTTTGTGGGGGGGAGGGGGGGTGTGGGGGGGAGATTTCTTGACTCCTTTAGTATCCCCAGACCCAGTGAAAAAGCAATCATTTTTCGGGTGAGATTTTCCATTATTCATTTCACTTACGCTCTTTCTTCTTCTTCTTCTTCTTCTTTTTTAAAATATATTTTTTAAACTACATATTTCGTCGTTTTGTTTTCTCTCGTCAACATTTACGGGCAGCTCAGTTGAAAAGTCACTGGATTCACTGATCATGTGGCTTTTCTCGTGCTGTGATTGGTCCGAGGCCGACGAAGCCCACAAAATCGGACCCGGGAGATGCCGCCGTGATGTGAAAGTTGGTCTGGCATGACTGGCTCTGATGCAGTGTTCACCAGGGATCATGCCAGTGGTCGAGACCCTGTTTTACTGGCACTGACGGACGGTGCTGTGTCCTTCTGGAAGGCGTTTTACTCCGGGCTGTCTTCCCATGTCCAGTCTTCCTATGCCGCGCCCAGCCCTTAACAGAAGTCAATATTGAATCACCGCCCTTGTGCCTGTATAACAATCTGCTCCTCCTTTTGTTTTTAATTATCTATTTTCCAGCTTACTGAGTGTTTGCTGGTAATGTTTCGGTCCGAGTCATTTGTCACATGAGTCAGTCCAATCCAATGACAATTGCCAGGTGTCCGATGAGTCCATATAGAGGCTGACGAAACTCAGTGTGGTCACAACAGGCACTTATGATTGTTGTTGTCCCTTCAGTTGCTTTCTTCCAAAGGTTTTCACCGCTATTCCTGTCCGGCTCAACAAATCACCCACAACCATCACACCGTGAGACACAGACAGGCTGACAGACAAACACACACAGACACAGACACACACACACACACACACAGACGAACACACACAGACAGACACAGACACACACACACACTTGATTTTCTTTGCGCTCTTATTCATAAAGTGGTGTTGTTCTTATGACTGACGGAAGAACTAGTTCCTGCCGTATTCATTGTGTTGTTCAGTTCAGTGCTCAGAATACAGGGTGAATGAATTTTTAAAAATTAATATATATATATATATATATATATATATATATATATATATATATATATATATATATATATATAATCATTGACCGGCAGCTCCGACTCAAGTTACACGTAGCCTTCGTTATGTTCCAACGGCAGCAGAGAGAGAAAGAGCGAGAGAAGAGCACACAATGTACTGACATTACAAAAAATACATAATGTAAATAGAAATAAAAATGGTAAAAGTCGCGTGAAGAAAATTCATCGGACAGATCAAAAGCACTGGAACAACTACCATAGAAAAATCGTCCGTCGTGTAAACCTGTCTCCAAAATTTCATCGTGTCTCTTGCGCCTTCAGAAGCGATCGACTCCACGGTCAGATCAAGCACCACTTTGAAGGTGTGTGGCCACTACCTGCGCTCAGTGCACTAATGTCATTCATGTGACTGTATTCCGTGTTAGTCACATGACCAACAAGTTTTAGGCCACTCGACCTCCATTGTTTTGTCAACTGATACAGGCACTCGCCGAAAGACTGACCCCGGCACCCCACCCCCTCCCACCCCACTGCACCCACACTTCCACCCCCAGTCCTACCCTTTTCTTAAAGAAAGAAAAAAAAGAGATACAAAAATCAGAAGAAAAAAAATTGAATGGATACATTTTTGCAGTGTGTCTAGGACGACAGAAGCTTTACATGGCCACAAGAGGGTTAGCCTGTGTACTGCCCCCTCCGGTGATGGATTAAATCAATTTCATCTGTGTGTGTGTGTGTGTGTGTGTGTGTGTGTGTGTGTGTGTGTGCGTGTGTGTGCGTGTGTGTGCGTGCGTGTGTGTGCGCGCGCACGTGTGTGTGTGTGTGTGTGTGTGTGTGTGTCGCAAGAGAGTGGAAGACAGACTAAAGGGAGACAACAAACATTCACATGCGAGTTCAGTCTCATTCTCCCGCACTCTTCCGTAAACAAAACAGACACAAGGTATTGCACCTGAGCCTATATAATTTAACGCACACACACACACACACACACACACACACACACACACAAAGATTCACAAATTGTTCTGCTTAACAAGCAATTTGTAGAACCCTCCCCCCCCCCCCCCCCACCCCCCCCCACACACACACACAAACGCAGGCATCCGATTTTGAGTCTGGGGAATGTCGACTTCTGTTCTCTTCAATGTTTTGTGGGTCCACGAACTAACAGTCAACACACATATCACCTCTTGTGCTGCACGCACAAATTACGTTGTTCTTCGGATGTGTCTTAGTCTTCAAGACACATGTTGTATGGAGGCTGCACCAGTCTCACCAGATCACAGCCAGGTCTGTCCCGCTCCAGTCTCCCTGGACTGGGCCACTACCACGTCTCATGGATATAAACACCCCTTCTCAACGGGTCTAATCAGGAGGTAAATACCCCCTCTCTACAGGTCTAATCAGTATGGAAATATCCCCTCTCTACGGGTCTAATCAGGATGGAAATATCCCCTCTTTACGGGTCTGACCAGGATGTAAACACCCCCTTTTTACGGGTCTAATCAGGATAAATATGTCCCCGCTCCACGGCTCTAATCAGGATAAAAATAACCCCTCTGTACAGGTCGAATCAGGATGTCGGAAAATATCCCCTTATTACTAATTCAAAGTTTATGTTATCTTTACCAGTTCGTGTAAACTGGGCTATGGAAACACGAACATACCCCGAAAACGAAGTATGGGTTTTCAAATAACGACTACGAAATGCAAACGGCTATACACACGTAATTTATTGTGTGGCGCTTGTATGTGACTTGATCGGATCTCGATCTCGTGTCAGATGCTCACGAACGCTGACGAAATCTCCCAGATTAAGACTCCCCAGACGTTTGCAGAATGAAAGAGATTGCATCTGTACTGAATTCTCAGTTGATCTTTCTCGACACTAAGGGGCATGTCCCATGGTGCAGGTGATGATTTGTTCCGACACAGATTATGTATCGAAGCCATCCTCAATCCAGGAGACTGGCGGGAACAGCGCAAAAGTTATTTGGCATTGCATTCCGCCACAGTTCACAGTACGCAAGCAACGATGCTTATGTGTTCACGTAAGCATACCCCGTGTTCGGCTCTGTATAGGTTTTGTTTTGTTTTGTTTTTGTTTTGTTTTGTTTTTCATTTCCCCACAATGTTCATCCGCTCATTGTCTAACTGCAGAGCAACAACAGTAACGATTGAATTATATCATCATCATTATTCTTTGGAGTTTAAAACTGCGATCGCGATTTTTTTTGCAGGAGGATTTTTAAAAAGAAATAGATAATAAAAGCCCTTTTAACATGACCGATTTTTATGAAAAACTAATGAGTCAAGTGACCGACTGGTTGCCACACCAGTGGGTCGTTTCAAAATTTCAGGCGTCAATGACCAATACCTGACACGAAACTTAAACAAACCCTGTGTTTAAAGGAACAACTTTCATGACACAACCCCCGCTTGGAGAATAACTGAGGTGTGTGGCCATGCCGCTGCCACCTCCCACCACCCTCCCCTCCACAACTCACTTCCACCCCACCCCCTACACCTCCTCCCTCTGTCCTACACGCTCAGTGCAGAAATGTCACGTCACATGACTGAAGCCCCCTCCTCCCCTACCCCCACCTCCCCCCCCCACCCCCCACTCCGCCTCCCTTTCTCCTCCCCGCCCACTGATCCTCCCCTGCTCACACCCACCCACCCAGTCCCTGACCTACCCGTTCCTCGACCCGGGTCAGGGTCAAATTTCTTCGTGTACCCGAAATAAGGTTACGGGGGGGGGGGGGGGGGGTGCAGGTGTACTGTGTGTGTGTGTGTGTGTGTGTGTTGTTTTGTTGGTGTGTGTGTGTGGGGGGGGGGGGGGGGTTGTTGGGGGGGGGGGGGGGGGGGCGGGTGCAGGTGTTCTGAGAAACAACTCTTGCAAAACATCACTCGGGTCAGGGTCAAATTTCTTCGTGTACCCCGAAATAAGAATGTGGGGAGGGGGGGGGGGGGAGGCGGGCAGGAAGAGAAACAGGAAAACAAAAAAAGAACAAAAAACAAACCAACAAAAAACAAAACAAGAAAAAAACAACAACAAACAAACAAACAAACAAGAAAAACAACAACAAACAAACAAAAGTGCCCAGGCGATTTCCGGTCACAATGGGGCAGAATCAGAAAGGTGCACGTGGGACGTGTGGTCACCGTCCACTGGTGACCAGGGCTCCAGGCCCTGTTTCGGTATCAATCCTGTCCTCGCTTCAATGTCCTCACTCCTCCCAGGAGTGAGTGTAGCTACACCTGAGTTCGGATGGTTAACACGAGGACTGCGCCCTGCCTTCCTATGCCGAGACCTGCACACAGTGGATATGAATCCTCCGTCCCCACGGCAGCAAAAAGCTATGGGATCTTTGTATTTGTATTTCTTTTTATCACATCAGATTTCTCTGTGTGAAATTCGGGCTGCTCTCCCCAGAGAGAGCGCGTCGCTACACTACAGCGCCACCCATGTTTTTTTTGTATTTTTTCCTGCGTGCAGTTTTGTTTTGTTTATTTATCGTTTTTCTTATCGAAGTGGATTTTTCTACAGAATTTTGCAAGGAACGACCCTTTTGTTGCCGTGGGTTCTTTTACGTGCGCTAAGTGCATGCCAGCACACGGGACCTCGGTTTATTGTCTCATCCGAATGACTAGCGTCCAGACCACCACTCAAGGTCTAGTGGAGGGAGAGAAAATATCGGTGGCTGAGCCGTGATTCGAACCAGCGCGCTCACCTCTAGGCCATCACTCCACATCTTTAACAAATAGTAAAGAGTGGTAACTCTCTCCATTCACAAGGTACACAGCTTCAAGTCAGTGCTGCTTACGCTACCGATTCAGCTAGCAAACAGGTAAATTAATAAAAGGTACATTGGAACAAACCCAGACACTTCCTCAAAAAAGAAAGCGCCGGGCCTGTCCTTATACCGATGATTTGACATGTGCACACAGCAGCAAAGACAGAAGAAATGTGCGAACACAATTTAGCTTTTATTCAAGACTGGCATAGCCTCTTGAATCCTGAACAAGCCACACAGAACACATGGACAATACAATGGGATCTTTAAACGTATTTATTCATTTATTTATTTGCTTATTTATTCATTCATTCGTTCATCAATTTATTTATCTATTTATTCATTTTCTTATTTATTTATTTCTTTTTATTCTATTTTTTTGTTGTTGTTGCTCGGTGTGTCTATTGCTGTTCTGTGGGCATCTCTTGCTCTGCATTCATTTTAAAAGCACGATCATAATAAATTCTGCTTTTGTGGTTTAATCATTACAGAAATGATATCAAAATTTGTTATGGAGCACTGGGTGTAACTGTATTTGTGAACACTACATTTTACAGAGCATTGTAATTGATTGCATTTGAGAAAATTAATGTGTGTTTTACAGAGCGCTTCAAAAACCACAGACAAAAAGGAATATCCAGTTTTCTTCTTGAAAATTTGTTCAGGTTCGTTGTCTGTTCACACATCTCCAGTAGTCATTTTAAGATTGAAACAAAATGATGATGATAATCTTTATGAATTATGTGTTTTCAGTAAGATTATCAAGTTATGCACATAGGTTGGTGATTTCATACTTTAAAATACATCAAAATGCCATGCATAGAGGAAGAGGATGGTCCTTTTAGACTTCAAATCAATTTAAAGTTTACGCGCACAGCTGGCTGGGTTTGTGGTTGTAAACTTTCAGGGAATCAAATGCTATGCAAAGTGTTATTTGATCTGTCCGTCTGTCTGTCTGTCTTTCTCTCACTGTGTCTGTCTGTCTGTCTTTGTCTTCCTCTCTGTCTGTTTCTGTCTGTCTTTCTCTCTCTCTCTGCCTCTCTCTCTGTCTCTGTGAGTGTGTGAATGAGTGTGTGTGTGTGTATGTGCGTGTGCGCGCGCGCGCGCGCGCGTGTGTGTGTGTGTTTCTGTCTGTCTCAATCTGTCTGTTGGTCTGTCTGTCTCTGACTCGCTGCCTCAGAGCCATCTTTTGATCCTGGGAATTCAGAAAGTATCGGGTGACATGACAGCTAGCCGAGGGATCCAGTCTTGTGACCGCTGTGTTATGTGTCTGGACAGAATGAGGTCAGGGAAACCCATTGATGTTGGTTCGGGCTGAGAGGTCATTGCTCGATCGTTTAAACGGGTGGCTTCTATGTGTGTGTGTGTGTGTGTGTGTGTGTGTGTGTGTGTGTGTGTGTGTTGTTTTTTTCATACAAAGTATATGACGCTGTCAACGGAGCGCAGCTGTCTATAATTATAAACGGTGCAGGTGTACTGAGAAACAACACACTGACTGTAGTTGCCTATTTAAATGGTGCAGGTGTACTGAGAAACAATACACGGACCGTAGCTGCCTATCTAAATGGTGCAGGTGTACTGAGAAACAACTCACGAACCGTAGCTGCCTATTCAAACGGTGCAAGTGTACTGAGAAACAACACACGGACCATAGCTGCCTATTTAAATGGTGCAGGTGTACTGAAAAAAACAACACACCGACCATTGCTGCCTATTTAAACAGTGCAGGTGTACTGAGAAACACAAAAACTGGGGAGGAGTGAACGTGGGGGGGGGGGGGGGGGGGGGGGGGTGAAGCCCACTGGTGAAAAAGTGTACGCACGCGCGCGAGTGCACACACACACACTTGAAACACAAATACACAGACACACACATAGACAGAAAATGACACAGACACAACACACACACACACACCAGCGCACACTGCATACAGACAAATACACGCTGCCACACACACACACACACACACACACACTGAAGGTGTATTTTTTCCCTCATTGACAGGATAACCGTTGCATGGGGTTCATGCTTTGTGAAATGATGGCATGACGTCACCAGTGACTGCACGATGGATGTATTTCGGTAAACCGTTCGGAGGACACAAAATAACTGGTGATGTTACTGGGATCGTTCTGAATATACGCAATCACTCCAGGCAGATTGTATGGGTTGTAATGTTGATTGTTGTTTAAGTGTGATCACATGTCATTGTCACCATTTTCATCGATTCTGTTTGAAGTCCAAAATAAAGATGATCAAAAACGATGCGGGTTAACGAGATCAGAAAGAAGACCTTGTCCTTGCCTGTGCTATGCTCCTGACAGAGAGAGAGAGAGAGAGAGAGAGAGAGAGAGAGAGAGAGAGAGAGAGCCTGCTAGTGTTCTAAGATGGGTTTCATTCCTATCTACCACACTGCAAACAATCCGACTGGCTGGTGACAGACGATTGATTAACTGTTGTTGAATCAACTGCTCTAGGGCACAAGTGATCTCAATCTCAACACAAGTGTACTTGCAATACCATTGTTTTTTCCCCCCAGTAGCAACAGCAACAACGCCAACAACAAGATCAGACCTCACACTTGATACCAGTCTACATCATTCCATGCTTTATTCATACACGCTCAAACATGGCGCCTCGGTCTCCTTCAACCAATCAGATCCTCGGAGCCGCTGCTTTGCCCGCTGGGAGAATAGAAACAGAAGTGCAGGCGGTGGTTGTCCCCGTCACCATCATCAAAAGGATGCGACCCTCCGATCCGCTCAGCGTCACTGTAGCCGAAGAGCAACCAATCAAAGGCCTCGTTCCATTGGACGGATTCCTCGTGCAAGGTCATGTGTTGCACGCGCTGACAGCCACGCATGTGGCGGAAGAGGTAGAAGGGTCTGTCGATGGGGAGGTACAGGGGGTGTGTGGGAAGGCCGTCGTTTCTGGGACAGACAAAGATTGGAAAAATATGTAGTGTGGAGCAACAGACCACACACACACACACACACACACACATATATATATATATATATATATACATATATATATAATCCAGAACAAAATCTACTTGGGCCACCCCAGTACCACACGGTTAAAGGTCCCCCCAAAACAATGTTATTTTCTAGAAAAAAACAAACTCTTTGAAGCACATTGGAAAAAGTTTTGTAAAACACACGAAATTCGTTGGGACTCGTGTGCATTCCTGTATTATTATGAGTTTAGATAACGTTTGGTTTCTCATTAATTTTCAAAGTGATATTTCACGACTGTAAAATTTCAAAACTGTGTTTTGGGGACCTTTAAGGCCTTAATCATAAGTGGAGTCAACTGTGTTTTGCAGAACTTTCAGCCGTTTACCTTGGTGGAAATCAACCATGTTTTGAAGACCTTCAAAGCCTTTTTTTGTGGGAGAATTCCACCATATTTTGTGGGACATTTAGGACAAAATTAACGTGTTTGGAAACCTTAGGTCTTCTATCGGCAGCAGAATTCAACTGTTTTCTGGGAATCTTTAAGGCTTTTACGCTTTCACCTGCTGCAGAAACCAACCGTGTTGGGACTAATTATGTTTTGGGGACCTTTCAGGCCTTTCCCTGCAGCAGAAATTAACTGTGTTTTCGGGACATTTAAGACTATTACATGCAGCGGAAGTCAGTCGAGTTTTGCAGACCTTTAAGGCTTTTACCTGCAGTGGAATTCAACCGTGTTTTGCAAACCATTACGGCATTTGCTTGCGGCAGAATTCAACCGTTTTAGGGGAGGGGGGGGGGGGGGGGGGGGGACCTTTAAGGCTTTTAACTGCAGCAGAATTGAACCGTGTTTAGGGGACCTTTAAAGGTTTTACCTGCAGCACATTTCAATCACCTTTCGGGGATTCTTTAGCGATTTAACCTGCAACATAATACAAACGTGTTTAGGGGACCTTTAAGGGTTTTCACCTGCAGAACATATCAACCGTGTCTGGGGGGACCTTTAATGGTTTTACCTGCACCAGAAATCAATCGTCTTTTGGGGGACCTTTAATGGTTTTACCTGCAGCAGAATTCAACCGTATTCTGGGACCTTTAAGGTTTTACCTGCAGCAGAATTCAAACGTAGTTGGGGGACCTTTAAAGCTTTTACCTGCAGCGGAATTCAACCCTGATTTGCAGACCTTTAAGGAATTTGCTTGCAGCAAAATTTTAGCGTATTTTACTTGCAGCAGAATTCATCGTGATTTGGGGGCATTTTGGGCTTTTATCTACCACAAAATTAAACCGTCTTTGGAGGACCTTTAAAGGTTTTACCTGAAACACATTCAATCGCCTTTAGGGGACCTTTAAGGAATTCACCTGCAGTATAATTCAACCGTGTTTGGGGTATCTTTAATGGTTTTACCCGCAGCAGAATTCAATCATGTTTGGGGGACCTTTAAAGGTTTTACCTGAAACACATTCAATCGCCTTTAGGGGACCTTTAAGGAGTTGACCTGCAGTATAATTCAACCGTGTTTGGGGTATCTTTAATGGTTTTACCTGCAGCAGAATTCAATCATGTTTGGGGGACCTTTAAAGGTTTTACCTGAAACACATTCAATCGCCTTTAGGGGACCTTTAAGGAATTGACCTGCAGTATAATTCAACCGTGTTTGGGGTATCTTTAATGGTTTTACCTGCAGCAGAATTCAATCATGTTTGGGGGACCTTTAATGGTTTTACCTGCAGCACAATTCAATGATCTTTTGGGGGACCTTTAATGGTTTTACCTGCAGCAGAATTCAATCATGTTTGGGGGACCTTTAAGGTTTTACCTGCAGCAGAATTCAATCACCTTTTGGAGGGCCTTTAAGGTTTTACCTGCAGCAGAATTCAATCACCTTTTGCGGGACCTTTAAGGGTTTTACCTGCAGCAGAACTCAATCACCTTTTGGGGGACCTTTAAGGGTTTTACCTGCAGCAGAATTCAATCTTGGTGTTGGTGTCGTAGACCCCGTCAGGAACAGTGCCCCCCACTCTGTCGTCATTCCCCCCATTGCGGTCATCCCACTGCACGAAACCCTGCTGGAAGCCTGCACGTGCGTTGTATTGTACTGTACTGCACTGTACTGTACTGTACCGTACCGTATTTATTGTACTGTACTGTGATGTACTGTACTGTACTGTAAGTGTAATGTATTTATTGTACTGAACTGTACTGTACTGTACTGTATTGTACTGTATTGCGTCGTGTCGTGTCGTGTCGTGTCGTGTCGTGTCGTATTGTATTACTCTTTATATCACAACATATTTCTCTGTGCGAATTTCGGGCTACTCTCCCCAGGGAGAGCGCGTCGCCACACTGAAAGCGCCCCACTCCCCCATGTATGTATTGAGTATAATTTCAAAATGTAATGTTTAAGATGAGAAAGATCAGTTTAAAGCAAATTAAGTGCCTTAGCATTAATTACAGAGTAATTTCCCTTTTTTACTATCTGCACCAAAAAACGTTTGCAAAATAAATAAAACTTCCATGCTTAGCAAAAGAAGTTCCTGTTTGAACAGAAAATGATAATAATGACTGCTCTTGTTGTTGGGTCAGAATATCAGATCAAAGTGCCAAGTTTAGAGAATACAAAAAAATATAGATATAACAGTAAATGCAGTTTGCATATAATTAGGCTTCATTTTATATTTTTTGTGCCCATCCCAGAGGTGCAATATTGTTTTAAACAAGATGACTGAAAAAAATTAAATTTTTCCTATTTTTATACCTAATTTGGTGTAAACTGACAAAGTATTTGCAGAGAAAATGTCAATGTTTGTTTACACAAGTGAGTCAAAAATGAAGCCTAATTATATGCAAACTGCATTTACTGTTATATTTATATTTTTTTGTATTCTCTAAACTTGGCACTTTGATCCGATATTCTGACCCAACAACAAGAGCAGTCATTATTATCGGGCGGGATTGCGTGCGTGCGTGCGTGCGTTTGCATATGCAAACGATGATATGTCGTATCAAAAATATTTCTGTCATTCAGAAAAAAAAACAAAACAAAACAAAACAAAAAAAACAAAACAAAAAACGACTTGTTTGTTAAACTGAGAACTTGATAACGTAATGTCACAGTTTTTAATGCTACCATTCTTGAAAACTTATTATCTATGTTGCTGATAAGTTATGATCGCGTATGATGAAACACTGCGGTCGCGTGTGTTAACAAACCAAGACTTCGCATGTGAAAATATCTTGTTCTTCAGAGAAACATAACGTTTTATTTAAGTTAAATAATACATTAATCAGTTTGTGTTTATGTATTGACTCAGTTCGTAATAGACTATTTAAATATTTGTTTTATTTACTCAGTTATGGATTATTTAACTACCTGTTTTAAATCATGAATCAGATAAATCATAGCTCATTCTCAAACATATGTTACGTTCTTTTTTTGTTTGTTTTTCGTTTGGGGATTAGGAGGTCGGGTACAGAGAGAGGAAGGCAGAGAGGGAGAGAGAGAGAGAGAGAGGGGGGGGGGGGGTTGCTGGGGGGGGGGGGCAGAGAGAGATGAAGAGAGAGAGGGACAGCGAAGGAGAGAGAGAGAGGGGGGGGGGGCAGAGAGAGACAGAGAGAGGGAGAGACAGACAGAGCGGGAGGGAGGGAGAGAGGGAGAAAGAGAGGGACAGGGAGGGAGACTGACAGAAAGAGAGAACGGGAGAGAGAGAGGGGGGGGAGAGAGAGAGAAGGAGGGGATAGAGAGGAAGAGAGAGCGCGAGAGATGGGGAGAGAGACAGAGGGAGGGAGAGAGAGAGAAAAAG
>NC_134909.1:22099593-22104593 GCF_041734735.1 Babylonia areolata | reverse complement strand
ATGTGTCTAATCACGTGCTATAGCTTTGCAGTGTATACGGTATGTGTATATGTAACCCCTCCCCACTTGCACTGAGCTATGGCCTATGCTAATTATCATTCGTTTCGTTTTGTTTCATTTCCCTCTCCAGGATACCCCAGTATTCTACCTACCTGCAGAGCTGTGTCGATGCTGACCAGGTCCACTTTGATTGGCTCCGGCATGGCCTCTGACCCCACCTGCAGCGTCTCGTGGTGGCTGCCAAACGATTGGTTGAAGCTGTCACTGGACTGGAACTTGTCAATGTCAATGCCGAGTGATGCCCCAAAGCCCATGTAAGAGCCTCCCAGAGATACGTCTGCCCCTGACTGAACAGAAATGCAAGTGTGTGTGTGTGTGTGTGTGTGTGTGTGTGTGTGTGCGTGCGCGCGCGCGTGCGTACATGTTTTTACATACAAAGGGTACCTCCCAGTCTCAACATACAGAACTTTGTTTGAAGCATGTACTGGAACACCCAGAAAACATTTTACTGCAAAAGTATGTACTCTCTACATCTCTCATTTTTGTATAATCCCCAAATTTCAGCTGATTATGTAAGTATTCGTTCAATTTGGATATAAAATATTCTCCAGAATCCATCAACACTGATACAGTTTAACTTTCTCATTGTCTTAAGTATTTCCAATAAACCTTGGAGTGGCTCAGTGTGTGTGTGCGTGCGTGCGTGCATGTGTGTGTGTGCGCGTGTGTGTGTGTGTGTGTGTGCGCGCGCGCATGTGTATGTTTGTGTGTGCGTGCATGTATGTGTGTGAGTGTGTGTGTGTGTGAGTGTGTGTGTGTGTGTGACTTACCCCCATAGACACTTACCGCTTTCATCACGTGGCGGACGAACTCAGCCAGTGAGGTCTGTGATCTGTGGATGACCTTCGTTCCAATGTCCACCTCTCTGGTGATGTGCTGCACGCGCACAGGTCGTGACGTCATGTAAACAGACATCACCACCGTGACGTCATTCGCCATCATCTTGACGACGTCATCTTCTGTTATGACGTATTTGTTATGATGTCATCAGGACTTTTCATCCACACATTTACATATAAATTGGGGTTCTCAGTTGCTGAACTGCGAAGTGAAACTACGTGTGGTAGATGTGAAAGAGGGACTAAATTGATACAGAAGTGTGAAAATAGTTCGTATAAACAATCACTATCATACATACATAGATATATACATAGACAGATACATCATCCATCCATCCCTACCTACCTACCTACCTACATACATACAAACACACCTACATCCATCTATCCATCCATACGTACATACATACACACACACTTATGCAGTTTATTCTCAGTACTTCTATGAGGACATACGCTCAACATTCATTCAGTCAAACACACTTACAGTCCCCCAGTGGTCCAGAAAAGCCATATACGCTCCCTGGCTGTACGTCTGAGGCAACTGACACACAGAGGAAGCGAAGCTGTCAGTCACAGTCACGTTCAACCAATCAGAGAGCTCGTCAACAAAGCGCACGTGACCCAGGTTGCACACGAACTGTTCGTCTTGAAAGACTTTGTGGTCCACGTTGGTTTCGTTTTGCGTTCTGAGGAAGCCTGTTGTGTGACAGAAGACAGAACTGCTGGTCGGCCAGCCCAGTGACAACTGAAGTGGACATGAAAGGTGACTAGGCAGGTAGACAGGGAGGAAGGTGGTCAGGCAGGTAGACAGGGAGGAAGGTGGTTAGGTAGGTAGACAGTGAGGAAGGTGGTTAGGTAGGTAGACAGGGAGGAAGGTGGTTAGGTAGGTAGACAGGGAGGAAGGTGGTTAGGCAGGTAGACAGTGAGAAAGGTGGTTAGGCAGGTAGACAGGGAGGAAGGTGGTTAGGCAGGTAGACAGGGACGAAGGTGGTTAGGCAGGTAGACAGGGAGGAAGGTGGTTAGGCAGGTAGACAGGGAGGAAGGTAGACTAAGGTGGTTAGGCAGGTAGACAGGGAGGAAGGTAGACCAAGGTGGTTAGGTAGGTAGACAGTGAGGAATGTGGTTAGGCAGGTAGACAGGGAGGAAGGTGGTTAGGCAGGTAGACAGTGAGGAAGGTGGTTAGGCAGGTAGACAGGGAGGAAGGTAGACCAAGGTGGTTAGGTAGGTAGACAGTGAGGAAGGTGGTTAGGCAGGTAGACAGGGAGGAAGGTGGTTAGGCAGGTAGACAGTGAGAAAGGTGGTTAGGCAGGTAGACAGTGAGGAAGGTGGTTAGGCAGGTAGACAGGGAGGAAGGTGGTTAGGTAGGTAGACAGGGAGGAAGGTGGTTAGGCAGGTAGACAGTGAGGAAGGTGGTTAGGCAGGTAGACAGGGAGGAAGGTGGTTAGGCAGGTAGACAGGGAGGAAGGTTGGTTAGGCAGGTAGACAGGGAGAAAGGCAGACAGGTATCAAAACAGGTGGAATGGAAAACTCATTAGAAGGCAGACAGAAAAGAAAGGTGGTTATGGAGGTACACAGGTGAGACGGTAGACCGAAGCCAAGACAAGGACAACAGAAATAACATGAGGTGGAAGCACAGGTAAGAGAGCAAACCATCACCACACTGAGGAGAACAGAAAGGACATGGGAAGGTAGACAAGTGGAAAAGCAAACCGGTGTATATATATATATATATATATATATATATATATATATATATATATATATATAAAAGACAGGAAATGAGACAGCAAGTAGTCTACAGTATAGAAACAAGACAGCGAATCAATTAGGTAGGAGTATGAGAAAGCAATTAAGGCAGGAAAACTAGACAGCAAATAAGGTATAGAAATGAGACAGCGAATCAATTAGGTAGGAGTATGAGAAAGCAATTAAGACAGAAAAACGAGACAGTAATAAGGTATTACAGACACAGGAAAGAAGGCAGCAAAAAAAAAAAAAAAAAAAAATCAGAGAGAGAGAGAGAGAGAGAGAGAGAGAGAGAGTATGACACACTCTCAGAAAAACAACCAAAAACAAAAACAAACAAACAAAAAAGACACAAGGAAATTGTATATAGATGGACAGGCAGACGTTATGGATGAGAAATATGAGCACACACACACACACACACACACACACATATAGAGGTCCACACACAAACACACACACACACGCGCGCGCACGCACGCACACACACACACACACACACACACACACACATGCACGTGCACATGCACACATACCACAAGCTTCACCTGAACTCATCAGCTGCCATTGTCTACTCACGTGGACTGAGGGAAAACTTGGCGTTGACAAGCCCGGCGATCACTGAACCTGAAAAATCACACCGTTGATTGTTTCCAACTTGAGTCAGGAATTTACACCACCACTAACAACAATAAAGCAACGTCAAGATTCAGCAGCAACAATGACAACATAATAATTTATGGTCACCACAGCAACGATGAATGGAAATGACATAATTTGAAGATCCATTCTTTCATGTGCAATGCATGATGGGAACTCTTCTGTAGACCAGAGTCAGCATTTAGGCCTGTGATTTATGATCGTCTGTTTCAATGTGAAAGTGATGAAAACCATGAATTCATTTCAATTTTACTTGCTTCATGACCATGCTAGAAAACTAGGAGCACTATATTACTTCAGTCATTTCTGCTGCTGCTGCTACTACTACTACTACTACTACTACTACTGCCATATTGTTCCTAACAATGATACTAAAACAACAAACCTCCAAAGTTGACTCCAACTGACAGCTTGTCCTGGTACGATTTCCCGCCATAGAAAGTGCTTGTCGTCTGCTCTGAGCCACAGCTGTGACGTAACTGCGTCTGGATGGCTCGGCTGTCACTCACTTCCAAGACCCGCCTCGTGATCAGCAGACCCGGGTCAACTCCGCCCCTGGACGCCAGCCCTCCGTCCGGATTGGCTGTCAGCACGTTGTAACCAATGCCCACATACTGCTCCCCCAGCGCCTGGCTCCGCCCACAAGTGCAGGTCAGCACGACGACACACACACCCCACAGTGCCTGGAGCACCTTGGATGTTGGCATTCTGTGAATGAAGTCATGTATTCATTTATCTATTCATTTATCTATTTATCTATTTATTCACCAGACATGAAGAAGGACAAGATGCAGTCACACAATGACACCATGACGTAGAAGTAGCAGACAGACAGTAGAAGGAGATATATCGTGACGTCATCAAGTCAGTACAAGAAGTAACAAAGGTGACCACATGATGAAGAAAGAGATACATCGTGACGTCATCAAGTCAGCACAAGAAGTAAATATGGCAATCACCGTAAGATGAAGTAGATACATCGTAACGTCATCAAGTCAGTACAAGGAGTAACCATGGTGACCACGTGATGAAGAAGGAGATACATCATGACATCATCAATTCTGAACAAGAAGTAAACATGGTGACCACGTGACGAAGAAAGAGATACATCATGACGTCATCGATTCTGTACAAGAAGTAAACATGGTGACCACGTGACGAAGAAAGAAATACATAATGACGTCATCAAGTCTGCACAAGGAGTAACCATGGTGACCACGTGATGAAGAAGGAGATACATCATGACATCATCAATTCTGTACAAGAAGTAAACATGGTGACCACGTGACGAAGAAAGAGATACATCATGACGTCATCAAGTCTGCACAAGAAGTAAACATGGTGACCACGTGACCATGAAAGGGACAGACAGTCAACACTGAACAGGTGACAACAGGTGGTCAGTTCTTCATGTCACACACCTGGAGACAACACTGAACAGATGACAACAGGTGGTCAGTTCTTCATGTCACACACCTGGAGACAACACTGACCATGTGACAACAGGTGGTCAGTTCTTCATGTCACACACCTGGAGACAACACTGACCATGTGACAACAGGCGGTCAGTTCTTCATGTCACACACCTGGAGACAACACTGAACAGGTGACAACAGGTGGTCAGTTCTTCATGTCAAACACCTGGAGACAACACTGAACAGATGACAACAGGTGGTCAGTTCTTCATGTCAC
>NC_134909.1:22069593-22094593 GCF_041734735.1 Babylonia areolata | reverse complement strand
GGCTGTCTGTTTAAAGATTAAGCAGAAATCACTACAAACAGATACAAACTACGTGGTCAGATAGGTCTGCCATTTTCTTATGCAGCCAGTGTTGGAATATGTTGCACTGATAGATGAATGAACGGAGTTATTATGTGTTGGGTGGCCTGTTGGCTGTTACCATTTTTGACTCACTTGTGTAAACAAAGTGAGTCTATGTTTTAACCCGGTGTTCAGTTGTGTGTGTGTGTGTGTGTGTGTGTGTGTGTGTGTGTGTGTGTGTGGTAAACTTTAACATTGACATTTTCTCTGCAAATTCTTTGTCAGTTGACACCAAATTTGGCATAAAAATAGGAAAAATTCAGTTCTTTCCAGTCATCTTGTTTAAAACAATATTGCTTCTCTGGGATGGGCACAAAAAAAAGTAAATAAATAAATGAAGCCTAATTATATGCAAACTGCATTTACTGTTATATCTATATTTTTTTTGTATTCTCTAAACTTGGCACTTTGATCTGACATTCTGACCCAACAACAAGAGCAGTCATTATTATCATTTGAACAAAAAACACACTATGACATGGTTGAATGCGTCAACATTCTTTTGCTAAGCATGGAACTTTTATTTATTTTGCAAACGTTTTGGTGCAGATAGTAAAAAAGGGAAATTACTCTGTAATTAATGCTAGGGGACTTAATTTATCACAAGTGAGTCTTGAAGGCCTTGCCTCTCTTGTTCTTCATGGAAAGAACTTTACTTTGTATCGATATTTACTTTCAGCATTTTCATTCGTTTATCATAATGTTTTATTAAGCAATGAAAGTATGTTGACGCATTCAACCATGTCATAGTCATTCGGATGAGACGATAAACCGAGGTCCGGTGTGCAGCATGCACTTAGCGCACGTAAAAGAACCCACGGCAACAAAAGGGTTGTTCCTGGCAAAATTCTGTAGAAAAATCCACATCAATAGAAAAAAAACCAAAACAAAAAAACTGTATGCAGGAAAAAATACCAAAAAGGAAGAAGAAGAAGAAGAAGAAGAAGAAGAAGAAGAAGAAGAAGAAGAAGAAGAAGAAGAAGAAGAAGATTGGCGCTGGGGACAGCAGCCCGAATTTCACACAAAGAAATCTGTTGTGATAAAAAGAGAAATACAAATACTAATAAGGACCTCATGGCCAATGGCATTGAAGTGTCAAAGCTACAAAGCGTCTGTCTGTCCCTCTGTACATCTCTCTCTCTCTCTCTCTCTCTCTCTCTCTCTCTCTGTCTCTGTCTCCCCTCTCTTTCTGTCCCAATGTTTCTCTCTGTATGTCTGTCTCCCTGTCTCTGTCTCAGTATGTCTGTCTGTCTGTCTGTCTCTATCTCTGCCTATCTCTGTCTTTCTGTTTCTCTTTCTCCCTGTTTCTCTTTCTTTCTCTTTGTCTCTCTATCTCTGTTTCTCTCTGTCTCTGTCTGTCTTTCTCTCTCTCTGCTTTCGAATAGGTATATCTTTCATTGTTGTGTTTCCTTATATTCACAGTCAGCATCGGTTACTTCATTGTGTCTTTTTGCCGAAGGCTGGACGTAACCCCCCACCCCCCACCCCCTCAAACCCCTCCCACCTACCTCGCTTGTCTCTTATCCTGCTTAATACAGCATTTCTCTTGTCTTGTCTTGTATTGTCTTGTCTAGTCTTGTCTTCCTAGGTCAGTTGCTTGTGCTTGCAACAGGTCCAATGATTCTTCACAGATCAGATTTGTTTCCCCTGAAGAAGAGCCTGTGGCTCGAAACATTGCTTGTCGTGTCTCATGTAAGTCGGAGGATTACTTTCGTCTACATCGTACTATTCTTCACAGAGTTGAGGGGATATAATGTATGAATGAATGTTATACATCTACACACACACACACACACACACACACACACACACACACACACTTATATATATATATATATATATATATACATATACAGAGAGAGAAAGAGAGATACGTGTGCGTGTGTGTGTGTGTGTGTGTGTGTGTGTGTGTATGTGTGTGTGTGTGTGTGTGTGTGTGTGTGTGTGTGTGTATACAGAGATAGATATATATATATATATATATATATATATATAGAGAGAGAGAGAGAGAGAGAGAGAGAGAGAGAACATACTGTGTATGAATGACTATAATCATGACTGATTCCATCATCGCATCATACCTCCCAGCAGCATCGTGGGGGCACTATAAACGCCTGTCTGGTGTGTTGGGTCTGTGCTGAGGTCAGACATTTGTGCCGGCCCCACCCCCACCCCCACCCTCCGCATCATGCCGCCCCCCAACACCCTCCCCCCCACCTCCGCCAGGCCCCCATTTTCTTTCTCTCCCTCCTAAAAAAATTTAAAAAAAACACAAAAAACATATACATACATACATACATACATGTATATATATATATATATATATATATATATATATATATATATATATATATATATATATATATATATATATATATATATATATATAACACGGAGAAGTTGAGGTGTAGCACATATCTATATGGGTCAGTTCTCATTCTGTGACACTTTGTTGACAGTGAACCTGAGTCACATGTCAAGGTCTGGTCGGTCTGTGTGTGTGTGTGTGTAGGTGCATGGGTAGTAAAATTCTGGCATCTGTTGGGAAAAATGTAGTGATGTGTGTGTGTGTGTGTGTGTGTGTGTGTGTGTGTGTGTGTGTGTGTGTGTGTGTGTGTTGTTGTTGTTGTTGTTGTTGCTGTTGTTGTTTGGGAAATGGCTTCACGGGAACACATGGTGAGTGTACACGCCCCCCACTCCCCCGCTCCCCCCCCCCCCACTCACCGCCCCCCTCCCAGCTGTGTTCTTATCTCAGACAGCTCCCACCTGGCCTCACCTGCCCTCCATGTGCAGCCTCAGACAATGACGCAGCCCCTCCCCCACCCCCACCCCCCACATTCCCCCCACCCCCCCTCCCACCTGTTGATCGGCACGATTTGACCTTCCCTCAACAATCTGTCTTTTTTGTTTATTGAAAAAAAGAAAGAAAAGATAATAATGATTATTCGCAGGCTCTTTTGTGTTTTGAACAGACAAACAAATATATTTTTTAATCAACAAAAAGAAAAACAACAACAATTAAACAAAGAAACAGATAGGTAGACAGATCAATCAATCAATCAATCAACCAATAATGAATACAGATACACACATACTCACATACATACATACATACATAATTACACACACACATACATACATAATTACACATACATACATACATACACACGTACATACATACATACATATGTGAAGACACCAATGAATGACTTTGGTTCTGGCGAATAAGAACTGATTCCTGGTGTGTGTGTGTGTGTGTGTGTGTGTGTGTGTGTGTGTGTGTGTGCATTGCTATTCAAATACACGCACAGAACATTATACAGACACCACTACCATGTGTGACATTCAGCACCTAACCTGTACAAGGTGATCTTGTCAGTAGAATTCCCTCTTTGCCTTCAACTGGTGAACTAAGTAGAATTCCCTCTTTGTCTTCAACAGGTGAACTAGTCAGTAGAATTCCCTCTTTGCCTTCAACAGGTGAACTAGACTGTAGAATTCCCTCTTTGTCTTCAACAGGTGAACTAGACTGTAGAATTCCCTCTTTGCCTTCAACAGGTGAACTAGTCAGTAGAATTCCCTCTCTCCCTTCAACAGGTGAACTAGTCAGTAGAATTCCCTCTCTCCCTTCAACAGGTGAACTAGTCAGTAGAATTCCCTCTGTCCCTTGAACAGGTGAACTAGTCAGTAGAATTCCCTCTCTCCCTTCAACAGGTGATCTAGTCAGTAGAATTCCCTCTTTGCCTTCAACAGGTGAACTAGTCTGTAGGGTTCTGTCTTTGCCTTCAATAGGTGAAGTAGTATGTATGATTCCCTTTTTTGCAGTCAATAGGTGAAGTGGTATGTAGGGTTCTGTCTTTGCCTTCAATAGGTGAACTAGGATATAGGATTCCCTCTTTGTCTTCAACAGGTGAACTAGACCGTAGGGTTACCTCTTTGCCTTCAATAGGTGAACTAGTCAGTAGAATTCCCTCTCTCCCTTCAACAGGTGAACTAGTCAGTAGAATTCCCTCTTTGCCTTCAACAGGTGAACTAATATTTAAGTTCCCTTCATGAGTTTTTCCTGTTAACCTTTTCCACAGCAGGTGTTTTAGTACAGGTGTTTTTTTTTGTTGTTTATTTCTGACCAGGTGACGTTTGTAATCTTTCACCCCACACAGATAAGAAACTTGAAGCTTCATATAAAATGATCTTGAAGATGGATCAGCTTTTCAGTTTGTACTTGATTTTGCTATGGTCGTCTGCACGTAAGTTTGTCTGACACAGGGTTTGTGTGAAAGCTGGGAGTGTGTTATTGCAATGTGTTTGTCATCATTGACACGTTTTAGACAAACAGCAGTCTTGTGTGGGACAAAGCTTTTTTTCTTTTCTTTCTGTGCCCTAGTTCGCTTCTAGGCTTGCAGTGGCCCTCAGGCTGGTTCTCTTCAACTGATGACGGGGTGAAACTTCCAAACAGGACATGATGAGTGAATGAACGAATGATATGGATACTTATATAGCGCCAATCCTCTGTCGGAGACCAAGCTCTAAAAGTGCTTATCAAACACGGGGTCATTTGCACAACAGGCTGCCTACCTGGGAAGAGCTAACTAACGGCTGCCATTGGGTGCTCATCATTCGTTTCCTGTGTGATTCAATTATATTTCAGGCGCGCGCGCACACACACACACACACTCACACAGACATGTAACATTTTCACGTGTACGACCGTTTTGTTTATTTACCCCGCCACAAGGACAGGAGACCTTGTCAGCAATGGAGAGGTCCCCTTATGATGTTGAAACAAACTCCCCCCCCCTCCCCCCTCCCATCCCACTCGCCAGTGACGGTATTGGAGATGTCTCGTGAAACTGTTCCTCTCTCACAGTGTAGTTTTATAAGATCATTTAACCCACTCAGTACGGCCAGTCCTCTCTTCTCCTCTATACAGACTCCTCGGATGTCCAGTCGGTGTCTGAATGACCCAACCTTTAGCTTCCGTCGTCAGAATTATGGTATTCTTTGTCAACATTCACGACGTCAGTATAAGAGCCTTCCGCTTGCAATATTTTGATGATGGTAATTGGGGTGAAACGCTGTTAACGTCGTTTCTTTCGCCGTTTGTATGGAGAGAGATAATTTGTCGAGGAAGATGTGTTTATCCTGTCGGCAGACCATTGCTGGGATGCCGTCTATTGCAGGTGTTTCGTGGAACTAATCCTTTCTCCCAGTATGGCGTCAAAAGATCACTTGATTTGTCGAGGAATATATGACTATCCTGTTGGCAGACCATTGCTGGGATGTCTCGAGGAACTGTTACTCTCTCGTAGTGTAGTATCATATCTTAATAACCCCTAGGCTGCCTGCATGACGAGATAACTCGTCATGGCAAGCATGTATGCTTCGCTGCCTGCATGACGAGATAACTCGTCATCGAAATATTCTGACTTTTCCCTGGTTTGCATCCACTTCCTTGGCAATAATAATAAGATTTATATAGCGCTGAATCTTGTGCAGAGACAAATCTAAGCGCTTTCGCATCAGTCATTCACACGCATGCATAACTCTAAAACTGAAGAAACTGAAGAGGCAGAGGTGGGTTTTTAGGCCAGACTTGAAAGAGCTGAGTGTGGAGACCTGACGAAGCGAAAGAAAAAGTTCATTCCAAATGCAAGGTCCAGAGACAGAGAAAGAGCGGCGGCCGACAGTGGAGTGTTTGAATCTGGGTATGCGTAAACAGAGTGGACCCGAAGCCGATCGTAGAGAGCGAGATGGAGTGTAGAGGTGAAGCAGCCACAAAGATAGGAAGGGGCAGTATTGTGAATACATTTATAACATAGAGTGCTGATTTTATAATTTATTATGTGTGAGATAGGGAGCCAATGGAGATGTTGCAAAAGAGGAGTGATGTGCTCAGATCTTTTCTTTCTGAGGACGAGTCGGGCAGCAGAGTTTTGTATGCGCTGAAGGGACTGAATGGATGAAGCAAGCAAACCAGACAATAGAGAGTTCAGTAGTCAAGGCGAGAGAGAATGAGAGATACAAGTCTAGCTGTTGCGTCAGTGGACAGATATCTTCGAATGAAACTGATGCGTCGCAACTGACAGTAACAGGACTGACATGTCTGACTGATAAATTTTTGCATGGACAGTGTATTGTCAAGGACAACGCCGAGGCTCCTGACTGAGCTGGAAAGAAGGATGGATGTACTGCCAAGTTTGATTTTGTCAGTTGCGACGGAAGAGTTTTTGTTTAGTTCCTATGATCATTGCTTCGGTTTTGTCTGCGTTCTATTGTAACTTATTTAGAGTCATCCAGTTTTGAATGTCCAGGAAGCAGTCAGATGTTTCTTGCAAGAGCGACGACAATTTTTCAAGGATATCACTCTTCTGAAAGTTGAGTGTCATCAGCATTAGAACGATGACTGGCATTATGGTGGTTGATAATTTCAGTGAGAGGAGCAGTGTACAGTGTGGAGAGAACTGGGCCTAAAACAGATCCTTGTGGGACTCTGTGTTCAATTTTAATGGGTTCAGACTGAAAATTATCGACGATGACAGACTGGAATCGATCAGTGAGATAAGATTTGAACCAGTTGAGAACAGTGCCATTGATGCCAAATGTAAATTGAAGACGGGAAAGAAGGATTGAATGGTCTATCGTGTCAAAAGCGGCTGAGAAGTCGAGAAGAGTGAGAAAGGAATTTTTCCCTGAGTCGGACGCTAGCAGTAGATTGTTCAGGATGTGAAGGAGAGTGGTTTCGGTGCTGTGGTCAGCACGGCAGGCAGACTGAAAAGGGTGGAGGAGATTGTTGAAACAAAGGTAGTTGATGAGCTGCTTCAGGACAGATTTTTCAAGGAGTTTGGAGAGGAAAGGAAGGTCAGAAACTGGTCGATAATTTTTCAGAATGTTTGCATCAAGGCTGGGTTTCTCCATAAGAGGCCAGACGATTGCAGTTTTGAAAATGGATGGAAACGTTCCAGTGAGAAGGTATGAGTTGACAATATTGGTGATTGTGGGGAGAAGCTGTGAGACACACTGGGAAAAGACAGAGGCTGGTATATGATCGAGCTCACAGGATTTTATTGTCATTTCTTTCAGGATTTCATTCACTTTTGTTTAAGTCAATGGATTGAAGGAATGGAGAGGAGTGCCGTTGAATTGAGGATCGGGATGAGGAGACTGGAAATGCACCTGGTCCAAAGCTCGTACAAATATATTGGACTGTCGAAAAAGAAAATTAAAGAGGAGAAGACATTGGGGAGTTCAGATAAAGTGTAGGCAGAAGGAAGAGGAGTCTTTTTTTGCAGTACCAAGAAGATTTGACATAATAGAGTAAGAGATCTGGTGGATGTGGCATCAAGACCTTTACAACCCATTGCTGGGATGCCGTCTATTGCAGATGTTTCGTGGAACTAATCCTTTCTCCCAGTATGGTGTCAAAAGGTCACTCAGTTTGTCGAGGAATATATGACTATCCTGTTGGCAGACCATTGCTGGGATGTCGTCTATTGCAGGCGTCACATGGATCTAATCCTTTATTCCAGATTGGCGCCATAAGGTTACCTAATTTGTTGAGGAGGATATGACTATCATGTTGGCACACTGCTGCTGGTAAGCCGTCTATTTTTTTTTTTATATTAGTTTACTTGTTATTTCAATTCTATTAGATTTTCAAAGCACTTGGATTTAAATAAGTGAATAAATAAACGAGTAAATGAATAAACAAATAAATGAATGAATAGATAAATAAATGAATACATGACTTCATTCACAGAATGCCAACATCCAAGGTGCTCCAGGCACTGTGGGGTGTGTGTGTCGTCGTGCTGACCTGCACTTGTGGGCGGAGCCAGGCGCTGGGGGAGCAGTATGTGGGCATTGGTTACAACGTGCTGACAGCCAATCCGGATGGAGGGCTGGCGTCCAGGGGCGGAGTTGACCCAGGTCTGCTGATCACGAGGCGGGTCTTGAAAGTGACTGACAGCCGAGCCATCCAGACGCAGTTACGTCACAGCTGTGGCTCAGAGCAGACGACAAGCACTTTCTATGGCGGGAAATCGTACCAGGACAAGCTGGCTGTCGGGGTCAACCTAGAAGGTTTGTTGTTTTAGTATCATTGGTAACAGCAACATGACAGTAGTAGCAGCATTATCATCAGCAGCAGTGGGGTAACATGACTAATAATAGTGGTGCACCTCATATTATAGCATTTTCATGAAACAAATTAAATTCAAATCAAGTCATGAATGTCACGATTTCCATTTTGAAACTGATATGCAGATAAAGCGCTGAAGTGGTATTGATGTACAACTGACTTCCCTTACGAAAAGCGTCCATCGGATGATTTCCCCAACAGACGCTGTGTCAGCATCCAACATTTACTCATGTTGACCTGTAGACAATTTTCTCACTGACATGAACTGTAGACGGTTTGTCTTACTGACAGTGACCTGTAGATGTTTTGTCTCACTGACCTGGACCTGTAGTTGATTCTCCTCCCTGATATCGATCTGTAGATGATTTTCTTATCACGAACAATGTCCATAGATAATTTCAAAGTTTACTAATTAGACACAGAAGGAGTCTATGAGATTGTGTATGTTTTGCTGTCTTTTAACATTGGCAAAAAACCACCACCAACAACAACGTTATCTGTCTTTCTCTTAGTCTGTATGTATTGCTTCAGATCAAATATACATGATTATACCATTCCGACATTGATCTGTAAAAGATTTCTCATTCTAACATTGAGCTGTAAATGACTTATTATAACACTGAGTTAAACCTGTTTCCCCAATTCTGACATTTAAATGTAAATAATTTCATATTGTCAAATTGAGATGTAAATGATTTCCCTTTTGACATTGAGCTGTAAATGTTTTTTTTTTTTTTTCCATTTTGACATTTAAATGGAAATGATATCCCAATCTGACATTATAAAGTAGATACTTTCCCATTATGTGAATGGTTTCCCATTTTGACATTGAGTTGGTAATCACTCCCTGCACTCACATGTGTGGTGGCAATGGATGATAATGATGGAAGTGATGGCAGTGGTGTTAATGATGATGATTACGACGGCAGCGATGATGATGATGGTGAATCTGATGTTGATGGTGATGATGCTGATGCTGATGATGATGACGACGACGACGATGATGGCGATGATGGTGAAGATGAAGAAGATGAAGATGATGAGAGTGAAGATGAAATGGACACTGGGAAAAGAAGAAAGCAGAGGTGAAGCTGTGATTATTCACGGATTTTTGCTGATGAAGACATGGGGGTGTAAGTATTTGCTGTGGTGTTTTGACGTTGAAATAGCTACTGCTGGTTTGTGATGTGCTTTATTGCTGTTGTTGTTGTCAACAAAATTGATCACTAAGGGTGATAACAGTGGTAATGTGTGTATCAGTCGATAATCAATCTTGTGTCTTTTTTGTTTTTTTCAGGATCAGTGATCGCAGGTCTTGTCAACGTGATGTTTTCCCTTAGTCCCCGTGAGTTGACAGTGAAAACTTCAGTGATGAGTTTAGAAAAACAACAACAACAACATAATCGTGTGTGCGTGCGTGCATGTGTGTGTGTGTGTGTGTGTGTGTGTGTGTGTGTGTGTGTGTGTGTGTGTGTGCGTGTGTGTGTGTGTGTGTGTGTGTGTGTGTGTGTGTGTGTGTGTGTGTGTGGTTTCTCCTTTTGCGTGTCTGTGCTTTGGTGTGGAATTCTCTTTCTCTGAGTGTCTCCTTTGCAGTATGTGCTTTCGCGTGTGATTCTCTTTCTGGCATGATGCAAACTTACAAGATCAAAACTTTATTTTCCGCCCAGCAAATCTGGTGCTTTCCCTCTCCACCCCCTCCTCCCCCTTGTTCTTCCTTTCATCCTTCCTTCCATCCCAGATATCTGTTTCAGAGTTCCTTTGTCATTTTGTTTATTCCATCTTTATTTACTGCTTTGTTATTTTTGACTCACTTGTGTAAACAAAGTGAGTCTATGTTTTTGACCGTGTGTGTGTGTGTTTGTGTGTGTGTGGTAAACTTTAGCATTGCCATTTTCTCTGGAAATACTTTGTCTGCCAATACAAAAACTGGCTTAACTCACTCAGTACGGCCAGTCCTCTCTTCTCCTCTACACAGACCCCTCGGATGTCCAGTGGGTGTCTGAATGACCCAACTTTTAGCTTCCGTCGTCAGAATTGAGGTATTCTCTGTCAGCATTCACCTCTTCAGTATAACAGCCTTCCGCTTGCAATATTTTGATGATGGTAATTGGGCTGAAACGCTGTCAACGTCGTCTCTTTCGCCGTTCGTATGGAGAGAGTTAAAACATAGCTTCTTACCTTTTACCTGCCTAACGATCTTTGTATTCTGTCAGCATTCTGGTGTGTTGTCTTTTCCACGTATTTTGATAACAGCCTACCTTCTTACCTGTCTGTCTGCCTAAAAACCTTTGATTTCTGTCTGCATTCTAATGTGTTTTACTTTCCATTATTTTGATACCTGTCCATCTTCCCCCCTGTCTACCTGACTAACGATTTTTATTATCTCTCTGCACTCTAATGTGTTTTTCTTTCCACATATTTTGAAAACAGTCTACGGTCCTACACACTACCTCCTTAACCACCTTAGTCTACCTTTCTCACTGTCTACCTGCCTAACCACCTCCCTCCCTGTCTACCTGCCTAACCACCTACCTCCCTGTCTACCTGCCTAACCACCTCCCTCCCTGTCTACCTGCCTAACCACCTACCTCCCTGTCTACCTGCCTAACCACCTACCTCCCTGTCTACCTGCCTAACCACCTTGGTCTACCTTCCTCCCTCCCTGTCTACCTGCCTAACCACCTCCCTCCCTGTCTACCTGCCTAACCACCCCCCTCCCTGTCTACCTGCCTAACCACCTTGGTCTACCTTCCTCCATGTCTACCTGCCTAACCACCTTCGTCCCTGTCTACCTGCCTAACCACCTCCCTCCCTGTCTACCTGCCTAACCACCTTCCTCCCTGTCTACCTGCCTAACCACCTTCCTCCCTGTCTACCTGCCTAACCACCTTGGTCTACCTTCCTCCCTGTCTACCTGCCTAACCACCTTCCTCCCTGTCTACCTGCCTAACCACCTTCCTCTCTTTCATGTCCACTTCAGTTGTCACTGGGCTGGCCGACCAGCAGTTCTGTCTTCTGTCACACAACAGGCTTCCTCAGAACGCAAAACGAAACCAACGTGGACCACAAAGTCTTTCAAGACGAAGAGCTCGTGTGCAACCTGGGTCACGTGCGCTTCGTTGACGAGCTCTCTGATTGGTTGAACGTGACTGTGACTGACAGCTTCGCTTCCTCTGTGTGTCACTTGCCTGAGACGTATAGCCAGGGAGCGTATATGGCTTTTCTGGACCACTGGGGGACTGTAAGTGTGTTTGATGATGATGATGATGATATGGATACTCTTATATGTATCTGGTCAGAGGCCAAGCTCTAAGCGCTTTAGAAACAAGGAGTCCTGCCTACCTGGGTATAGCCAACTGATACCTGTCATTAGGCACTCATCATTCGCTTCCTGTCTCAATCAGGTTTCAGTAACGCATACAGACATGTAATATTTTACGTGTATGACCGTTTCGCTCATTTACCCCCACCATGTAGGCAGCCGTACTCCGTTCTTTCCATAACCCACCAAATGCTGACATGGATTTCAGATCTTTAATGTGCGTATTTGATCTACTGCATGCGCATGTATACACACAAAAGGGGTTCAGGTAGTAGTAGGTCTGCACATTTGTTTACCTGGGAGACCGGACAGATCTCCACCCTTTACCTACCAGGCACCTTGACCGGACACACACACACACACACACACACACACACACACACATACACACATAGACAGACAGACACACACACACACACACATACACACATAGACAGACAGACACACACACACAACGACACACACACACACACACACACACACACACACACACACACACAGAAAAACACACACATACACACACACACACAGAGAAAAAAACATACACACACACACACACACACACACACACACACACACACACACACACAACGCACACACACACACACACACACACACACACACACACAACACACACACACACACACACACACACACACACACACACACACACACACACACACACACACACACACTTCTCTCTTTTTTCTTTTCTTTTTTTTTCAGATGGCTTGATGTAAAAAAGCAGTCGTTGCTTATTCAATTACAAATTTTGACTTGACTTGACTTGACATACACACACACACACACACACACACACACACACTAGACGCCGCCGTTGAATGCATGGAATATGAATACCCACCCCCTGGCTTCCTCTGTCTCTTTCATAAGTAACGCTCTTGTGACAAACGAAAATTAAAAGGTATTTCATGACCTGCATGCAGTTGAGGTGGAAAACACACACACACACACACACACACACACACACACACACACACACACACACACAAGAAGAAAAAAAACAACCCAGAGACTCGTGACGTTTTCGCCTCTCCCCAGAGCTGTACCCAAATTACATGGATTTTCGCCCCAGGTGATTTCATAATGATTCTCTAAGTTCCCACTACCACAGTGCACTGTCAGTCCGTAGTTCTGCAGATGGACAATTTCTGCTCGTGAGATAACGCGAAGGTGAATTTCCCGATGATATCATGACAAAAACGTCATAACAAGGGTAACTATGACGTCGTCATGATGACGGTGAATGACGTCACGGTGGTGGTGTCTGTTTACATGACGTCACGATCTGTGCGCGTGCAGCACATCACCAGAGAGGTGGACATTGGAACGAAGGTCATCCACAGATCACAGACCTCACTGGCTGAGTTCGTCCGCCACGTGATGAAAGCGGTAAGTGTCTATGGGGGTAAGTCACACACACACACACACACACACACACACACACACACTCACTCACTCACACACATACACACACACACACACACACGCACATACACACACAGAGGCATGCACACACAAATTCACACATTACCTACAAGTACAAATGCACTAACACATCGACATGCAGACAAACACACAAACATTTGCACACACACACACACACACACACACACACACACACACACACACATGGACACACAGACAAATACATTAATTAATGTTGTTATTTATATTTACATTGTTGTAGGTTAACACTTGTTGATATGCATACACATATTCTCCCCCCCCCCCCCCCCACCATGACATCTCACACCACAATCTCTTTAGACTTTTTCTTATAATAATCTACCTTCCCTCTGATACATAACATGAACACTTTTTTTTACACTAATATTCACATGCACGCCCTTTCCTTTATCCACTACTTGACTCCTTTCCGTCTAAAAACACTTACAGTGAATAGACGTTAAACTGAAGATAACACACACTGACGGACTAACTGACTTTCTGTTCAGTCAGGGGCAGACGTATCTCTGGGAGGCTTCTACATGGGCTTTGCTGCGTCACTCGGCATTGACATTGACAAGTTCCAGTCCAGTGACAGCTTCAACCAATCGTTTGGCAGCCACCACGAGACGCTGCAGGTGGGGTCAGAGGCCATGCCGGAGCCAATCAAAGTGGACCTGGTCAGCATCGACACAGCTCTGCAGGTAGGTAGAATACTGGGGTATCCTGGAGAGGGGAATGAAACAAAAATATATTGCATTCATAATACTAATAGGCAACAGTTCTGCCTGAAGGCTGGTCACATAGTTATACACGTACTATATTCACTGTAAATGTACATCAATAACAAGTATGAACATATTGTGAGCATTGCTACATAACAAGAAACGTAATGACCCACAAGAGTATATAGTATACCCCAATGCATTACAAATTCGACAGAAAAAGCGAAATGCAAGTAAGATGCATTCAACATAGCTTACAGCCCCTTGTGAAACGAGAGTTAGGCTTACATAGATGCAGTGTATCATGCACACCTTACAGACAATTGCACAGAAAATGATTATTTACAAATCACTTTTCCTTATATCACCTTAAAACAGCACTCGGATTTAATGACCATCTGGCATTGTCGTTGAAATTCATAATAATTATGAACATTGTTTAATCATGTTGACACACATACACACAGATATATCTTGGTTAAGTATTTGAATAATCGTGTAAAATTCACACTTTCAGTCCAAATTTTGGGACGTCGGCGATTCCTTTACGTCACGCGGGCTGTGTGACGTCAACACAAAAATTGACGTAATCGCTGCCAATCTCCGACAAGCCTTGACAGAGTATGCAGCCTTCAAAATGGCTCGGCCCCCTACTGGTAAATAAAAATGTTTCTCAGTCACTTAACGATCAGAGTTATCACTCAAACATTCAACGAACCCATCACATAAATTTGACGGCGGCGTCCTTCTTCTTCATCACAGACATACACAGACAGACAGAACTGATTTACTGATTTGTGTGTGTGTCTGTCTGTGCGTGTCTGTGTGTGAGTCTGTGTCTGTGTGATCATGACGCTGTGTGTGTGTGTGTGTTCGCGCGTGTGTTTGTACGTGCGTGAGTGTATGCTTGCATGTTTGCATATGTATGTACCTCCGTGTGTGCTTGTGTGTGTGTGTGTGTGTGTGTGTGTGTGTGTGTGCATGTGTGTGTGTGTTTGTGTGTGTGTGTGTGTGTGTGTGCATGTGTGTGTGTGTGTGTGTGTGTGCTCCATGGTTCAGATCCCCCACTGGTGGTCCCTCTGACGTGGCCCCGTGGGACGTACGGTTTGCCGAGACCGGTTTCCGGTTGTCCCGGAGGCAGGGTCACTTGGTACGAAGGTTTCCGTTACTTCGACAACGGCTACGTGTTCGGAAAGAATGTCATCAATTCCAACCTTCACCTGTCAGGTATGGCCAGCGCAAGCAATGAAGTGTAGTTCAGTCGCTGGCCAACACTTAAAGGCAAGTGTCACTCTGAGTTACAGTAGGTATGTAATAATCCAGTGGTGGTGCCTGTCCAGAAGAATCAAGCTTGTTATCAGAAACGGCGTTGACACAGGTGATTCTCACGTGACAATCAGCAGACACACACACACACACACACACACACACACACACACACACACACACACACACACACACACACACACACACACACACACACGCACGGAGCCAGCAGAGAAACAAGAAACATGGCAATGACGCAAAGGCGAAAGAAGATGACAACAGCAGCAAAGACGATATCGACGAAGACAATGATAAAGAGAATGATGTTTCTACGTACAATCTCCACACGAAACTTGGACTGTGACAGAAGGATTTTAAGCCATGGTGACAATGACGACAACGATGATGCTGATGGTTTCAACAACAGTGATGGTAGTGATAATAACGTAATACTGATGTCAACGGTGATGGTGGCAGTGATGACCTAATACTGACGTCAACAGTGACGGTGGTAATTATAACGTAATTATATATAAATGTAATTCTGACGTAAACAGTGACGATGGTGATGATAACGCAATACTGACGTTAACAGTGATGGTGGTGACGAAAACGTAATATTGACGTCAACAGTGACGGTGGTAATTATAACCTAAAATTGACGTTAACAGTGACGGTAGTGATGATATCGTAATACTGAAGTCAACAGTGATGATGGTGATGATAACGTAATATTGACGTCAATAGTGACGGTGGTAATTATAACTTAAAACTGACGTTAACAGTGACGATGGTGATGATAACGTAATATTGACGTCAACGGTGACGGTGGTGGTGATGGTAACGTAATATTGACGTCAACGGTGACGGTGGTGGTGATGATAACGTAACAATGACGTCAACAGTTCTGGTGGTGATGATGACGTGATACTGACGTCAACAGTGACGATGGTGATGATGACATAACAATGGCGTCAACAGTGACAGTGGTGATTATGACGTAATATGGAGGTCAATGGTGACGGTGGTGATGTTGACGTAATACGTCAACAGGGACGGTGGTGACGATGACGTAATACTGACGTCAGCAATGAGGGTGATGTTGACGTATTACTGACGTCAGCAGTGAGGGTGGTGATGATGACGTGATACTGACGTCAGCAGTGAGGGTGGTGATGACTGTCCAGGAAGCTGGCCAGTGAAGGATGACATCCAGATGGAGTTTTGCATGAAGGGGGACCGGGTGCTGAGTGAGTTTGACGTGGACTGGCCAGCTGGGGACTACTGCCTCTTCAAGTACGGCACCTGCCCCACAGGTCGGTTCTCTCTCTGTCTCTCTGTCTGTCTCCGTTTCTGTCTTTCTCCCTGTGTGTCTCTGTCTGTCTGTCTGTGCCTCTCTCTCTTTCTACTCTCTGTTTCTCTGTCTGTCTCCGTCTCTGACTGTCTGCCTCTTTGTCTGTATGAGTGTCTTTCTCTATATTTCTGTGTCTCCGTCCATCTCTCTCTCTCTGTATTTCTCTTTCTCTGTCTGTCTGTATCTCTCTGAGTGTCTTTCTCTTTATGTCTCTGTCTGTCTGTCTCTCTGAGTGTCTTTCTCTATGAGCAGGCTCTCTCTGTCTCCGTCCGTCTCTCTCTCTCTCTCTCTCTCTCTCTCTGTATTTCTCTTTCTCTGTCTGTCTGTCTGTCTGTTTGTCTCTCTGAGTATCTTTCTCTATGAGCAGGCTCTCTCTCTCCCTCTCTCTCTCCCTTCCCATCTCTCTCTGTATTTCTCTTTCCCTTTCTCTGTCTCTCTGTCTGTCTCTATTTATCTCTCCAAGTGTCATTCTATGTATGTCTCTGTCTATGTCTGTCTCTCTGGGTGACTGTTCACAATCTTTCGGGTAATTTCGAAAAAAAAGGCTTAATTTTGTGACCTTGTCTCACATTTGAAACCAATGTCAGGTTTTTGTTTCCACCAGATCTATGAACAGTTTACCCATTTTCCAAGCATATGGGACTTGCTCAAACACTCAACTAGTTATCACCGTTTACATGCGGGGACACACACACACACAGACACACACACACTCACGCACGCACGCAAGCACACACACACACACACACACGCACGCACGCACTCAAACACACATTCACACACACTTACGCACGCGCACACAGACACATACACACACACACACACACACACACACACACACACACACACACACACACACACACACACACACACACACACACACACACGAGGAAGAGAAAGACACAGAGGTGTCAATACTCTCCCCACAGAATCTGCATCTGAACTAAACCACGTGTACCAATGGCACGTGTCAAAGAAGTCCCACGTGACCACCACGTGCAGGCACACACACACACACACAAAACCACGTGTACCAATGGCACGTGACCCCCACGTGCAGGCTTCCAGCAGGGCTTCGTGCAGTGGGATGACGGCAACGTGAAGAACCACGACAGACTGGGGGGCACTGTTCCTGACGGGGTCTACGACACCAACACCAAGATTGAATTCTGCTGCAGGTAAAACGCTTAAAGGTCCCCCTAAACACGGTTTAATTCAACTGCAGCTAAAAGCCTTAACTCACTCAGTACGGCCAGTCCTCTCTTCTCCTCTACACAGACCCCTCGGATGTCCAGTGGGTGTCTGAGTGACCCAACCTTTAGCTTCCGTCGTCAGAATTGTGGTATTCTTTGTCAACATTCACGTCTTCAGTATAAGAGCCTTCCGCTTGCAATATTTTGATGATGGTAATTGGGGTGAAACGCTGTTAACGTCGTCTCTTTCGCCGTTCGTATGGAGAGAGTTAAAGGTCCCCAATATACGGTTGAATTCTGCTGCAGGTAAAACCCTTAAAGGTCCCCCCAAACACGGTTGAATTCTGCTGCAGGTAAAAGCCTTAAAGGTCCCGGAAACATGATTGAATTCTGCTGCAGGTAAAAGCCTTAAAGGTCCCCCAATATGAAGCTGAATTCTGCTGCAGGTAAAAATCCTTAAAAGTCCCCCAACATGATTGAATTCTGCTGCAGGTAAAAATCCTTAATGATCCCCAAAACATGATTGAATTCTGCTCCAGGTAAAAAGCTTAAAGGTCCCCCAAACATGATTGAATTCTACTGCAGGTACAAAGCCATAAAAGTCCCCAAAACACGATTGAAATCTGCTGCAGGTAAAACTCTTAAAGGTCCCCCAAACACAGTTTAATTTAACCGCAGCAAAAAGCTTTGAGGTCCCCAAAACACGGTTGAATTCTTTTGCAGGTAAAACCATTAAAGGTCCCCAAAACATGATTGAATTCTGCTGCAGGTAAAATCCTTAAAGGTCCCCCAATATGAAGCTGAATTCTGCTCCAGGTAAAAAGCCTTAAAAGTCTCCCAGCATGATTGAATTCTGCTGCAGGTAAAGAACCTTTTTTCTTCTTTTTTAAATTTTTTTATATTTTTTTATACTTAATTCGTGGCCACTCCTACGCTCACTTGCATGTACGAGAAAGGCTTTACACGTATGAAAGTTTTTACCACGCCAGACACCGTCTCATCTGCATGTTGTGACGTCATGTGGAAAAGCTTCATAGTTTGCCCCAGCACAGTATGGTATAGTGTGGTGCGGTACAGTGTGGTATGGTACGGTATAGTGTGGTGCGGTAGAGTGTGGTGTGGTACAGTATAGTGTGGTGCGGTAGAGTGTGGTGTGGTATAGTGTGGTGCGGCACAGTGTGGTGTGGTATAGTGTGGTGCTGTACAGTGTGGTGTGGTATGGTGTGGTGCGGTAGAGTGTGGTATGGTATAGTGTAGTGCGGTACAGTGTGGTATGGTATAGTGTGGTGCGGTACAGTATGGTATGGTACCGTATAGTGTGGTGCGGTACAGTGTGGTATGGTACAGTATAGTGTGGTGCGGTACAGTGTAGTGTGGTACAGTATAGTGTGGTGCGGTACAGTGTGGTATGGTATAGTGTGGTGCGGTACAGTATGGTATGGTACCGTATAGTGTGGTGCGGTACAGTGTGGTATGGTACAGTATAGTGTGGTGCGGTACAGTGTGGTGTGGTACAGTATAGTGTGGTGCGGTAGAGTGTAGTGTGGTACAGTATAGTGTGGTGCGGTACAGTGTGGTATGGTACGGTATAGTGTGGTGCGGTACAGTGTGGTATGGTACGGTATAGTGTGGTGCGGTACAGTGTGGTATGGTACGGTATAGTGTGGTGCGGTACAGTGTGGTATGGTACGGTATAGTGTAGTGCAGCATAGTGTGGTATGGTACGGTATAGTGTGGTGCGGTACAGTGTGGTATGGTACGGTATAATGTAGTGCGGCATAGTGTGGTATGGTACGGTATAGTGTGGTGCGGTACAGTGTGGTATAGTATGGTATGTAGTGATCTAATATGGCGCTGAATGTCAGGCTATGATAATTATGACACGACACGATTATCATAGCTGTTTCACAATCATGCATCACTGTGTGACATTCTCTCATACCCAGTCCTGATCTAACCACCCCACACCCCACATTTTCTCTTTTTTCTTTCTCTGTCCCA
This sequence comes from Babylonia areolata, assembly GCF_041734735.1. Taxonomy (NCBI): domain Eukaryota; kingdom Metazoa; phylum Mollusca; class Gastropoda; order Neogastropoda; family Buccinidae; genus Babylonia; species Babylonia areolata. The sequence goes on along the minus strand of NC_134909.1, from coordinate 22,075,044 downwards.
GAAACGACGGCCTTCCCACCCACCCCCTGTACCTCCCCATCGACAGACCCTTCTACCTCTTCCGGCACGTGCGTGGCTGCCAGCACGTGCATAACATGACCATGCACGAGGAAGTGGTCCAATGGGACGAGGCCTTTAACTGGTTCTTCTTCGGCTACAAAGACGCTGAGCGGATCGGAGGGTCGCATCCTTTTGATGATGGTGACGGGGACAACCACCGCCTGCACTTCTGTTTCTATTCTCCCAGCGGGCAAAGCAGCGGCTCCGATGATCTGATTGGTTGAAGGAGACCGAGGCGCCATGTTTGAGCGTGTATGAATAAAGCATGGAATGATGGACATTTGTAGTCTGTGTGAGTTTTTGTGGTGGTGTTGATGCTGAGAGGGTCGTGTTTCTTCCAGTTACACGTGTATTTGTGACCGGGTTGTTGTCTTTTTTCATCTGGTGGTTTTATTTTATCTACTTATTTGGTGTTTTTTTTTTTGTTATTGCTCCACTGAATTTGCATAGATTGGAGTGCTCTATGGAAAAAAAAAAGTTTTGGGGATACAGTGCGTTGTGTGGATTATCACACACACACACACACACACACACACACACACACACACACACAGAGAGAGAGAGAGAGAGAGAGAGAGAGAGAGAGAGAGAGAGCATGTGTCTTATTATGGTATTGAATATCATTCCAGGAATGCACTACATGCACCTGGGGGGGGGGGGGGGGGGGGGTGGGGGGGGGGGTTAGGGGGTGCACGGGAGGGGTAGTACCTCTAGAGGGGGGGCTTGTCACGCTCTTCCGGGAGTGGTTCGTCCTCTATTGGTCCCCAACGGCACCCAGCTCTCACCTATGGGTCCTAGAAGCTGCTAGCATGCGGCAGCGCCCAACCCCCGGGCAATGGCTTTGACAGGCTGGCTAAACTAGGTGAGGGTAGCCGACAGGTCTCAAACCCTCGGTGAGTTGGGGTTTGTCTACCCAAGCATGTGACGACTGGATCCGGCGGACGGAGAGGAAAGTGGTTGCAGCAGAGCACTGTGGAATGCTGAGGGCAGGATGAGGCTCATAGGACATCCTGGTCATCCACTGCATCCGTTTCCATCTCCAGTCGTCTTGACCTCGTCTTGCCACTGGATACAGACGGTCTCGGACAAGAGAGTGAGGTCGACGGTGCGCAACTCCTCACTATAAACAAAGTCATCGCGCAAGTCATCAGTCATCCTTCATCCCATACCATCATTTTCCCCAAGCCCTGTGGTGACAGGCGAGCGACAAAGCGACAGGTGTGGGTACACTGGCAGTCATAGCTGTGGACCTGCACACAGGTGGCTCAGGCCATAGGGTCATTTTTCACCGACTGGAGCAGCGGTGGAGATCGGCATTCCCCTCAGTGACTGAGCAGCCCTCTTCAGGACAGCACTGCTCACCTCCATGGCATGAGGAAGGGGCTAGAAAAGGTGCCCTAAACATTGCCTGCTCCACACCACCCTAGTCAGCATACCGCGGCTGACGGGGACCCTACTCAAGCGGTCGACACACAAAGGAAAGAAAGAAGAAAACAAGGAGCACCCCATTGACCATTGCCACATAGAACGTGCGTACACTTCTGGACAGAGGCGACTCGGACAGACCACAGAGACGCACAGCACTCATTGCGAGTGAACTAGCCAGGTACAACATCAACATTGCTGCCTTAAGTGAGACCAGACTGGCAGAAGAAAGCGAACTCTGTGAGCGAGGCGCAGGCTACACCTTCTTTTGGAGTGGACGCGGACCTGAAGAGAGACGTGAGGCTGGAGTTGGCTTTGCAGTGAAGACAACCCTTGTTGGCAAGCTGGCTGGCCCCCCGAAAGGAGTGAACGATCGCCTGATGACGATGAAACTCCCTTTATGCAACGGGAAGAAGTTTACCACCACTGTCAGCGCCTACGCGCCCACCATGACCAACCCGGATGAGATCAAGGACAAGTTCTACAAGGACCTGAACGCTGTCATCACAACTGTTCCCAACACAGACAAGCTCATCATTCTTGGTGACTTTAACGCGAGAGTTGGCTGTGACAGCTTCTCCTGGGAAGGCGTGATTGGGAAGCATGGGGTTGGTAACTGTAACAGGAATGGTCAACTACTTCTCCAGACGTGCCGAGCACGACCTTCTTATCACAAACACCGTCTTCTGCCTCCCTACCCGTAACAGGACGTCATGGATGCATCCTCGCTCTGGGCATTGGCATCTCATCGACTTTGTCATTGTCAGGAAGAGTGACAGGCAGGACGTACGAGTCACGAGGGCCATGTGCGGCGCTGAGTGCTGGACAGACCACTGCCTTATCGTCTCCAAACTCAACCTCCGGGGAAGTGCAGAGGGTGGGAGGAGACATACAAGGGACTATGCTTCGTCACGTCAAAAGGCCATTTTGAACAGGTGGGTTTTAAGATTTCCTTTGAAACAGGACAGACTTGATGAGTGTCTGAGTTAAAGCCATTTTGAACAGGTGGGTTTTAAGATTTCCTTTGAAACAGTTGATGATTGCCTGAGTTAAAGCCATTTTGAACAGGTGGGTTTTAAGATTTCCTTTGAAACAGGACAGACTTGATGAGTGTCTGAGTTAAAGCCATTTTGAACAGGTGGGTTTTAAGATTTCCTTTGAAACAGGACAGAGTTGATGAGTGTCTGAGTTAAAGCCATTTTGAACAGGTGGGTTTTAAGATTTCCTTTGAAACAGGACAGAGTTGATGAGTGTCTGAATTCCAGAGGAAGAGAATTCCAGACAGAAGGTGCTTGATACAGAAAATCCCTTTGACCAAATGTCTTTGAAGAGACTTTGGGGACTCGACGGAGCAAATAATAATAACAAATGAATAAATAAGCAAATAAAAAAGAAAAGAAAAAAAAAGAAGAAGAAGAAGAAAAAAAAAAGATTATCGGCGTTCTTTCAAACAAACAAGACAAAATGTATTTCCCTTGTGAAGAAAACTGCTGATTTTGAAAACACACACACACACACACACATGCACGCACACACACACACACACACACACACACACACACACACGATTCTAGTATCAGTATCAGCACCTCAAGGAGACGTCACTGCGTTCGGACAAATCCATATATGCTACACCACATCTGCCAAGCAGATGCCTGACCAGCAGCGTAACCCAACGCACTTAGTCAGGCCATGAGAGAGAGAGAGAAAAAAAAAAGATTCTAAAGATTGTATCTTCGTGTCCCAAGTCTCGTTCACGAGTCATATGGAACAACGGTTGGTTCTGTAATCCATGAAGGAACTGACAAATATATTAGCACTTCAAATTTAAAGCTTGTGAATGTAAACTGTTTGGGGTGGTGCATTGCATCCTGGGTTATACATTCAAAATTCGTGTAAGTTAAACCACCCAACAAGAGAGAGAGAGAGAGAGAGAGAGGGAGTGAGAGAGAGAGAGAGAGAGAGAGAGAGAGAGAGAGAGGGAGTGAGAGAGAGAGAGACAGAGAGAGAGAGAGAGATCACACTGATAAAGATGGTTAAAGAGAGATAAAGACAGATAGATCAAGCCAAAGGCAGTGAAAGCAATAAAAAGAGATACTGAAAGACAAAGAGAAATAGAGAGACAGAGACAGATTATTAGAGGAAGGACAGGAAGATACAGACAGGAGAGAGAGAGAGACAGGCAGAAAGACAGTAAAGCAGACAGAAAGGCAGGCAAACAGACAGACAGATGGAGAGACATATGCATAATTATAACCAAACACACTGACAGGGACAGTGACAGACAGAGAGACATACTGAGATATGTTTCAAATACACAACAATCAACTTGTAGCCAGACACACACAAACAGACACGCATTCAAGTCGACCTTCACTTTGCGGGCCTTCACTCTGTTTACACTCGACAGACGGCGAGGAGAGTTGAACAGAAGGCGGGTGGGGTGTGATAAAGGTGGGGTACGTTGTGTCACTGGGTGAATGGCAGGGTGGTGCATGCTGTATTATATTGAATTACTGTAAACTAGCTTATAAACGCCCGCCCCTTCCCTGCACAGCTTTCACCCTAAAATTGGGTACGGGTGTTTACGTGGTACTTTACCCTTTGTGGGAGGCCATTCCCTTTCTCAGTTTCACCATTCAGTACTGGCTGGGAGTTTGCTGTGTGAATGAAAAGTCTCTGGTCATGTCAGTAGGAAACTGTTCACACACACAATGGATGTGTTTTTTGTACTTAGTCTTCTCTCTGTCTCCTTCATTTGTTCATCACATTTTGCTTTCTGTTGGTTTCCCACCTATCCCCACCCATTTCTGTCTGTGTCTATGTCCGTCTTCTTTTTCTCTCTCTTTCGCTAGCACTCTCTCTCTCTCTCTCTCTCTCTCTCTCTCTCTCAAGTGAGTGAGCGCTGTGAATGAAAACAAAACGATAGCTATTGTAAAACGATGCGTTATGGAGTGACATCATATTTTCACTTGGTTTTCATTGACACATTGAAACCTCACACCGGCGTCCTATTTTTTATCCCTACATCTATCTATGTTCTGATTTGTGAAGCAACACAACGAAAATAACAAACTGCCTGTGCATCAGTTCATTACAATTTTATTCTCGGTTTTGTTGTTGTTTTTTTTCTTTCTTTTTTCAAATACGTGGGTAAGGGAGGGCATTCACAAGATATTATACGGTATGCACAGTCTTGAAAACAAAATGGTGGTTGGGGTGGGGGTAGGGATGTTTACAACATATTTCACGACATATATATATATATGTAATATACATACACATATGCACACGCACGAGTGTACGAGTGCACTAATCCCCACTGCACACACACAGATACATATGCATATGCACACGCACCTACGTACATGTGCACTCATCCCAACCACACCCACACCCACACCCACGCACACACATATCCCCCCCCCCCACACACACACGCACACCTTTCCCCCCTGACCCCCTCCACGGAGAGAAATCCGTATGTTTACACTCACCCCTGCCATATACACACTGCTTACATTTGAATCTTTCAATGTGCTACCCGTAACGAAGCCCTTGTGGTTCATACACTTCCTGGTTGCACACTGCAGTTCAGCTCACCTGAACAGTGTGTTGTCGTGAGACTCTGTTCTTTAGCAGGGAGGACACAGTAATACCTGCTGGCTGGTTTTTCTCTGCTGTTCACTGTCAGTGTGTGTCTGCCAGCAGTGAGGAAGTGGTGATCCAGTTGCAGTGTACAGCAGTATCATGTGGTGTCTGTGGTTCTCGTGGTCATCCTGTGTTTTCTTCTGCTGTGTTTTTCACCTGACCAGTGGTACGTTTTGCGATCTCATTTCAGTAGTAGAGTCATGTAAATTACTGATGAGAGAGAGAGAGAGAGAGAGAGAGAGAGAGAGTATATATATATATATATATATATATATATATATATATATATAATCTTGGTCAGTCCCAAGTATTTTA
>NC_134909.1:22059593-22062093 GCF_041734735.1 Babylonia areolata | reverse complement strand
AACAACACAGATAGCAGCAGCAGCACCATGTGTGTGTGTGTGTGTGTGTGTGTGTGTGTGTGTGTGTGTGTGTGTGTGTTTCAGGTTCACCTCGACAGCAAGAAGGATCCCCAGAAATCCCAAGATATCTAAACTACAAAGGTGGATCTGTCAGCGCAGAGTTTCCACTCACCATGTACCCAGCTGTTAAGAATGCAACACTCCAGTACCTTGGTCCTGTGTTTTACTCCACTATGAATCGTCCAGCACGTGACAGTCTGTACAAAGTGCAGTGCACTGCCACAGACCGCAGTCGCCTGTACTGGACCACATGCTACCTGACCATCCGCAACGGCACTCAGAATGACAAAGGATTCTACAGTGTGACTCTGGGGAATGGGGTTGGACAACCCTTTACTTTCCAATTTGAGCTGGATGTCGGTGGAACTGGTAGGTCATTAAGGTGTCCTCAGTTGTTGTCTTTTGCTTTTACTGATTGAAGCCATGTTTGAAATTACAGTGGTGTAGTGAATGCTAGCATTAACATAAGGTACAACAAATCCAGAAGATTGCAACAAGGTGAAATCAGTTTTCCTATTGTCCACAGCAGTGACAGACCTTTCCCAGTCCACACCAAGCAGCCTGGTTGCAGGGATATCAGTTGGTGTGACTGCAGCAGTGTTCATCATCATTTCTGTCATCATAATCTGGGTCTGGCGTCGACGCTGGGTGTTACCATGTGCTGAAAGGACGGGTAAGCATGCATGGGGATGGTATGTATTTTTCTGTCCCAGATTTAAAAACAAACAATCCAACAAAAAATATTCATTTTATTTCGACATTAATGATATTGATCACTCACAGATTACATAAGAACGGACGGATAGAATAAGGGCAGACATTCAAGGAAAACTATAGTTCTCAGCAGCATGTAACATTATACCTGGCCAGATGTTTACCGTAACAAACTTCTGCAATCTACTTTGTTAACCATGTTGTATTTTTCATCCACACAATTTCTTGCACATACTTTTGTGGTGTGGTGTGGTGTGGTGTGGTGTGTGTGTGTGTGTGTGTGTGTGTGTGTGTTGATTGATTTAATGTCTGTTTACATTGATAACCATACCATTTCACATGGTCCCCTATGTTTTGTTTCTGTAGTAATAAAACCCCTTAAAATACTTTGTTTTCATTACAGGGAAACAGGACAACAAAAGGTACGTCAGCCTGTCATGATGTTGGTGTCTTTATGTCGTGTTTTCTTGTATGGTGTGTGTGTGTGTGTGTGTGTGTGTGTGTGTGTGTGTGTGTGTGTGTGTGTGTGTGTGTTCAAATAATGAATTTTCAATATAAAAAAGAGCGTATTGTGCTGATATAAAGATGTGTGAACAGTGCAGGACACAGACATCAGAGAGATGACCCACAGCCTGTCAGCTCTGTGTGTGATGTGTATGAACTGAGGGAGGATGGCTCACCTCGTCATGTCACAGGTATGGTGAAGATCTCTCTCTCTCTCTCTCTCTCTCTGTCTGTCCTCTTGCCTTTTACACACAGACACAAATACACAGACACAGACTCCCTCCCCCCCAGCCCCCGCCCCCCCCCCACCCCCCCCCACCCCCCCACACACACACAACACACACACTAACACTAACACAAACACAAACACACATACATTCACATGCTGAGAGACAGATATAAAGAGAGACAGAGACAGAGATAGGGTTCATCAATGTACGTCCTTGAGTTGATTTGAATGTGTGAATGTTTAAGTCAGTAGCGTTTAATTGACATACAGTCAACTGAACAAGCAAAACACTGTGTGTGTGTGTGTGTGTGTGTGTGTGTGTGTGTGTGTGTGTGTGTGTGTGTGTGTGTGTGTGTGTGATCCCCAGAGCACCAGCCCACCTCAGTGTACACATCTCTGAGGACCAGTGACATCGGTGTTCCATCTGTCTACTCTGACATCTCACCTTACCGTAACACTGGGGCTGCTGTGGAAAGAGGTATGAAACCACTTCTCATTGTTCCAATGTTGACGTGTTTAGTGAAAATCTCAGTTCATTGCACACTCAGCTATTGACCATGTATCTGATGTCCATTGTATTCACAACTATCAGAATACTTGCAAGGTGTAAGAACCAGAGCATTGTCTTTGAATGTGCTGGAGTCAGATAGATTTTAGACTGCTGTGAGTTTGTATTCAATCACAGTGAATCCAGTTAGCGATCTGAAATTATACGTGACTAGATTTGTCTTTTCTTGCCTTGTTCCTCTGTGACGAGTGAAGACAGGCACACCTTCTCCACAGCTGTCAGTGAAGGCTGTGTGGGTGTGGAGAGTACTGAGGGGCCACTCCCTGAAGAGTCAGATGTCAGTGAAGGCTGTATGGGTGTGGAGAGTGCTGAGGGGCCACTCCCTGAAGAGTCAGCTGTCAGTGAAGGCTGTATGGGTGTGGAGAGGACTGAGGGGCCACTCCCTGAAGAGTCAGCTGCAGTGGGGACACCAGTGTGACAGGGGC
>NC_134909.1:22021550-22059493 GCF_041734735.1 Babylonia areolata | reverse complement strand
GGGAGTTCATATATCCCCTTTTTTGTCGTAAATTTCTGGAAAAAAAACCATGTGATTCAAACGCGGTGAACAATATTCCCTTGATATTTTTCCTCGTTTGGCTTGGAAACATATATCAAAGGTTACTATCCTCATGTAAAGTCGGATTTATTTATATGCCTCTCCATCATTCACAATGTAGGATAGTCAGACAGTGCGTTTGGCAAGAAGCCATCGCCGTTCAGTTGCTTCAGCTATGTTCACTGTGTGTTTTCATGGACAGTCTGACACCAGTGTGTGTGTGTGTGTGTGTGTGTGTGTGTGTGTGTGGGGTGTGTGTGTGTGTGCATTAGGGATATTATTCATGATTTCCACTGCACCTGATTGTATAATATATGATTTTTGTTCACATCTCTGAATTTAGGAAGACAGTTTTTCATTTGTGTGCGGGTTGTTATGAACAAAATTAATAAGGGATGGTCACCATATTATTGCAAGCAAAATTATTCAGTATTTGGGGGAATTCAGTTTGCAATATATTAAGGGTTCAGTGCCTAAACTGACCAATCTTCTCTCCTTCCTTTTGTCACACCCCACACACACACACACACACACACACACACACACACGCACGCACGCACGCACGCACGCACACACACACACACACACGCATTCCACACACACGCTCGCGCGTGCACACACACACACACACACACACACACACACACACGCACACACACACACACGCACATACTTTATCAAGAAGGCGCATACACTACACCATTTGTGCAGGGCAAATGCTGGACAGCAGCATAACTAAACGCGCTTAGTCAGGCCTTCAGTGCATGTGTATGCATATATGTACCAAATCAGAATGGATTTCTTCTACAGAATATTGCCACAGGACAAGACATTTTGCCAACGGTTCTTTATCATTGCGCAAAGTGCGTGCTGCACACAGGACATCAGTTATGCATGCACGTGTTGGTTATTTATATTTGTGTGTGTGTGTGTGTGTGTGTGGGGTGTGTGGTGTGTGTGTGTGTGTGTGTTTGCAAGGAGCATAATGAACTAAACTTGGCACGCTATTAATCAAATGTGTATTTGGATTCCTTCTCTCTCTCTCTCTCTCTCTCTCTCTCTCTCTCTCTCTCTCTCTCGTTCAGTCATAAAACAGATTGTATGCATTACACTCTGCTTTTTTTTTCCAACTTTTTTTCTTCACCCCCAACATCCCCTTTTCCTCCCTTCCCAGCCCTCCCTTCTCCAGTTCAAACAGGGACCAAAGCTAATCTGAACAGGATATGTTGTTTCCCCGCCAACTCCATACCGGTGCTACCCCGCACAAACCACTGTGCAGTGAAACGAATACAAAAGAAAGGTGAAGGCCGTCATGGCTGCACGGATTACGCCGACAGCTCCTGCACATGAACCTTCCGTCGAGAACAACCCCCTCTCCCAGCTGACCCCCTACCCCCCCCCCCCCCCCCCCCCCCCCCCTACCCCCTCCCCGTCTCTCCCTACCTCTCACTCATTACGCAATGCTGAATAGCAACTGGGGGAAATAGGGGGAACCCCCTCCATGACCTTGGCGACACAGTATGTGATCGATGATGCATGCACGTAGACTGCATAGCTCCTGGAGTAGGTCAGCAGTGTCTGTGCACGCATACAGGGTGTGTGTGTGTGGGGCCTGTGTGGGCTAGTGTGTGTGTGGGGGGGTTGTGGGGGAAAGGGGGGGGGGTCTTAGGGTGTGTGTGTGTGTGTGTGTTGTCTGTGCATGTGTACATGTTTGTATGTGTTTGTATGTGCATGTGTGTGTGTGTGTGTGTGTGTGTGCTCGCGCGCGCACGCACACACGCATGTTTGGGGTGTGTGTGTGTGTGTGTGTGTGTGTGTTTTGTGTTAATCTGTGTCGGTGTCTGTGCATGGGTGTATGTTTATTCGCGTGTGTGTTTGGGGGTGTGGGTGTGCGTCACGTGCGCGCGCGCGCGCGCGTGTGTGTGTGTGTGGGGAGTGAATATATCTGTTGTATGCTTACCTGTCGTGTATGCATCGCTGTGCAATAGTGTGTGGTGTGTGGTGTGTGTTTTGTGTGGTGGTTGTGTGTTTTGGACTGTGTGTGGAGGATGGTGGTTGGTTGGGTGGGTGAGTGTGTTGAACCGGGTAATGGAAAAGGGGGGTAGACAAAGAGGAGAAGAAGAAAAAGAGTATGGCTACTGTAGTGAAATGAGTTTTAACAGCCAGCTTTCCATTCAATCCTCAACAGCATATCGTTCACTGGCCCAGGGAATAGTGTAGAGTTTATGGAATGAACCTGGGCGAAGCATGATATTGTCGCTCTCTAAACCGCCATTATTTATGTCTCTTCGGGGAGACCAAAGAGACAGACAGAGAGAGAGAGAGAGAACATGAACAAGAAAAAAGAACAAAACTTTAATCTCCAGGCCTTCGGCCCCCAGAAAGAGGTCAAAAGTACACAATATTGGTGATCAATCAGCCAAAAACAAAAATGTAAAATACGTACTATCTTAACCTGTAGAACAAAGTGCTTCTCGTGCATATAAATTAATTCTAAAATTTCATCATTGTTGTCACAGAATTCCTGTCGTATCTTCAGGGGATTAAATATATAAATGCAAAGTTTACGAATACTGAAACAGAACCATTCTTCATCAAGTAACTACGACTGACCTTCAGAGTTCAGATGTTTTTGCCGCAGGTTATTGTAAAGGACAGAGGAGAGAGAGAGGAGGAGAGAGAGAGAGAGAGAGAAGAGAGAGAGAGAGATGGGGGAGATGGAGAGACAAAAAAAAAAAAAAGGGGCAAGAGGAGAGAGAGGAGGGGGAGGGTACGAGACGGAGGGGGGAGGGGAGGGGAGTGAAGGAGAGGGGGTAAGACAGAATGTTTTTAAAGGGGGTGAGGATAGAGGGGGGGTGGGGGGGAGGGTCATATTTCATTAACAAATCAAGATTTAATAGACACAACTTAAATAGTGATTAAGACAGAAAGTAACCAAAAAGGGGGGCGGGGGGGGGGGGGAAATATATTTTGTTGTTTTGATCACATTCTGCGAACAAATTTAAATTGAAACACACCCACACACACATACACACACACACACACACAACACACCACACCACACACACACACCACACCCCAACAAGAAAAACGAACATTTTCAACCAGAAAAATTCATTTGTGGTGTGGTGGCCTAGAGGTAACGCGTCCGCCTAGGAAGCAAAGAATCTGAGCGTACTGGTTCGAATCACGGCACAGTCGCCAGTACTTTCTCCCCCTCCACAGACCTTGAGTGATTAATTCCATTGCCGTGATTTGTTTATTGTTATGATGGCAGTTGTCTTTCTTCCCTATATGTATGCATGCATGCGTGTAAAGAAAGAAGTGAGGGAGGGGGGGGGGGGGGGGGAGAAGTGGGGGGGGGGGGGGGGGGGGGGGGGGGGGGGAGAAGTGTGTGGGTGCGCGCGCGCGTTGTGTGTGTGCATGTGTGTGTTTTGGTGGGTTGGTGTGGCGCGCGCGCGCGTGTGTGTGTGAGCGCGTGCTCAGTTTATTGTTTGCCGCAAGGGGGGGTGAAAAGGTTTTTTACATGCTTTTTGTCTTGGTGGCGGTGGACCCCTTTAACTGGATATTTATTTTTCTTAAATGTTATAATTATCTTACTGAATATTTTCTTATTAAAATCATTGAAATGTTTCACTTTATCTTAAAATGTAATTTTGTTTTCTTACCTAAATGTTTCTTTTAACATGATATTTAATATGTATGCTGTGATCAAGGAATGGTGTGCCAGTTGCTCTTTCTGTTTTTTTTTTTTTTTTTCGTTTTATCTTTAAAGAGATTTGTCTTTTTAAATTTATTTTTTCCTACGAATTTTTTTCCTTTTTTTTAAAATGATTGAACGTCACACAAAACGTGCATGCGGCCGCGGGCACACCGAAAAACCACACACACACAAAACACAGTTGTTTCCCCCTCTGAATGTAAAGTATCTTACCCAAAATGTTTTTCTTTTTACATAATTTTGATTGTGCATGGTGATAATGAAGGGTGTTCAGTTTGTTTTCTTTTTGTCTTTTTTTTTTTTTTTTTTTTTTTTTTTTTGCTGCGGGCTTTTTATTTTAAAGTGACCCCAAAAAAAATTTTTCTTTTTTTTTTTTTTTTGGTTGAACGAAATAAAGTATTTTTGAATTGAATTAATTTTAATTGAAAAGAAAATGAAATAAAAAAAAAAATGCAAGAAAAAAACAACAAAAAAACAACAACCTGTGACACAATTTTAAAAAAGGGGTTTCACATTTGTTTTATACATAAAAGCAGTAAATTGTACCCCGCGGGTTTTCCCCTCAATTAACCATTTTTCTGCCGGGGAAACACACTTGTGTAAAAAATGTATCAATGAATAATCCGGTTCGCCGCCGCGCGCGTGCGTGTGGTAGTGGTGTGTGTGGTGTGTGTGTGTGTGTGTTGTCCTTTTAAACGTTAACATTTTTTCATTTCTCGGGATAAATCTTGTCTCCCAATCTAAATTCGGAATAAAAAATTTAGGGGGGAAAAACTCTACCCTTCACCTTACCTCACCTCCCCCCTTCACCTCTCCCGTATCGGGTTTTCAGCCCTTGGGGGGGCACCCTGCTGCCCCTGGCCACCACTCCTCTCCACTCTTCACTTTTTTCGATTTCCCTCGGGGTTTTCACCGAGCGTCAAGCCGTCCCCCCCCCGGATGTTGTTCCCTTTTTTTTCCGTCCTCTCCTTTCCCTCCTTGAAAGGGGGCCTTGCGGGAACTTTTTGGCAAGACCAGATAAAGGGGAGATGGCCATACCATTAAGTTGCTTTTTTTCACATGGACGAAGGCTTCGTAGGGTCCAAACTTTTGCTGGTTTCTGTTTTTCATTTTTCCGGTTATGATGGGTCTCTGTAGGAATGCCAAGTAGCCCAAACGAAAGCTCCATCTCGACAGTTGGTTTCTTCCCCCAAAGTCTGCAGTCAGGGCCCAAAGTCTCGCAGGCGAGAGCAATTTGAAAAACCAGGGAAGCATCAGTCTTTTTTTTGGGCTGAGAGGAGTTTTTGTTGTTCCAGATGGTGTTCAGCTTTTTTGATGCCTTTTGTTGTTTGGGCAATTCTGGGAAGATCTGGTTTAGATCCTTCTCTACACGATTGCTCCCAGATATTTAAGCGGGGACTGTTTTAAGCTTTTCTCTTTGGGGCTTGATGTCAATGCTGAGCCGTTGGTTTGTTATCATCTTTTGGTTTTCTCCGCACTGATTTGCACCCATACGATGTGGAGGTTTTGTCCTAGATGTTTGACCAGGTTCCCAGTTTTCTTTTTTTCCAGCCAGTCCATAAATTTTCGTCGGCAAAACGTGGGTTTGTGTTTGTTCTGCCCCCTATGCCGACTTTTCCCTGCATGCTCTTCCAGTGCGTCAGTCTTTATTCTTTCTAAGAAAGGGTTTTAAAATGTTGGGAGAGAAAGGAGCCTTGTCTCACTCCGACTTGGTTTAAACCAGCCCCCGAGCTATTGTTGGGGTAAGGCGCGGGGGTTTGTCATAGAGGCTGTATCCTAATCAGGTGGCGTTGATGTTGTACAGATTCAGGTTTAGCCCACAAAGTGCGCCCCCCCTGCCAAATGCCTTCTTAAAATCAATAAGCAGGTAGAGGTTTGTTGGTGTTGATGGAAACCTCTCCATAGCAACCTCAAGTTGAAGATTTGTTCGTTTTTCCCCTTTCCCGGGTCTGAAACCTGCCTTTTTTTCACAATGAGTTTTTGCTTTGGTTTCAGTCTGTTAAGCGGGTTTTTTTCAACATTTTTTTTGGGGGGATAAAACTAATCAGGCTGATGGGGGGTATTTTTGACATGCGAATTCCCCTTTTTGGGGAAGGGTATGTAGTGTTTGTGTCCCGGGGGGGGCCATTCCCTTTTGGGGCCAACTTTTTGCAGATTTTTCAAGCAACTTTAATAATTCCCCCCCCTGTTTGGGACCATTTTCTAAATTTGGGATGTTGCCCCCTCCTCCCGTTTTTTCCCCCTTTTTTTTTTCAGCGTGCTATTGCTGCCTCTATTTTTTCACGGAGTATGGGTGATTATGTTATCAGGGGCTGGGGGGAATTCAGTATTGCTGGATCCCCCTGTGGTCTGTATTTTGTATAGCTCTGACAGTTTTCTGCCATCGTTTTTGGGGATGTTTGTTTTTTCTGGACTTTTTTCCCCCTTTGTTGGGATTTTGGGGACATATTTCACCTTGCCTTGTGTTGGTAGTTTTTCACAATTGGTAGGCTTCTTGCTTTTGTTTTTGTCGGGTTTTCCTCTATGTCGGGCTTTTTTTCCTTCAATCCAATTCTCCCTTGCCCCTTTTCATGTTTTCTCTTGATTTCGGTGTTAACTGCTTTGTACGTTTTCCCCCTTCTTCTTCATTCTTTTTTTTTTCGGGGTTCCCTACGTTTGCCCAAAAGCTGAGGATGTCGTCCTGACCCGGGCTTCTTTTTGATCGTTTTTTTCCCAAAGAGTTTTTGGCTGTTCATCACAGCTGCGTTGAATCGCTTACGATGTACCCGGGTCGGCGTCACTGCACGAGAGTGTGAGTGGGGGAAAATTTCCCCCACCAATCAGGGCTTGGAATGCCTCTTGACTTCAGGATCTTTAAATTTTTTTTTTCCAGGTCGAACTTCAGTCTTGAGAATTTTGTTTCTTTGTTTTCTTCATTTGGATTTTAAAGGGTCCCCTTACCAAGTCGGTCACTTGCAATGTCAGCTCCGGGGAAACTTTTTCTTGGCTGTTCACGCTAGACTGGAAACGCTTTTTTAAAAACCAGATGTATCTTTTTTGGTTTGGGATTTTCCCCCGGGGCTGTCCGGGTCCACTTCGGGACTTTGTGTGGTCCAAAGGTTTGTTATCTTCAGGTTTTTTGAAGCAGGCAAATTCCGGAGTCTCAAACCTCTTTCATTTGTACGTTGTTCCCATATCGTCCACATGTCCCCTTTTCCAGGTGTTGTAGGATTTTCCCCGATTTTGGGCTTCCCCAGTCATTTTGTACTACTATGATTTCTTTCTTTGGTGTTGATCAAGGTTTCTTGGTTGTTCGTAAAACTCCTCAACTTCATAATCCTGTGATAAATGTTGGAGCATATGCTTGTATGAGGTGATGTTAAGGGGGGTGCCCCGGGGGATGGTATGACCGCGGGATTTGGTCGGCGCCCATGACATGTTAAAAAATGTTTTTGTGGATCGAAACCCTACCCCATGTTCGTGTTTGTCCTCTTACCCTGTAAAATAGTCGGGGCCTTTTAAAGTGTGGGTTTTAAACCGATTTTTTTTCCCCCATCGTGTTTCACAAAGCCCGGGTGTCCCAGCGATATTTGTTCTTTGCAGTGTCGTTCTTCCAATTTTTTCCCCTGGGCCCTTAGTGTTCTGAATTCCACGTGCAAAAGAGTTGTTTTCCCGGCCCCGGGGTTGTTGTTGTGTGGTCCACCAGTAGCACATTTGTCACCCTCCACCCCGGTTTGCAATGGAAGGCGCGGGCCTTGTTGAAACCCGGCGACGACCCAGCCGGTTGGGGGGAGTAGTGGCTCTTCTCGGGAGTCTTGGGAGAAAAGCATGGCGGAGCCCATCCCCCTCCACTAGATGGGCTAGCTGCGGGTTTTTCCTTTTATTGGGAGCCCAGATTTGTTTTGATAAGCGCCCTTGCTCGCTCCCTTTCCGCGTCGGTTGAAACAACCTCACCGTTCCCCCCTGAGGGGAAAAACCCACATTTAAAGTGGCGAAAGGTGCGAAATACGGTATTCCCCTTTCTAAAAAGAAGGGAAAGGGTCTTCGCAGGTCAAAAAACTCTCAGTCATATCAATATTTGGTTTTTTTGTCTTCCGATTAAAACCCATTTTCCCGGGTCATAACGGTTTATTTCGTTGTGGAAGGAATTTTAAACCAAAAAAAAGCTGAATTAAGCGGCATAATCACTCGAAAAAACCGTAACCAATTTATCAAGCTGATTAAAAAAGATTTTAGATATCAATCTTAAACGTCATTTGAAGACTCGGATTTAAAGCTGTGAGTAAGACTGTTTTCTCTACCCCCATTGGTTCGGTTTTAATTGTTTTATGCCTTTTTTTTTTTACCCAAACTTATAATATCAAAAACAATACATTTCAAAAGTTTTTTTTTTTTATTTAAAACTTATATTTATTTTTTTTTTCAAGTGTGCATACAATTGTCTTGAAGACCTCGCTTTCTTGTTTTCTCTTGGGTTTCCCTATTTTCCCTTGTTGTTCAAATTATGCTTTATGATTTACATAATGTTTTTTATCATTACCAAACTGGCTCAAAATCTGAGTTTTGCTAATGGGTTTTAGACTCCTTGAGGAAAAAGGCAAGCCCACATTACTCAATTATGTACAGAAAAATTTTCAGGGGAACTCGTAGACTGAGTAGCTAAAACAATCTAAAGGTTTTTTAGTTTTATAGAAAAAAACACATTTGATCCTCTTTAAAAATGGTTATAATCCCCAGACTACCCATTTTTTTTAGGAGGACGGAAAATTTTTAAGTCGGAAATAAAAATTTTTTGGGATCCTATTTCTTCAAAAAAAAATGGGAAAAAACACACTGATTCAATGGGGACAAAAGCAGTTAAAAGTTTAAAAACTTAAAAATTGTAATCACTCTTTGGGGGCAAGATCCAAATTTTTTTTAATTTTTCGACATCTTCCCAAGTCCAGATTGACCCACGGTCAAGAAATTTTCTTTTTGCCGCGACGTTTTAAAGAAGCTGCGAAAAATTACTAAGCTGTGAAAAATGCTTTGGGAAAACCCTGCTACTAAGACCCCCAGAAGCTTTAAGCTTGTGGTATTTTACCCCTAAGAAATCAGAAAAATTTAAATTTGCTAAATATATTCTGGATTCAGCTGGATGAAATTTTTAGGAAATTTAAAATTGGTCTGATATTGATTTTCCAAAAAATGCACAAAATAATCAAATCTACAAACCATTCGCACATGTGACAGATATTTTTTAAAATTTTTCAAAATTGATTTGCATGATAGGCATCGTGTCTGGTCCCCCTGTCCCTTTCCCTGGGGGTTAACAAAAGCAAACGTCAAATATTGCTTTTTGACACAACAAAAAGGGGGAAAGTCCACAAATTTTAGCAGACCTGTCAGAATGAATTAGAAGAAAATTTTGATTATCATTTAAAAATTTACACGATGGCTCGGGCCGGGTATAGCAGGCAGGACTCTTTTGTCATTCCCGACCTAAAAAAGAAAATCATATTATTTTGATAAGAGACATTCAATTTTTACAGCTGAATTGGTGGCCATCCTTATGGTTTTAAAACATTTTTTGATATACCAAACATAGTAAGTAAAACCTTTTGTTTGATTCAATCTGTCTTAAAGGTTTGCTCCTTTTAGAAAAACAAAAAGAAATTTTTTTTTTTGAAATTAGGGATTTATTCACTCCCCATTTGAAAGGGGACAATGTTGATTTTTGTTGGATACCCCCCCAAAAGGATTCCGTTATAAAAGAAAGCAGACAGGGGAGAAAAAAAGGGGGGCAAAAAAACATATAGATAGTATAAAATATATTCCCATGCATACAAGAAATAAGCAATTACTAGAAAAAGGGTTTTATAGGGGCTTTTAATTCAAATCTAAAACCTCGTCAGTTACTCTCCAGACTTTGATCCGATTCGCAACCAAATTTGATTAGCTCTCAACTATTATCAAATTCTTTTGGTCCAAGTATTTTTTTATGTCAAGTGTAATTTTTTGTAAACCCGACAATTGAGCATTAATTTTCACTGTAGTTGATGAAGCCTTTTGTACACGAAGTGTGTCTTCCAAATGACGAGAACGTTTATTTTTTGACTTTTTGCATTCTTTCTTTTTCGCTTTTTCAGTTTTCGATTCTCTCTTACAAGTCCTTTAAGTAAATTTTCCGTAATGATTTAAGGTGGTTTTTTTTTTTTTTTTTTTTTTTTTTTTTTTTGTTTTTTTTTTGTTGGTTTTGTTTTCGTTTTTTTTTTTTTTGGGTTTTGTTTTGTTTTGTTTGTCTTCCAAATTTCACCCACATTTTTTCCCTCATTTGCCCTTTCCCCAAACCCCCATTCATCCACACCTCCACCCCTTCTAACCGAAATACCGAATTTCATAAATACTTTAACAAAAAGCTTCAATCCCGATAGTGTACGGACATTAAACAAAAATTCCTCCTTGTTTTCTCTTGACATATTTATGTACATGTGCATGCAGTTTTAAATGGTCGTTCTATAAATGATACACTGGTTCATTTCAAAGATCTGAATTAATATGTCATTCTTTCCCGTCCACACCATGTGTCTTTTTTGGTTTTGTCGATTTGCTCTCTCTCTCTCTCTCTCTCTCTCTCTGTGTCTGTCTGTCTGTCTCTCTCATCTATTATCTCACATTATTCCTTCTCTCTTTTTTTCCAGGAACAGAGGGTGCTTATGAAAATGCAACTCAAAGATCAGTGTCTGCTTCTGTCACTTTGACAGTGAATGTCAAGTTGGAATGGATAATCGTCTGGACTATGATGATGGTGTGATGGTCATTTGTTGTGGTAGCAGCAGCGAGGAAGGAGGCAGCAGTTGTAATAATAGTTGTTGCACAATAACCAGTTTGCAAAATAGCTGTTTCTGGGAGGAGAGAGAGAGCTTACAGTGTGAATATTGAAAGAAAGAGCATCAGGGAAAATAAGTCTTGAACTCCCTGTGAATGATATATCGACACAAAGTTTCTTCGAGATTCTGAATCCCAAGCCCAGTGTGTCTGATACAGAAGGATTAAATACACATCAAGGTACCGTGTGCACTTTGAATTCCTCAGAAGATTCCATCAGACACGTTGCGTGAGGGAGTGACATGTTGAACTGGCTTTGAGGGGCCCAGTAGATGATTCACTATATGCTGTTATTGGGTGATGGTTAAATCCAGGTCGCAATAACGGAAGAGGTGTCTAGGTGTATCTGAGTGTACCCGTGTGTGTGTGTGTGTGTGTGTGTGTGTGTGTGTGTGTGTGAGTGCTTGCTTGCCCACGTGCATGCGTAAGTGTATGAGTGCATGTGTGTGTACGTATGTGTGTATGTGTGTGTTTGTGTGTACGAATCCGTCCCAATTTTAGCATAATATTATCTCTATATACTTTTAATTTGCAGTTATGACTTTCTGGAAACCCTTTTGTAACCGCTACCATGAATTTAGGCAGAAATCGCCTTTCATAGTTTCATAGAATTCCAGGGGTTCAGATTTTTACAGATTTAGATTTTAGAAAGTGAAAAGCCATTGTGACTTGTTCTCTGTATGATACAAATGCTCTGGGGAAAAAAGAAGAAAAAAATAATTATGATAATAATGATAAACATAACAATAATATAAGAATACTAATGATAACAAAATCATTTATTTGACATTACTGCATGGGGTTAAATGAATAACAAAGTACTAGTGACGGTCTAAGTGGAGATAATCTGCATGAATTTAGTGTTCCTTAAAATCATCTCCCTTTAGTGTTGTGGATGAGTTACAAAATGTATCCCCTATTGTTATTAAGATCAATAGCAAAACATAGAATAGATATATGTATATGCTTGTTTGCCTGACAATGGTTCAATGAAAACAGCTATGTTGAGATAACCGTGGTTAGCATTCATTTGGAGCTTCCTTGCATCATTTTCGGATTCCCAACCAAAAGATGAAAAAAAAGAATTTAAGATGTTTTCCTTTTTTAAAAAAAAAGTTTTAAAGTACTTTTTTTTTTCCACCCGTTATAAACGAAAACAAAAATGTTTACAATTGGTGTCCCCTGGATCATTTGGGCCAGAAATTCAATTCCCCGCCGGGTGCCGATACATTGGGAAACCTTGGAACAAAACTAAATTTCATATCGGCCTAAAAATTAGTCTTTTTCCGCTGAGAGAATCAAAATGGTCCCAAGGGTGCAGTTTAAAAAGAATTTCATTTTTTTTTAAAACCCTTTTAATCGCTATGAATTTAAATTTTCAAAAATTAAAAAAAAAAAAGTTTACTTATTTTTAACCCTGCGTTTTTTTGATTCCACGTTGAAAAATTTTAAAAAAATTTTTTTACAAACTAAAAGCCTTTAGCGAAAAAAACAACAACAAAAAACTAAGTTTCACCCACAGGGGACGGGCACCCACATATAAATTGCACTAAACTCTAGGGAAAAAAAAATCTCCAAAAGAATTTTTTTTTTTAAGGGCATATCATTTCAAAGTGAAAATGGATACTACTTTTTAAAAATTAGATCAAGAAAAATCAACACGTAGGGAAATTTACTTTTTGCAAAGCGATGCAAAAAAAACCCCAAAAACAATTAAAAATTCCCGAAACATCTAAGGGCCCCACATAAATATTTTAAATAAAAATACGTTAAGATAAAGGGGGAAAAAAATTTTAAAAGCAAAACTCCCTTATTTTTAAAAACAAAAAAAAAAGAGAAGAGAAAGAAGAAGAAGAAAAAGGGAAGAGAGAGAGGGGAGAGAAGAGGGGGGAGAAGGGGAGAGAGAGAGAGAGATTTTCTTTTAAAAAAATTCCCAAGGATAGCAAAAAATTTTAACCCCCAGCTTTCCTTATAAGGGTTTTTACAAAAAAACCCCAACATAAACAATGCAAATTTTTCCTACAAACGACTAAAGCCCTTTTTTGCGAATGAAGAATAATACATTAAAGAGATGGGGCAACAATATTGAAACAGGGCCAACTATCTAATCGGGTTATACAAATTAAAGAGAAAAGAGAGAAAAAGGAAGGAGAGAAAAAGAGAGAGAGAGAGAGGGCCAACCAAAGGGGAAGGGGGGTGTTGTGGGAGGGGGGGGGGTGGGGGTGTGTGGGTGTGTGGGGGGGGGGGTTTCAGGGGGATTCATGGCAGATGTGGACCGCAATGCTGTGTTTTGGGAAAAATAGGAAGTAATTATTCAAACGAATTTCCGCCCCAAAAACCAGGAGAGTGGTTCCCAAACAGCTTATTCGGGAAAAAGATGCTGCCCTTTGATGGTTTACTAAAATGAACGGGAAAAAAGGTGAGCGGGTAAAAAATTTGAATGAAAATAAAAATACAGGAGCCTTTTTTTTTATTTCAAGGCCATTAAAAGGGTTTGGGGGCTGAATAATAAACCCCCGTTCAAAGTTAAAAAGTCGCCCGGGTTTTCCCTTCCCCTCCCTATTCACAAATATTTTTCACTTTCTTCCCCTAGTTAAGACCCAAACGAAACAAACATTCCCGTCTCTTGCAGAATCATGCCCCCTCCCCGTGGTTCTCTTCAAGCCTCATGGAAAAAGCTTTCCCAAGACACCCCTCGGGGTTTAGGGCCCACAGTCTAGGGCTTTGGATGCAGGGGCCCTTCGTTATGCCCACATCTGGGGTTTGGATCCCGGGCGGGACCTCGATGTACTCTGTCCTTTTGGCGAAAAACGGGGTTGTTTTTTTCCTTTCCCTGCCGCCCCCCGGGGCGGGGAACGGGGGGGTGCCGTACAGGGGCCCTTTCCTCGCGATGTAGAACCCCCCTTTTTTTTCGCCCCCCACCAGTGGGAAAACACAGGTGGGGGGACGGGGTCAGTATAACAGTAGGGACCCTTGCACTCAGGGGGGATGAGGGGAAGGCCGTACGGGCCCTTTTCTGTGCCCCCTTTTGTTTTCTGTAGGGAAAATGGATGGAGGGATGGAGGGAAATGGTTTGTGTGAAATAAAAACGATAAAAAATCAGTTTTTTTAAAAACCCCCTTTTTCAAATACTTCAAAAATTCAATGAAAAGCAAAAATTAAGAACGAAAAATTTAAACAAAAAAAAACAAAAAAAACAAAAAAAAGAAAAAAAAAAAAAAAAAGAAGAGGGAAAAGGCAGACAAAGATTATCATAAGAGCCCGACCCTCAGAAAAATCAAAAATGGGGGTAGACTTTAAACCCAAAAAAAAAAAGACTCGGGAATACGGGCAAAATTACACTGAAACAAAAAAGGGTTTTAAAAAAGGCCGGTTTGGCCACAATCTTGAGGTGAATCGGTTCAAAATTTTAAAACCCCCCCTTAAAACCCGGGTAAATGGGTCACAGATGATTTACCTCTCTTTTCAGGGAGCATTTTTTCCCTTCTTTTAAAAACAACCCCCAAACCCCCACAAAAAACCCCAACCAAAAAACCAACCCCCACCAAAAAAAAACATTTCCGAAAAAGATCAAAATTTTATTTATCAAATTTTCTTTAACGATTAATTTTTTTTCAATATTTAATAATGATACTTTTAGGTAAAAACCCCAAAAAATTTCCCCTTTTTTAATAATTTTTAATATTAAAAGGAGATTTGGGAAACCCTTTTGAAATCTACTCGGTTTAAAAACCCTTCCCCTTCTACCGGGCTCCCCCTGGCCCCAGGGCCCCCACCCGCCCACAAAAACCCACAGTGCCGAGATTTTCCAAAGGGGTCGGGCGGGCTGACTGCCCCCCCACTGCACCTTTTCTCCCCCCGTAAAAAACCCCCTTGGGGTACCCCTCTTTTGCCCACCTTGTGCACGGGCCGTTGATGGGGAAAGGAAATTTTTTCCGTAACACGGGGTTAATTGTTTTGGATTTTCTTTTAAAATTTTTGGGTTTTATTGGGTGATTGACATGTTGTATACTTTTTCTTTTAGTTTTGAAAATTTTTTTTCCTTTTTGCCCATCGGTAATTCATTCAATCCTTTTTAAAGGTAGCAATGTCTTCAAAAATTCTTTTAATTTGGGATCTGTTTTCATTCAATATTTATTTTTTGGGAAAGGGGTACACATGTCTTCATTCTTTTTTCCAATTTTTTCATTTTTATTTCTTTTAAAAGGTAGCACAGCTTCCGAAAACCCCCCCTTTTTTTTTTATTTTTTTTTAAAGGAAGAAACTTTCCTTAAAATTTTTAAAATTTTTTCCCCCGTTACAAAAAAAATTTTTCATTTTTAAGGAAAAACGTCTTCAAAATTTAAAATTCATTTTTGCCCTCTGTTATTTATTTTAAATTTTTTTAAAAGGAGAAAAACAGGGCCGGAAAACGGGTTTTTTTGTTTTTGGTGGTTGGTTTTTTTGGGCTCGGGGGCCTCGGGTTTTTTTAAAATTGCCCGTCCACGAAAACGGTTGGGGGGGCCCCTGGCCTGCTTCTTTGGTCTTGCCCAAATTTTGGCGAAAAACCAAAACTTTCTGAAGACGGGGCCCCCGGATTTGTTTTTCCCGTTTTGTTCGGGGTTGGGTTGGGCTTCTGGGGTTTTGGGGTTCTATTGGTTTTTTTCCTTTTGGTGGTCCAAACACCTGGGGGGGGGGCCCGGTTGTTTCTTTCTTCCCAATTGGGGGTTTTAAACGGGCTGCCCACCCACTTGGGTTTTGGTTTTTTCTTTTTTTTCTTTTGGGGTTTTGTTACTCAACAATTTTCCAGTTTTTTGGGGGTTTCCCGGGTTTTTTCCCTTTTCTTGTGGGGTTAAACGTACACGTTTTTCCGGCTGTTGGGCGTCGTTTTGTGGCGGGCTGCTGGTTTGGTCGGGGCGTTGCGCAGGTGCCGTCGGTTCTTTCAGGGCAGGGGTCCAAACCCATCGGGGCCCAACTTCTTAAAGAACCCACTGGAGGGGGCCAAAAGGGAAGGGGGTTGGCCTTGTTTTGGGGACAGGGGAAAGCCTTCATCGGGTTAAACCTTCAAAACGGGATCCCCCTTGCATCGATGAAAATTTTTTTTTTCCTCTTTTTGACAAGAACTTTTCAAAGGGCCCCCGGGGGAAATGGGGGGAGGGTTTTTTCCCTTGGGGGTTTTTTTTTTGTATTTTTTTAAATAATGTTATTTATCGTCTTTATCAGCAAAAAACCAATGACTAGACATCGAAAAGGGGAAAAAGAAAAAGCCTCATTCACCCGAAATTTAAATTATGCCAACTTTATATTCCATTTTCAATTTAAAACCCCATGCACATTTCATCCCGAATTGAAAACCCCATTTTCAACAAAACTGAGCTTCAGGGTAGGGAAAAGTTGTTTTTTTTTTTTAATTTTTTTTGGTTCCTCTGTCTTAAAAGAACCACCATGGCCCAAACCCCATTCCATTTTGATCTTTCTTTTCAACAATATTCTTTTTGGGAAAACTTTATATTAAAATGGGCCCAAAAGGGGAAACCTTTCGGAATTTTACGTAAAGATTTTCTAAGCAGGGGTTTTTCCCGGGGAATTGAAAAAATTTATAAACATAAAAATAAGATCACGCCACTTTAAAAACTGAAAATCTCAAAACAACCCCTGCCCGGGGTTTTTTGATGGGACATGTCCAAAATAGAAAAATTGAGGGCAATTTTGCAAGGGGTGGTCAGGGGGGGGCGGGGTTCAAAACCCCCCCCCCTTTTTTCCCCCCAAATTTTGGGGACGGGAAAAATTAAAACTGAGGGGTTTGGCTTTCCCAAGTGAAAATAAACCGGGGGTCCCGGGTTCAGAAAACATTTAAAATGGGGAACAAGGCGGGCCCCTCCAAAAATGTCTAAAAAGAAAAAAAAAAAAGATTTTTTTGGGATAGGACACAAATATTGTGCACGCACTAAAGGGTCAGACAAGCGTGTTGGTTAAGCTGCTGCCAGGCATCTCCCTGCAGGGGGGGGTGAGTGTTATGGAATTGTCCAAACACAGGGGGCGCCCCCTTAGTAACTGTAACACCGTGTTTTGCACAGCGACTAAAAACTTCTGCAAAAGGTTTTCACCCAACAAAGAAAAAAAAAATAAGGGGGGAAATACCCCATGACGATTTGGAAAGGGGAAGGAAAGGGGAAAGAGAGAGAGAGAAAAGGAAAAAGGGGAAGAAAAACCGGGGGAAAGAGGAAAGCCAACAAAAGCAGGGGGGGAAAAAAATTAGGGGAAAAAGGGAACAAACCCAAAAAAAACTTTGGGGGGAAATAAATTTTTGGGCCCCCCTGGCTGTCGGGTTTTGGCCTGCCATTGTCCTTTTTGGGAAATCGGGGGGAAAGGGTATTTGAAAAGTATTTAGCTTATGGGTAACAAAAAGGTAGAGCCAAGCAGCACCCAAGTGCTGGGTTTTAGAGCCGTGCATCAGTAAACCCTGTAGTATATTTGTTGGGTTTTTTGTGACTGTTAGACTTCAGCAGCCCGGATGTATTGTGAATTTTAACTCGCCTCTTAAAAGGGTTTCAGGGGGTTTTTAAATCTGTACCCCTTCGGGCCCCTTTTTTTATTTTTTTTATGTTTTTTTTTGGGTTTTCACTTTTGCCCGAAGCTTGTTTTTTTTTTTTTTTTTTTTTTTTTTTTTTTTTTTATATAAATCGCTAGCGGGGCCCAAAAAGGTGTGTGCGTGTGCGTGGGCGTGGTTGTTTTCTTCGAATATTATTCCCTTCCCCATCTCGCCCCACCCCCCGGGCGTTTCCTTCCCCAGGGATATAAATTTAACAATTTATATAAATTAGTTTAAAATATTTGGGGGGAAAGAGATGGAATGGGGGTTTTCCTCCTTCTTTAAAAATCAAAGTCGTCTAAAAAACCATTCAAAAAAGCACTTAAGAAATATTTTTATGGAAAAAATTTTGATCCCTTTATCCCTTTGATTTGACTATCATTTTATCTGCGTCTAAAATATTGTCTGTCCCAAATTTTTTTTAACTTTTAAAACCCTTTTCCGGGCTTTGACTTTCCTTTTCTCCTTTTTCCCCTTCCCCGACTGTTACCTTTACCCCTCTGTCTTTTCTCTCTCTCTGTTTTGTTTTCCCCTTTATTTTTTATATTTTAATTTTTTTGGTGTGTGGTGTGTGGGGGTGTGTGGTTGTGCGGTAATTATTTTTTTATGGAAACTTTCCCCTCTCGTTTTTTTTCCCCTTTCTCTTTTCTTCCCGAATTTTAAATTAATGATGTTTGAGTGTCGCAAATTTCAGGTTTAAAACGGTCATTTTCTAAAAGTAAAAATTTTTTGTTTTTTCGCTTGTATTATTTCTTTTTGTTGTTGTTTTGTTTTCGGGGGGAAATTTTTTTGTATTTCTTGTAAAAGGGTTTTTTTTTCCCTTTTATTTTCCCGACCCCCCCTTTTCCCCCCTTTTCCCCCCCCTTTTAAATTAAAAAAAAAATATTCTTCTCTTTTTTTTAGAGGGCAGGATGTAAAAAGCTGTATAAGCTTATTCTTTTACCCCTCAATAAAGATCATTTGACTTGACTTGACTTGACATAACTGTGGTCAAACCCACCATGTTAAAGCAAGATGTGCTATTTGAAACAAAGTATAGTGATGCATTAGAAAAAAGGAATAATATAAACCAGATCATTAATGTACTCACCTCGATATAACCATCCAAATGCAGCCTTGCAAAATGAAAAGAACATTTCTTAGTGGAAACTATGATAAACATGCATTATTTTGATAGAACAGAACTTTGTGTGTGTGTGTGTGTGTGTGTGTGTGTGTGTGTGTGTGTGTGTGTGTGTGTGTGAAATGCCATGTTTACAGAAGCAGTGATTTTGTTTTCAAATGCTGGAACTGGCGTGAAATAATTGATAATAACCAGTGGTCCTATTTTCTTTATAAGGCGGGGAAAAGAGATGGTAGGTGCTACTAATGGAATGGGCGAGTCTGTGTGACTACTATAACGAGGTTTGCGAAGATTATATAGAAAGTCTAACTGGATAGATATCCAACGAAACATCTTAAAGATGTATGAAGCTATGTTGCCTTTAACAGGATTAAATGAAACCCTGTGATACATGAATAAGGTTGAACGAAACTGTGTCGTAATTTTGAAAGCAAGGACTGTAGTTGTGGTTTATGATTATAAGACTGCCACCTTACACCAGGCGGATGGTTTTACAACAACGTGGGAAAAGAACTGGGCTGAAAAAATTCAGTGAAAATGTGAAATTTTACACTGGGGTGATAGTGCCATAATTGTACCAGTTCAAAAAAAAATTGTAAATACACTAAATAAAATTATAATTTCCCTCCGCTTTTTATGTTCTTTTCTCTTCTTCCACGCAAGGGAAAAACCCCACACACACCCCCACAAAAACACAACCCCACACAAAACCCCCACACCCAAAAAATAAACCTTTTGCTTCTTTCCATTGGGTTTTTCTGAAGACTTTTGTGCAGGGGCCTTTGACCGAATTTCTGGAAAACCCCAAAAAAAATAAATTTTTTTTTTGTATCCACGTTACTGTTTATTTTATTTTAATCGGTATTAAGGGTTCCCAAAGTGTGATTTCCCAAACCCTAAGGAAAAGGGTTATTTTTTTGTGGTTTTGCGTGTTCTGTCCGTTTTTATTCCCGGACAGTGTGTGTATTTTTTAATTTTCCTTTCACTATTTACATCACCACTGACTTGCGCATGTGTAATAGGGTGGGGGTAGATTGTGGTATGGTGTTTCAGTTTGAGTTTTAAGAATGCATCAAAGCGTGTGAACTAATCCACAAACGTTACCCGTATATGATATAAAAACCGTTGGGGAAAGTGCCTGTGTTGATTGTATTAGTGCATGGTTGTGAGTGCAAGTGCCTTTGTATGTTTTTCACAATGAATGCAGATATTGTTTTGAATATGATTCTTACGAAGTGACTATATTTTGGAACTGTTCATTAAATTCTTGCCAAGTAGAGATTGCTTTGAAATATGATTTTAAGGATGGTGATAACTGTCTTCATCTTGGAAGTGTTCATTCAATAACCTGTCAAGTCAGTGGCATAGCCCTTGCTACTGGTACCATGTAACCCGGTACTACCTGCTGCATGTGAAGTCTCTGAACGACAGACCAGGTGGAGGAGGAAACCTTTCCCAATGGCTGTGAAGGAGGAAGAGGGTGACCAAAAGGCAAGGGGAGCTCTTATCTTTGGACTGGAAGTCCTCCAAGGAGACGGAACACCGAAAACAAAACCTGCACCTGCCGAGGCCGTTCTACACGTGGCAGTACCGTCGGTAGGCGAGAGAGTGGGGGAGGGACTGCACAACTCCTCTTCACTAAAAAAAAAAAAAAAAAGTCACCTGTGCTGGTCAGGCAACCAGGCTAATGTCGGAACGACGAGCTAGCCCTTCAACACCCAGATTTCCCAAAAACCTGCGGCAATGTAGAAGTGGTAACGGGTACAGGCAGAGGATGCTGCTGGCAGTTCCTAGTCACGACTCTGCACGCAGGCGGCTGTAGGTTGATGGTCGTCCGCCGTAGACTGGGGCAGATGCGGCGCCCGCATCCTCCAAAAGTGTCAGAGCAGCCCTTTTTAGGGGACAGCGCTGCTCTCCCCACATGGGGAAGGGGAGATAAAGGGATCCCTTAAACAAAACCTGCGTCACCTAGTACCTAGTAGGAAACCGCACCTACTTGGACACCAACACCAGCGGTTGAAAACAACGGAAGAAAAGAACCAGGAGTTATGCCCTGACTCTGGGTGCCTGGAATGTTCGCACCCTTTTGGACAGAGACGACAGACCAGAAAGTCGCACAGCGCTCATTGCCAGAATGCTTGATCGCTACCAGGTGGACATAGCAGCCCTGAGCGAAACCAGGTTTGCCAGTGAAAACCAGCTGGAGAAAGTTGGAGGGGGCTACACCTTCTACTGCACTGGGAAGCCAGATGGCACCCCAAGAACCTCAGGCGTGGGCTTTGCCATACGAACCAAACATGCACGACAGCTTGACAGCCTTCCACGTGGGATAAACGATAGGCTGATGACCCTGCGTCTGAAGCTGTCCGAGGAGCGCTTCTCCACAGACATCAGCTGCTATGCCCCGATGATGACCAACCCTGATGACATCAAAGAAGCTTTCTACGAGGAGCTCAGATGCACAATTTCAGTGGTAGACAGAAAGGACAGCTCCAATGGACTGCTTTTGCTCTTGCTCTGCGCGCAGCATGGACTGACCATCACCAACACCCTCTTCCAACAAGCGGACAAGTACAAGAACACATGGATGCATCCCAGCTCCAACAGTGGCACATGCTGCACTATGTGATTGTCCGACAGAGGGACAGAGGTGATGTTTCCATAACACGCTGCATGAGAGGAGCAGTCTGTTGATTGGACCATCACCTGGTATGCAGCAAGATCATCATCAGACTTGCACGCAAGCTCCAACCAGCCAGGCAGAAACCCCCTAGGAAGCTGAACATCCACTGCCTCCCTATCACCAAGGACGTGCTGCAGCAGCAAATCCAAGCAGCTCTCCAAGAAATTCCTGCATCGACTGATGTAGAAGAGGTATGGAGCACCTTTAGAGATGATGTGTACGCAGCAGCAGCTGACACACTCGGCTTTGTACAGAGGAGCCACAAAGACTGGTTTGACGAGAACGACTCTGGAATCTCCAAGCTTCTGAACACACTGCATATACGGCATCAGGA
Source organism: Babylonia areolata (assembly GCF_041734735.1). Lineage (NCBI taxonomy): Eukaryota > Metazoa > Mollusca > Gastropoda > Neogastropoda > Buccinidae > Babylonia > Babylonia areolata. The sequence continues at coordinate 22,038,155 of NC_134909.1, read as the reverse complement.
TCAGATAAAGACTGCCAGAGGAAGGAGAACCAGTTCTTGCAAACCAAGCAACTCGTACAGAAGAGGCTGCGTGAGTTGAGGAACATCTGGTGGGAGAGAAAGTCCGAAGAGCTTCAGTCCGCTGCTGATGCTCACGACATGAAGACCTTCCATGATGGTCTCCGAGCTGTGTATGGGCCGAAAGTCACAGGATCAACCCCTGTCCGAATCTTGGACCAGACCACCCTCCTGACAGTTTCAGTTTCAGTAGCTCAAGGAGGCGTCACTTCGTTCGGACAAATCCATATACGCTACAGCACATCTGCCAAGCAGATGCCTGACCAGCAGCGTAACCCAACGCGCTTAGTCAGGCCTTGAGAAAAAAAAGGGGGAATAAATAATAGATAAGCTTACATAGACAAATAGATAATAAATAAATAAATAATAATTACAATAAAGAAAAAAAGGTAGTACTACTACTACTACTACTACTACCACTACTAAAATAAATAAATAAGACAACAATGATGATAAATAAGCAAATAAATGTAAAACATGGAGACACACATTCACACATACACCCACACATGCATAACAGATATGCACCAAAGATGCAGTTTCACAGATATGAAAGCACAGTCAAATACATATAAACGTACATGAGCTCCAACACACACACACACACACACACACACACCACACACATTACCTTGCACCTCCTCTACCCCCCTCCTCCACACACTCATTTCTAGTCTATGTATCGCAGCTTCCACGGCACACACACACACACACACACACACACACAATCACACAAACACACACTCACAGAGATGAACACTTACTTGTACAAGCACACACACATACGCCTATATCTCCCACCCCCAACCCCACACACATATATACAAAGATATATATATATATATATATATATATATATATATATATATATATATATATATACGTTCCAATATCCTGTTGCTCCCACAGTGTAGGCATGCATACACTCACATACCTCATCCTCTACCCCACCTCCCCCCCGCACCCCCACCTCCCCTCACACACACACACACACACACACACACACACACACACACGCGCACGCACAGAACTCTCCTGACACTTGTGTACACTTACACTCTCGCGCATGCACGAACGCACTCAAAAGCACAGACCCACACATACACACAAACACACACATACACACACGCACAGAGGCTGCCACTGATTGGCCGCAAGAGGGATGGGAAAAGATCTCTGATGCCAAGAACGTGGCGTCTAGTGTGTTGCTCAGTCTATTGTATTTGGAAAAGCCCACAGAGACTCTGTTCCGTTTTGAAGGAATTTGCGCAATGTTGGTTTGGATGTGATGCCGATATTTGTTTGATTTGCAAAGTATCGTGCTCTACCTTTCATGTTAGACTTGCGGCCGCTCCCTCTCTGCTTTTATTTCTTTGAGGCGATCGATGGTGTGATGGCCTTGTACCTGTTCTTTTTGATATTCTTTGACTTTTCTGAGGATTTCCGATTTTCCTAGATGTAGGCCGCTCGTTGGTGTTGCGTTACCAGCAAGTCTGTCAGCTCGCTCATTTCCCTTAACACCTGCATGTCCCGGGCAGTATGACCATGTGAGTTTTTTTTAATCTGAAAGTTGCGCATTGCCTTATGCCACTCTGGGCTTCCCATTCCGTTTTCAATTTTCTGTATGAGGTTCATTGAGTCGGTTAGAATCATGGCATATTGGTTTCCGGGCGTATGGATGGACGATAGCCACTGGAGGGCATGTGTCACAGCTTCAACTTCCATCGTTAGGATGGAGGTTGTGACTTTGTAGGCAGCATTCTCTTCCCAAATTGTTTTTTCCATTTTGTTTCGCAGTGAATCCCCAACCAGGTTGGTCTTTGGTGACTGAGCCATCTGTGTATATGATGATGTCCTCTTCTTTACTGTTTTCTTCTATGAGTAGCTTCACTTCCGCATCAGTTTTGCCCTCTGGCCATTCCCGACAATGTCTTCCTAGAGTGGGTAAAATGGCTGTGTTGAATAGATGGTTGAGGTTTTCGGGGTTTTTCTCCCATTCTTTTGTTTCTTTCAGGTCTTGTAGTCGGCATACTAGCTGGATTGTGTCTTTTGGTTGCCCCATCCATGATCTTCCTCGTCCTAGACGGCTGCCTTTTGGTTCTTTGACTGCGTCATGTAGTGGGTTTTGAGGGTTTTCTAGTGCTTTGAAGTAGGTCTTGACCTGTTCTAACTTGTTTCTGGCCTGCACTGAAGGAAGGTCAAGCAGGTATCGCATGGTTTCTATGGGCGTGTCTTTTGTTGTTCCAAGGATCAGCCTCATAGCTTCATTTTGTACTCTTTCTAATTTTAGGAGGTTGTTTTGAGACGGTGTTGTTAGCCCAAGTCCGTAGTCGATCACACTGAGGACGAGTGATTGGTATAGCAGGAAGAGGTGGCGTTGTTCAATACCTTTGCTTGCCATTGCTGTTAAGATAGAAAGACCCTTTTTGCATTTGAGAACAGTATTTTCCGTATGTTTTCTGAAGGTCAGCATCCTGTCGAAGTGTATTCCTAGGTAGCGTAGGCATTCAGATTTCTCGATTTGAATCCCATCGAATGACACAGAAGGTGGTGATTTGCTCGCGGTTTTGTTGTTGAGGGTGCACAGCAACGTTTGGGCTTTCGCTGGATTGATGAAAGATCCTGTGTCTTTGCACCATTAAGCAATATTGTTTAGTTGTTTCTGGACGACTTTGGTTCTTTCCTGAGCATCTTTCGAAGTTTTGAAGACCAGGCCATCATCCGCAAGAGTAAGCACCCGAGCTATTCCATTGTTGACAACAAAGACATCCTTGCCCGCAGGGCAGAGCACTTCAACACCCTCCTTAACAGGGACTCGTCCGTATCTGACGAGGTAATTGCAGCCCTCCCAAAGCTACTAGTCAAGGACTCACTAGCTGCCCCTCCCACCAAGGCCGAGACCCGGAAGGCCACGAAGCTGATAACGTCAGGAAAAGCACCAAGAGCGGATGGAATTCAGGCCGACATCTACAAGTATGGAGGCGAGGTGCTGACAGACAATTTGACCGCCCTGTTCCAGTCTATCTGGGAGAGAGAGGAGGTCCCCCAGGATTTCAAGAATGCTTCAATTGTCCACATTTACAAACGGAAGGGAGACAAAACATCCTGCGATAACCACTGTGGAATCTCTCTTCTCTGCATCGCAGGTGAGATCTTCGCCCACATCATACTGAACAGACTGGTTGACCATGTCTCCAACACAGTCATCCGCGAGGGACAGTGCGGCTTCCACTCAGGCAAGGGAACATGTGACATGGTGTTTGCCGTACGCCAGATGCCAGAGAAGTGCCGTGAGCAGAACAAGGAGCTCCACATTGTCTTTGTAGGCCTGACTTAGGCCCTCGACACGGTGAACCGCCATGGTCTGTGGAAGATCCTCCTAAAGTTCTGCTGCCCGGAGGGCCTAATCCAGTTTATTGCGTCATTCCATGATGGCATGCAGGCGAGAGTACAGGAAAACACTGACATGTCGGATCCGTTCACTGTGGTAAATGGAGTGAAGCAGGGCTGCGTCCTGGCACCCACACTGTTCTCCATTCTTTTCTCTGCCATGTTGATTGACGCCTTCCAAGACTGTGACCGGGGCATCTACATTCAGCTTCGCACGGATGGCAAACTTTTCAACTTGCGGCGACTCCACGCTAGGTCCAGGGTGTTTGAGGCACTGTTGAGAGAGTTCCTCTTCCCTGATGTCTGCGCACTTGCTGCACACACCCATGAGGACATGCAGTCCATTATGGACAGGTTCTCAACCTTTGAACTCACCAACAGCCTCAGCAAGACCGAGTCCATGTACCAACCAGCTAGCTCACAGAACGCCAGTGCCTCCCGCTCCACCTACCCCCCGCACCTGCAATCAAGGTCGATGACACAGAGATTAAGTCAGTCGACAAGTTTTGCTACCTGGGCAGCACCCTATGCAGCAACGGAGCCCTTGATGCAGAAGTGACGTTGCGCATCGCCAATGCCAGCTCCGCCTTTGGCAGACTCAACAGACTGTGGAACAACAAAGGCATCAGGCTCAGCACCAAAATCAAAACCTACAGAGCTGTTGTGTTGACCACCTTTTTGTACTGCTGTGAAACATGGACGACGTATCGCCGTCACATTCAACAACATGAGCAGTTTCACCAGAGATGCCTACGAAAGATCCTCGGCATAAAGTGGCAAGACAGGGTCTCCAACCTCAAAGTCCTAGAGAGGAGTGGCCTGCCCAGCATCGAAAGCCTGCTGATCCAGTGCCAGCTACGCTGGAGAGGAGACGTTGTCCGCATGACAGACTGCAGGATCCCTCATGATCCAATATATATGATAATAGTTAAGTCTGAATGGCTGATACACACCGCGAAAGAGAGAGAGAGAGAGGGAGGGAGGGAGAGAGAGAGAGAGAGAGAGAGAGAGAGAGAGAGAGAGAGAGAGAGAGAGAGAGAGAGAGAGAGAGAGAGAGAGAATAAAACCAAATTACCATGCTCCTCGCGGACAGGACCCCGTTCAGAATTGTATCTGTAAGAAAATACATATGATGATCACCTAGCGTAAAACCCTCTCACATGTTAGTTATTGCTGTTCTTTTCAAATGATATCCTCCTTATTTTATTTCAAGAAAACTGGCTTTAAATTAAACTTTGTTTGTTCTGTCAACCACTGACGGCAGAAACCGTCTATCAAGCACGTGTCAGTTTATTCATTACACGATAAATTATATTTCCTGCTAATTATCACAAAATAATGACATTTCTTTCCAATTCATGTATTATTTCTGAGAATTGGAAATGAGATTCAGCTTCGATTAAGCACTCTAAATCTCTTCGAACATATATTTTTTCCAGCTAAACTGGAGAGAAATGTGGCATATATTTCGGAATGGGGGAGGTCACAATTCATTTAACGTCTGCTTCACTCTCGCCGTCTCTGTCTGTCTGTCTCTCACGCAGTCGCGATTCTTAATCAATGATACATTTTTCTCGTGTTCATTTCGTGTTCGCTTTAAGATTTCCACCAAAAAAGTATAAAGATTTTAGTTTTAGTACGCGCACACACACACACAACAAAACAACAACAGCAACTTAGTCCATACCTGGCACGACGATCCTGCTTTTTCCCTGAGGAAGAAAAACAAAAACAAACGCACTCCGCATTAGACATTTGGGACTGGAACATAATGTGGTGAAGACAGGGTTTAGAAAACAACAACGAAGAAACACTGCAACAGAAACTCGGAAAATCATTAACCATTCATCGTTGTGTGCCTTGTCTGCGACACTTTTTAATTTATCACACTCCTATTGTGTGTAGCAATGGTCTTCAATTTCTCGTGCATGTTTTCATTGTATGTGCGTGCGTGCGTGTGTGTGTGTGTGTGTGTGTGTGTGTGTGTGTGTGTGTGTGTGTGTGTGTGTGTGTGTGTGTGTGTGTGTGAAATTCATTAACCATTCATGAGATTAGTTCGATTTTGGACCAGCTTAGTGATATGAAATATTCTGGGAAAATATATTTGATATTTCTTTATTTATATCGAAATGGTATTTATTCTTCAAAATGGATGAGTTATTTCAGACAAATTTTAATGGAAACAAGGTATGACGGTGTTTGGGATGCTAAATTCTTCTTAGAGAGGGAATCTTTCTGCAAGAATGTCAACATTGCTTTGAGAGATATTTTTCAAAATCTGTGGAGGCATGCTCTAGAGGCCAGTAGTAAATGCTTGTTTTATCGAAATTTCAAAAGTGGATTTGGTAGAGAAAAATATATGTCAAATGCCTGATAATTACGTTATCAGCTTCTTCAGATTTCGAAGTAGTAATCATAAGCTTGAAATAGAAACAGGGAGACACAAAGGCATACCACGAGAGTTACGGCTTTGTAAGGTTTGTAACATGCTTGTGATTGGGGATGAGTTTCATTTTATAATGGAATGTTCCAGTTATGATCAGTTACAAAACAAATATGTTCCTAGAAACTATTTTTGTCTCCAAAATTGGTTTTTAATTTTTGTAGTATGCTCAAAGGAGGCAAAAAAGTCATTTTAGCTGTAAGTAAGATGGTTAGATGTGGAAATGTTGCCTAGCTACACTTTTGGAGTTAAATGACATTTGTGTTTTCTCAACATTTATGTGACATTGTTGTGTATACGGAAATGTTTGTTCTGGGCATGAAAATATTATTTTGCAGTAGTTCTCCATACTCCAATAGGAGTGAAAGGCTAATTAAAACTTGAAACTTGTGTTCTATTTGTCCTGATCAAACTTATGGTATGGCATAATAACTTTATATCCATCTCTCCGTGTGTGCATGCACGCATTTCTATCAATTGACAAAAAATCAAATGTCCAAGGATGTAAATTCAAGAACTTCAAGTAAGTCAATAACCTTACCTTTTCGCCTTCGTATGATGACAAACACTATGATACCAGCTATGATGAGAATAAGAACCAGAGGGATCACTGTTCCACAGACGACGGCAATGATTGGGAAGGAAGATGGCTTTCTGATTTCAACTGAAATAGAGAGAGAAAAAAGAGAAAACGAGTTTGTTTATGAATACATATTTTAGGCACCCAAATAAAACTCATAACAGGAAAGTGAAGTTACATTGTCATATAATATTTTTGGTCTTAAATATTGATTGGATTATAATCATATTATGATTATAATCCAAGCAATGCAAAAGACCAAAATGCTAATGCTATCTCCGATGAAAGTGCAATTTGCAGTTGACAAATCATTACTTTACTGATGACAATAGAAAAAGGTTAAAGCCAATTGTCACATTAAAACACATGAAAGAAGAATCATGACGGTCATATCTGCATAACTGAATGCCAGTAGTTCAACATGCAAACTGTGTTGGTAACCCGCCATACACACGAAGCAGAGCAAGTCACAACGGTCAGTACAAATCGATCGGTGCATTTTCGGAAAAGTTACGAATCAAAACGAACTCCCCCCCACCCCCCCTCCCGCCCACCTTCCTTTCTCCCTTTTAGCCTGTCACGCTCCCGATCTCCCAAGTCAACATAAGTGCTGACCTGCTTGTGCGTGAACCCTCTTCGTGTGTATACGCAAGCAGATCAAAATACGCACATTAAAGATCCTGTAATCCATGTCAATGTTCGGTGGGTTCTGAAACAGGAACATACCCAGCATGCACCCCCCCAACTGCCCCGAAAACGGAGTATGGCTGCCTACATGACGGGGTAAAAACGGTCATACGTGTAAATGCCCACTTGTGTACATACGAGTGAACGTGGGAATTGCAGCCCACGAACGAAGAAGATTCACTTACCTGCATTGACATCCAGCTCAAACTGGAAAGTGAATGGTTGTCCAACCCCATTCCCCAGAGTCACGCTGTAGAATCCTTTGTCTTTCTGAGTGCCGTTGCTGATGGTCAGGTTACACGTGGTCCAGAACAGGCGACTGGGGTCTGTGGCAGTGCACTGCACTTTGTACAGACTGTCACGTGCTGGACTATTCACAGTGGAGTTAGACAGAGGACCAAGGTAATTCAATGTTGAATACTTAACGGCTGGGTACATGGTGAGTGGAAACTTTGTGCTGACAGATCCACCTTTGTAGTTTAGGTATTTAGGGATCTCTGGGGATCCCTCTTGTTGTCGAGGTGAACCTGAAACACACACACATGCACATACACACGCGTGCAAGAGCCCATACGTGTATAGATCTCTCTCTCTCTCTCTCTCTCTCTCTCTCTCTCTCTCTCTATATATATATATATATATATATAGTGTGTGTATATGTGTGTGTGTGTGTGTGTGTGTGTGTGTGTGTACCCATGCGCTCAGCTGGCTTCAAATACTGTTTCACGCACGAGCTGTATAGCAGACTCCTTTTTTCGCAACTGACACGCCTGCCTTCGATGACACTTATAATGCGCGACGCCATTCCGCCATTCCAAATTTGAATGCAAAGCCCACTCTAAACAACTCCCCTTACCACTCTCTCTTTATTACACACACACACACACACACACACACACACACACACACACACAGATATATATATATATATATATATATATATATATATATATATATCACACACACACACACACACACACACACACACACACACACACGTATGTGTGTGTGTGCACTCATAATTTCATAATCCGAATCATAGTAACTTTATGATATCAGTAAGATAAATTACGCGTGTCGAATTCTGCGATACATACATATTACAAAACAAAACAGTAAAACTTGGCATGCAACCTGTATAACGAAATCACACACAAAAGGCTAAAGGCAAGCCCAATAACAGTATAACACTCCTGTATGCATGCATCCCTGCACTTTTTTCAGAGTATCTCTGAAGCGCTTCTTCTGACCTCCGTGTGATCTCTTCCCTTGTTGCAGCTCGCCATAGAAGAGCCTTTTGGGCAGCCGATGGTCTGGCATGCGCGCCACGTGTCCAGCCCAGCGAAGCTGGGACTGCATCAGGATGGTGAAGATGCTGGGAAGGGTGGCTTTTGCGAGCACCTCTGTGTCAGGGGTCTTGTCTTGCCACTTGATGTTCAGTAGCTTCCTGAGGCATGTTGTGTGGAAATGGTTCAGCTTCTTGGCATGTCGTTGGTACACTGTCCAAGTTTCGCAGGCGTACAGTAGTGTGGGGAGAACTACTGCTCTGTAGACCTTTAGCTTGGTCTCAAGACTAATGCCTCTTCTGTTCCAGACATTTGCATTGAGTCTACCAAAAGCCGCGCTTGCTCTTACAATCCTGACGTTCACTTCATCGTCGATTGTCACATTTCGTGACAGTGTGCTGCCAAGGTATGTGAACCGCTCCACCGCACTGAGTTTGTACATACACATGTACAACGTAATAGACAAATTTGAGAGTAAATTTAACACAAAACAACACCAAGCTGTAAAATACAAAACCAGAGTTTAAGCAACAACAACAACATATGACAACATCAATTACATAGAAACATCAATTACAACAGCACTACAATTGTACACTTGTTACAACAGTTATGCATATCTTGATTGAAACTGAATCAGACTTGCTGATCGCCATCTAATGTTAAGAGAACGAGCGAGCAACACACACACACACACACACACACACACACACACACACAAGCAGGCAGGCAGAGTAGAGAGGGAAAGACAGACAGAAACAGTGAAAGAGGCAGAGAGACAGAGTGAGTGAGAGAGACATACTGGAAGTGTTAGAGGCATGGACTCACAGTTCACAAACACCATCAGAGTTGCATTTGGTTGGCCTTCCCCATTGTCAACATCACAGCGGTACTGTCCTGTGGCATCACACGTGGCTCCATTCTTCATGTAGGTCAAGGTTGCTTCTTCCACTGCAGACACCTGCCCTTGTTGTTTATATTTCAGTGTCACACCCTCCTTGACAATGGACATGGCGGCTGTCGGTCTGCCAACAGCTGTACAGGTCAAGGTCACAGGATCACCTTCACTGACAGTGACGTTGCTGGCGTTGTTCACGGTGAACTGACTGACTTCAGCAGCATCTGTACAGTTCAGGTGTTGAAAGTTACATATGATAGTAATAATACTGGTGATCATTTTCTTCACCTCACACACACACACACACACACACACACACACGCACAGACGAACACACCCACGTGCACTGCCACAAATGACAATGCCGAGAAGAGTGTGAAAATGATATGAAATGATAATCATTATAATAATAATCATTGTAATAGTAATGAAAATGATTATAATAAGAACAACAACAATGATAATAAGTTGTAGTAGTAGCAGTAGCAGTAGTAGTAATAGTAGGAAAGAAAAGAAGAATTGACCATTATACAGAGCGTTATTTTGTATTCATTATCTATTTTTACAGAAAAAAAATGCTTAAAGCTCTTTACATTTCGTTACCCCCGTATAAATACAGAGAAACACAAGCCGGAATACACTCCTGCAAAGTATATCCATTCAACAACCACACACCCACCCACGACACCCTCGAGAAGACACATCCCTGCAACACGCACTCACACACAAATGCACGGACGCTTGCAAGCACCCCGCCATACACAGATGGCGAATGGCTTCCCCACAATGATGCATGTCTTTGTAATCAGATCACATCAACAGTGAAACATTACCATTCTTTGAAAATATCACTATGCGTTTTCAAAGCAGGCTCAAAATAATTTATCCAGACAGAATTTCGCGACTTTTCTGGCAGTTTGTTCCACAGTTAGGGGACCCGAAAAGACAAAGATCTCCGACCCTGTTGCTTCTTTATACTTTTCAAATAAGGTTCTTGATAGCCTGGTATCAGAAACAGAATAAAGGTGACGAGTTGGAATGTACATTTCAAAGAGGTCGAAAAGTCGATAAGATCATTCTGCTCTAGATGTTTAAGAAGCTGGAAGTGGACGACGTTTTCTACATTTTTGGAAAGGAAAGAAATTTGAGACAGAGCTATATTTTTTTCACACTGATCTGGTCTAAGGAAGGTTTATCAGTGGACTCACAATGATGATGATGGCAGTTTCTTCGTATCCAAAGATCACTGGGAAGAAGGTCTAGTCCGGGTGAGGCAAGCCTTCTGGTGGCTGTACAGGCCAATCCTGGACTTGCATTTTCGGGAACAGCTGGCGCACGTAAAAGTTGGCTGGTCGCTGGAGGGGTAAACTTGAGATGATGCCTCCTTTCTCTGCTCGCGTTTTTCCCTGGCTGTCTGTGTCCTTTCCTTTTCAAATTTCATGACAGCTTTCCTGGTGGAAGTTTTCCAGGCAGATCTGTTTGCTGCCAGTGTCTCCCAGCTGTGGTGGTCAATTTCGCTACGTGACATCTGCTGCTTCAGTTGGTCCTTGTAGCGTCTGCGTGGAGCTCCAACGCTGCGTTTACCTTCACGCAGTTCGCCGCAGAAGACGGCCTTTGGCATTCTTGAGTTGTCCATACGCGCTACATGACCTGCCCAGCGCAGCTGTCGAAGCATCAGCATTGACTCGATGCTTGGGAGATCAGCTTTCTCCAGGACTTCGATGTTGGTGGTATAGTCCTGCCAATTGATGCCCATGATGAAGCGTAGGCATCTCTGGTGGAAACGCTCCAGCAGCTTGATGTGTCTCCTGTAGACGACCCAAGCTTCAGATCCATACAGCAGGGTACTGATGACGACTGCCCTGTAGACCTGGATTTTGGTCGAGAGTCTTAGGGAGTGGTTTTGCCAAACACGTTTCTGGAGACGACCAAATGAGCTGCTGGATTTGGACAGACGATGGTCCACATCCTTGGAGATTGTGGCATCGTTGGAGATGATGCTTCCAAGGTAAGTGAAATGTTCCACAGCATTCAGTTGGTGCCCGTCAATGTAGATCTTGGATGGTGCGTAGATGCCATGAAGGGGTGCCTGGTACATGACTTCGGTCTTCTTCAGACTAATGGTGAGGCCAAAAGCCCGGGCTGCATCAGCAAAGTGATTGACGACTAACTGCAGAGCTTCCTCAGTATGAGCGAGGAGAGCACAGTCGTCTGCAAACAGCAGCTCCAGGATCAGTTCCTCAGTGGTCTTGGTACGCGCAAGGAGACGACGGAGGTTGAAGATGCTGCCATCATTTCTGAATCTGATGTAGATGCCTTCAAACAGATCTTCCTTGGCTTCCCTCAGCATCAGGCTAAAGAAGATTGCGAAGAGTGTGGGGGCCAGGACGCAGCCTTGCTTGACACCGTTTCCAATGGGGAACGGCTCTGAAAGTTCGCCTCTACACTTCACTTGGCCACGCTGATCTTCATGGATTTGCTTGAGGACTGCAAGAAACTTTGGTGGGCATCCAAGCTTTGTCAGGACCTTCCAGAGCCCATCTCGGCTAACCGTATCGAAGGCCTTGGTCAGGTCGACGAAGGCTGCGTAAAGGCCCATGTTCTGCTCCCTGCACTTCTCCTGCAACTGGCGTAGCTCAAAAATAATGTCTGTGGTTCCTCTGTTTGCTCGAAACCCGCACTGGCTCTCGGAGAGATTTTCCTCGGCGATGGTGGAAATCAGCCTGTCCAGTAGGACTCTTGCCAGAATCTTTCCTGCAATTGACAGAAGGATGAGGCCTCTGTAGTTGGAGCAGTCAGATTTCTCGCCCTTGTTTTTGTAGAGGGAGACAATCACTGCATCTCTGAGGTCACCTGGCACTACTCCTTTGTCCCAGCACAGAGTGTAGAGGGACGTCAGTTGTTCTGCGACAATGTCGCCTCCTGCAACGTACACTTCCGCTGGGAGCCCGTCGATGCCAGGGGCTTTGCCACCTTTGAGCTTCTTGATGGCGGACTTCACTTCTTCGAATAGCGGGGGGTTGTCCAGGTCATGCTTGACTGTCAGCTGAGGTATCTTCTCAATTAAAGAGTCCTGAACTGTACGTTGGTCTCCGAAAAGGTCTTGGTAGTGCTCTGTCCAGCGATGCAAAATGGAGTCTCGATCTGTCAAGAGAGTAGTACCATCTGATGAGCGCAGAGGGGCCTGCACTTGCAGTGACGGGACATATGCTGCTCGCAAGGCTTCGTAAAAGGCTTTTGTGTTGCCCAAGTTAGCATATAACTGAGTCCTCTCAGCCAGTTTAAGCCACCAGTTGTTCTGAATCTCCCTGAGTTTAGATTGTAGAGTGCTGCAAACTGTTCTGTGGGCTGCCTTGGCTGTATTGTCATCTTTACTGGCAAGGAGACTGGCATGCGAAGCACGCTTTTCTTGTATGAGATTCTGGATTTCCACATCATTCCCGTCAAACCAGTCTCTGTTCTTCCTGGTGGAGAAGCCAGCAACGTCCGCAGCTGAATTTTGAAGGGCAGTCTTTAAGCGCTGCCACTGCTCCTCTGGATCTGGCTCCTGGCTTGATGGGACCTCAGCTTTTAGCCTGTCTTCGAGCTCCTTCCTGAACTCCTCTTCCTTGATCAGTAGTTGTTGGACATTTAACTTCTTAGTCGGAGGTCCTCTCCTTCCGATTGCTGGTCTGACTGTGAGCCTGACCTTGGCACAAACAAGCCTGTGATCTGTGTAGCAGTCGGCGCTTGGCATGACTCTGGTGTGCAGAACATCCTTAATATCCCTCTGGCGTACCAGGACGTAGTCCAAAAGATGCCAATGTTTGGAACGTGGATGTTTCCAGGTCGTCTTGTAACTGGCCTTCTGTTGAAACAGTGTGTTGGTGACTGACAGGCTATGCTTGGTGCAGAACTCTAGAAGCAAGCGGCCGTTGTCATTGCAGTTGCCAATGCCATGCCGTCCTATCACTCCTGGCCAGATCCCTACCAACTCGTGCGTTGAAGTCACCCATGATGAGAATCTTATCCTCCTTGTCCACTTTCCTGAGCAGAGAACTAAGTTCGCTGTAGAAAGCTTCTTTGGTGACGGCATCTGCTTGGAGGGTAGGACTCACAATAGTATATTTAGAAACAGACAGAAAGCAGCCAGACAGAAGCGATTCATAAACAACATGAATGATGAACAGAAGCAGGACATCACGGCGATCAAGGAAAACAGCTGAGGGGATAGGATCGATTTCACACGACTTTTGCGTTGCATTTAAGGAGATTTTCTTTCCAGTTTTTTCGTCTACAGGTTCAAACCGCACGATCGACAATGTCAGTGACTGATTTTTTTTTTTTTTTTTTTTTTTCCAAAAACATGTATACAATCTGATTAATTAGTTTACTTAATTTTGCACTAAACTCTGCACATAACAACATAATCAAACCAAATACAAACCAATTCCTCAAAATAGTATCTAAACGGTCCAACTAAATTACCCCCCTTTCCATATCAAGGCCTGACAAGCGTGCTGGGTATAACTATGCATAGATCAAGCACCTTTCCCACTTTTATTGTAATTCATCGTTAAATGTTTTAATCATTATCATTATCATTATTATCATTTCTTAATACGCTTTGCTCTTAAGCATACATTATGTTGCGCACAGACCGATACGGTTCTGGCCACCATGAAACTAAAACCAGGACTATGTATGAAGTTGGCATTGTGCAACAGAGTGCACTATGACAGAAACATAAATGAAATTCCAATCCTTATTAGTAACAACAACGATACTACTACTACTTCTACTACTAGTATAATTGCTACAATAATACACCTTCCCATCAAGTTCGACTGAAATCATTTAAGTCAGATAGTCACAAGCTCTGTTGTGATGTTGCGTTCAGTTGTAAAGACTGCTTGTTGTTTTCACATCTTGCACCGGGGTCAAGTTAGTTGGGTAACTGTATCTGTCGGAACTGGAATACAAGGGAAAGAGAGAGAGATAGAGAGAGGGGGGGGGGAGGGTAGGGACAGACAGACAGCGACTGAGAGTGAGTCAGAGACAGAGCTCAATGAAGTGTGTGTTGTTTACTTAAGACACACTGATTGCATACATCAACCAAACTCACAGGTGGTCAGCACCGTCAGTGTGATGTTGCTTCTCAGAGGCAGACGGTCATCAGAACTGACTGTGGTTGTTGTGGCGTCACACACATGTGTCAGTGGCAGGGAACGATCAGCTGTGAAGTTAAGACTGGAACCTGAGCCCTGTTGCCAGGTAACGGTCGCTGGGGAAGGGTTGCTGTCAGCAGAACAACTGACGTGAACTCGCTGTCCTTCCTTCACTTGACAGGTGTCAGGTGACGTCATCGTGCAGGTGTTGGAAGGAAGGGGTGTGATGGTCTGTGAGATGTCTGTTAAAGGAGGAGAAAGTAAAGAACATAATAGCATTGGCACTTTTTTGTATTCATCTCTCTCTCTCTCTCTCTCTCTCTCTCTCTCTCTCTCTCTCTCTCTCTCTCTCTATTGTGGTCCATGGCCAAAGTTCATTAAAACATTTTCGTTTGTTCGTTCGTTCTCTCTCTCTCTCTCTCTCTCTCTCTCTCTCTCTCTCTCTCTCTCTCTCTCTCTCTCTCCCCCTGTGTGTGTGTGTGTGTGTGTGTGTGTGTGTGTGTGTGTGTTTAGAATTTCAAGCAACCAAGCTATTTTTTCCATGTATAGATTCAGTAAACATGAACTAAAAAAAAAGAAAATTCCTAAAGTGTCTTCTGTGTATATATATATATATATATATATATATATATATATATATATATATAAATAATTGTGGGTTTTTTATCTATCTCTCGCTCACACCGTCACACACACACACACACACACACACACACACACACACACACACACACACACACACACTCTCTCTCTCTCTCTCTCTATCTATATACCTATCTATATGTCTGAATATATATCTATCTGTCACACACACACAGACACACACACACACACACACACACACACACACTCTCTCTCTCTCTATCTATCTATCTATCTATCTATATACCTATCTATATGTCTAAATATCTATCTATCTATCTATCTGTCTGTCTGTCTGTCTGTCTGTCTATGACTAACAAAAAGCCCCGGCATTTTCTATTACGATACAGTACACGATGAAACTTACTATACAATTCCTTCCAACCGACCAAGGTATTCTTTCTATGTGTGGAATCAGTAATTATGAACTCAAAACACGCTTGATCTAAAGTGTACATACAAAGCAATGTTTTCATTTAGTTTCCTCCGGCCTTGCTTGCCTGAGCTTATTGGAAAAAAACACAAAAAACATAGACTTTACAACACGTATGTCTTTAAGCGGGTGGTGCTCAGTGTCAGTTTTCAGGCCAGGGTAGTGCTGTGTTCCTCGATCATCGATAATTATATCATGTCTTGTGTAGTGTGTAGAACATAGTGACTTGTTCTGTTACAGTTATCCCTTATAAAGAGACATGCCATACAGTGGGGAAACCAATATATTTATAGATGTATCTAGATCCAGACTTATGTATACAGTTCACAAGGAGGACGTACAGTTGTCTCCTCCATACGACACCCGTTCCCCAGGAATGATGTACACAACTAAAATGTTTCTTTGGCGTTTGCATGTTCCTCCCACCCCCACCCCCCCAACTTCACCCCTAACATCCCACAGCCACACACCCAAACAACATTTTTGATTAAGTACATGTTCCGGCATAAGGGTGCCCTTTCGACCACCCCTCCCACTCCCCCCCAACCCGCTCCACCGGTCAACACATTTCGGAAAACCACAACAACAAGGAAAAAACCCACCACCTTTAAACCCTCTCAAATCATGCTTATGTAAAAGAAATCAGGACACAAAATGTGTGTGTGTGTGTGTGTGTGTGTGTGTGTGTGTGTGTGTGTGTTGTATCGGCCTATCTGACAAACTCCAGTTGAACAATGTCAACTGACTGATATTCATAACAGAACATTTAATGCATGACAGTTTACAGTATGCTTCACAGTCAATGCACATGACAGAATGGAGAGAAAAAAACAAAGATATATTGTGTTGTATAACCACAGGAAATGACAAACAGTTGTAAATGTGTAGCATTCCAAACACCCATCCATAAAGATGTACTTGAAAGTGCGTGTCAGAAAATATCTCTTGATCAGTAAAATAAACACACACACACACACACACACACACACACACACACACACACACACACACACACACACACAAGACAAAAAAAATCCTGCAA
>NC_134909.1:22011550-22014050 GCF_041734735.1 Babylonia areolata | reverse complement strand
CCTGCCCTTCCTTGTCTTTAGTTTCTCCAGTTTTAGAGTTATGCATGCGTGTGAATGACTGGTGCGAAAGCGCTTTGATTTGTCTCTGCACAAGATCCAGCGCTATATAAATACCATTATTATTATTATTATTATTATTATTATTACTCTGAACCAACCACCGCGTCACAATCGGATGCTGTATCACATTCCAGGGAACAGTCACCTACTGAAGATGCCGATGAGGCGTCAGAGCATTATCAGCTACAGGTACACCAGTAGTGACCCCCACCAGTGAATGCCCCTCAATGCTTACTTGTGTGTATACCCCGGCACAAGTTGTGCTGCACCCACCTACCCCTTCCTCATCAGGAGCGCCCCCATCCCCATCACGATAAAGGAGACATCACTGCAGGCAACTCTTTCAGGGACCAACAAAACAAAAAAACAACCCCCCCCACCCCCCCCACCCCCCAAAAAAAAACAAAAACAAAAAAAACCCGCACTCTTTGCGTCAGTCAAAAACAAAGAGAGATTCACTGTTTCGGATTAACTCTTATAGAAACAAATTCTAGGAACTGCAAGAAACTGTGGACTGTCTGACTTCCTCACAGCAAGATATCACAGAGTCGCTAGTTAATTAAAGGTACCAAAACAGCAACGAAAAATGAAATCAAAACTTTTTTTTGAAACGAAAACTAGTTCGATGTCTTCAAGAATCGATGATATTGAACTGATACTGACTCAGTTAAGAGCATCTATGGATTCATTGGCCAAAGCCAACCAGTCCCGAAGATGTCAGTTGGGAAATATCCGCTCATAGTTCAAGCACATGATATGAAAACCACGAGCAGCTGATGTCAGCACACAGAACAACAACGACGCAGAAAAGAAACGAGAAAAAGTCCAGCTGCGATGGCAGCCACTTCTGGATGCAGTTATCCGACTTCCTCAACATCTAACCTTCGAAGTCTGGCCTGTCAGTGGTGATGTCACCCCGAGCAGTAATGAAAAGCTGGAGATGGAGTCTCATAAACGGGAGTGTGACAATAATTATGTCTGTGGAAAACAGTGGCGCTTCCATTCTGACATCCAAGTCCCCAAACAACGATGGCCAGTCCGAAGAGGAGCCCCCTGCTGATCCATGTGACAACACCACAGAGGACTCTCCATTCGACCACCCCACCACTACCTACTCTGTTCCTGCAGGCAACTACTTCGACCCTCTCTCAGACTATGCACTCTGTGACAAGACTTCCGGCGGTGAGAATCATTAACCAGTCTAAACTCCAAAACACGACAAGGAATCGTTTATGATATCTCGTGATAGCAGTCAGAAACGCTCTCCTTCAGAAGTTTTTATTAATATCAAGTGCCACCGCAATCCTGACTGGTGACTCTGTCATGAAGTACGTGGACCCCATGAAATTTGTACTGCGCTCTTTCAACTGGCACAAAATTTGTGTTCCTGATATGACAACACATGCCAAAGGCAGGCATTATTTTAACAACTCCATTATTCCCACTAATCGAAATCTACTTTCAGCATGTAGAGTATTTGACTTTACATTTATTGACAATACAGACTCATTTGTTGCGCCTTCTGGCGCTCCAAAACTGATAATGTATTAAAATGTAACCCACCCTAGTTTTAAGGGCACAAAGAAGCTTGCTTCCAATGTCAAACGCACATTCATCAAATGGCTTGTGGACAACCAGACTAAACGAGACTTGGCAGGTAGCCGCCAACAGGCTGGATATGCGGCTAGGCTCAGTGGTGGTGATGAGAGAACTAGCGTGTGAACAGTCGTGCTGTCCCTACTAATTAGCAGCCTCACAAAACTGAAAGACACATGCATTATATTACTCACCGTGGTTCTGGCACTCACTCTTCCCGTTTTGCTTTTTTAACAACATCCCCCATGATAGCAACACAAACGTTCCAGACCTCCATTACTCATTTGACCCTCACTGCTCTGATGAAAATGCTACGGGCTGGCAGCAGAGGTCCCGTACAGCCCCTCATGCTCACAACGCCACAGAGCGTATGACACAAACTCAGGGTCCCACCTATGCACGTGAGTCTGGTCCTCCCCCACAACAGTGGCCAAACAATGGTCATCGTCCCGGTGATGGACCCTTCCTGCCCCATGTGTATTTTATGGATCACTTCTCCCCTTTGCCCAGCCCCCAGTACCAGCCATCTGATCCTGGCCGCTATCTCCCTCTCCATCGGGCTGTGGACAGACCAGAGTATTCCAACCTGGACACACAGTCCAATCCCCAGTCCTTTGTCAGTATGATCCCACCCACTTATCGTATGCCCGTGGACGAAAGCAGTCTTTATATTTCAAGCGTATTGCTTCTTTCGAAAAATATTATGTCGAAACAGTGTGGATCGAAGTTAACATGAAAATAGTAAACCTTTATCCAATGGATTTGTATGCAGAAACCCTTCAGAACACTTTGATTGGTTCGATAGATTTAGTGAAATGATGGAGGAAGTCGCTCGCACTGGTAA
>NC_134909.1:21994050-22006550 GCF_041734735.1 Babylonia areolata | reverse complement strand
CAAATAGCAATTGAATTATTAGTTCTGTTTTTTTGTTCGTTTTTCAGATTAGGGGTGGTCGTTCGCGACATATTTGACTCCAAAGCACCTAAATGGGCTGAGCGTTTACTAAATACTGGGCGTTTTCAAGGTAGTTTACAATAAACTAATCTATGTAATAATGTCCTGTGCTAGTGATACAAAAGCAGTTAAAGTGATTTTACACAATCCACAGTACTCACACACAGTGTCCACAGGACAGGAGACACCAGAACCACCAACAGGACGACAGATGACGTCATAACCACTGTAAGTACCAGTGCTACCTGGTCGTCCAGCACTCTTCACAAAGGTGGCTGTGGAAGACGTGGAGTCCCGTGTGGCTGTGAGGACGGCACTGTTGATGTTATTACATGGCTGGTTGGGGCTGTTACATCTCGCCAGTATAGTGACCTGTCTACTGATCTCAAGTGCCCATTGTATCTGCTGGTTCTGGGTGATGTCTTCACACCGTGTCTGTTGTCCTGACTGGTTCTCTGTCAGCTCTATAGGCGTTATGGTCTCCACTGCAGCCAGCCAGTCGTAGACCTAAAACATGTTCAATACACCAAATCAATATCAGAACAATGTGTGGGGATAAAACAAACTAGATACAAAAGCTTTTCACACACACACACACACACACACACACAGAGAGTTCAACTTGCATCATTGTTTGTTTCACTGTCAGCAGTTACGTGCCTTCGTGCCCAAGTATTTCAAAGAGGATAACTGTTCTGCAGATTTTTTTTTAAAGTTATTTTGACAAGGTTCTTATTGTCGATCTTACACAGGCATTAGTTCATAGTCCTATTTCTACATTTCTCTAATGTACTTCAGAACTGTGTTAATGGTTTCTGATTATTATTATCATTGCTGATTTTTTTTTTTTTTTTTTTAATTTTTTTTATAGAAATCAGATGGGTTCTCATGTTCTGCAAATATTTTTGTTTTTCTTCCGTCATCATTTTTCTCCTTTCTTTGTGTCAGCGTTTGCCTTTTTCTTTTTCTTTTCATTTCCTTTTTTCTTCATTTTCTTGTAACATATGTTCTTCCCAAAGGCATTATCCAGCGTTTTCAAGGTGATGCAACACAAAAGAATAAAAAAAACGCATAAAACACACACAATGACACCGCACACAATTACAGTGTCTGGAAGAGAAAACTAGGTTTCGGTTCTCTCTGTCTGTCTCTGTCTGTCTCTGTCGAGGCACTATAATTATGCAAGAACAATATGTATGTGTATCTTTGATGTGACCACCTGGTCACTCGTTTAAAAAAAAAAAAAAAAAAAAAAAAAAAAAAAAAAATATATATATATATATATATATATATATATATATATATATATATATATATATATATATATTATTCCTTCCAGATTTCTAAGGTGTAGCTCTGTTTCGAATATAAGTTCAAGATTCTTACATTTGCCGTATTTAAATTTGGAGATAGCAAGCCTTGCAACCAATAAGACAATGTTTACTTGTTTTCTTTTTGAATTTGATAATATATCAGTTTTAGTTGCACCGAATAATGCTATCTTCTCGTTCATTGGGATCCAAGTGTTATACTTAATAAGTGTAAATTGTTTTACGTTTGTCCAGAAAGTGGTGAGCTTGGGACATGCATAGAATGCATGTTCAATGTAGTCGGTTTCTTGGCACCAATGGCATTTGTTAGTATCTGTGACACCCATTTTTTTGTAGCATGATATTTGTTGGGTATATGCTATGTATGAAATTGAAACGTAATAACCTCAGTCGAGTTTCCTGCGTGCATTCATAGGCTAAGCTGAAATAATCTTGAGTACTGATCTCTATTTTTTTTTCTCTTTAAAGAATTTTTCTCTCTAAAAGGGCAAATATTTTCCTAATTTGTTTATTAGACAGGGCGGTTACGTTTCCCTCTTATCATGTGCTAGCTGAAGTTTCCACGCGCGTGGTAGTGCATTATGATTGCGTTGTACTCAAATAGTAGGTTTGGCTAGGGACCTATTATTTCTGAAACTTCTTTATGAAGAACAAGGTATTTCCTTTGTATTTTATATGTTTATTGTTCCATAGAGGTTCCGTTTTTATGTTGTTTGCCAGTCTATTCTTGTTAAAAGACGCTACTGTTTTAGCCCATCCCACCAGAAGACTGACTGTACCTTCTACGTGTTTTGTTTCTTTTGGAGCGACATTACAGTTAGAAGCACAGTGTGCGTTCTCAAAACGTGCAATATTTTGTCTTGCAAGGATGCTCCATTGTGCTTTTTCTTCTTTGAGGAGTTTTACTGCCCATTTTACCAGGTATATTTGTTGTTCGTGTTCAACATTTATCATATTTACGCCTCCGTGTGCTTTGTGGACACTTAGGACTCCCCCTTTCACTTTCTCAAATGCTCTTTTATTATTTTTTTTTTTCTTCCACAGGATTCTATACAACAGATTATTTATATAGGTTGTTGTCTTTCCTGGGATCGATGCTACTTGCAGCAGAAGAGTGAATTGTAGTGACAGGAGGAGTGTTTTTGCAAGTATAACCTTGCCAAAGAGTGATGGGTTCCTATGTTCCCATCTTTTAATAGTTCTTATTACTGTATCTATTCTAGCTTTCCAGTTCTCTTCAATTTCCGAAATTTCTGTCTGCTGAAAAATATATGCCCAGATTTTTTTTCATCAGATTTCATAGGTATGCTATTATAGGTTCCAACTTCTTTTTTTCCTTGAGCCCAACCATATTCCTTCTGATTTTTAAAAAAAAAATAAGTTTTAGTCCTGAAAAGCTTTCAAATTCATCGATAGTATTTTTGGCTATCTGTATATCTTTTTCATTTCTAACTGTTAGCGTAGTGTCATCTGCAAATTTGCTTTATTTAGGAAATATTGGTTTGACCGTTGTCGTTGAAGCTTTGATGCGAGAGTTTGATTCCTTCAATTTCTTTGTTGTTTCGAAATCAGACGGCAAAGATTTCTACAGCTATAACAAAAAGGAGGGGACTGAGTGGACATCCTTGTCTTATTCCTCTTTCAGTTGGGAACCAGTCGGATAGCCAGCCACCATTGTGTACACAACTTTCGACTTTCTCATTGCAGTTGCAATTAGATTTGCGAATTTTTTTACCAAAATTTAGAATGCCAAGTACTTGTTTTATACAATTCTTTGATATCGTGTCGAAGGCTTTTGAGAGTCTAATGCGATCAGTGCACCTGGCTGGTCAGTTCTATCTAAATATTTTGTGAGATCATCAAAGAACCTCAAATGAAAAGCAGTGCTTGTACCCTTTATAAATCCTATCTGATCTTCGTTGATTATTGTTTTGATTACGTTTTGCAGTCGTATAGCCAAAGCTTTGGTAAATATTTTGTAGTCTGTGTTGGTAAGAGTAATAGGTCGGTAGTTTGCTAGATTGTTTCTTTCAAGGTTTTTTTCCCTTTATGTATTAGTGTTATGATTCCTTTTCTCATTGAGAAAGACAATTCGCCTTCCTCCATGGCATTGATTATACAATTGAAAAGTAGTAATTTCAGTTGGTCCCAAAATTGTTCATAGAAAGATGGTGTGAGACCATCGCTTCCAGGTGCAGAGTCTTTATTTAGTACATTGAGTGCACAGGTGAGTTCCTCCACAGTAATTTCTTTGTCGCAGTCTTCTTTTTGCTCTTGTGTCAGGACTGGAAAATCCTGGTCAGATAGGAAATGCTCCCGCATGTCTCCCCCGGTTAACGATTTGTCTTCTTTGTATAGATTATCAAAATATTCTTTTATTTCTCCAAGTATCTTTCCCGGACTGTCTGTTGTCGTTTCATCTATTTGAAGGCAAGATATTGTGTTTGATGTTGCCTTTATTTTTTTCTAACTGGAGAAAGTATCTGGTGTTTTTCTCACCATGTTCTATCCATTTGACTCTGGATCTGACCTGTGCTCCTCGAGCTTCTCTCAGTTCCTGTATTTCTATGTCTTTCTTCATTTTGTGTATTTTTGTTTGGATTTCTTTATTGTTTGGGTCTTGTGACTATTGGTGTTCTGCTTCGTTTAGCGTTTTTATGGCAGTTTGTTTGTTTTGGTGCTGGGATTTATTTGTTTTTGAGTATAGAATACAATAAAATTTATACTTAACCTTGAACATTTCCCAAGCTCTCTGTGGATGTTCGTGTTTATATTGTGCAAAAAGTCCTAGGACAGCACGGCACTGGCAAGTGCAACTCCAACAGACTGCTTTTGCTCTCGCTCTGCACACAGCATGGACTGACCATCACCAACACCCTCTTTCAACAAGCGGACAAATACAAGAACACATGGATGCACTCCCGCTTCAAGCAATGGCACATGCTGGACTATGTAATTGTCTGGCAGAGTGACAGAGGTGATGTTTCCATTACACGCTGCATGAGAGGAGCAGTCTGTTGGTCGGACCATCGCCTGGTACACAGCAAGATGAACATCAGACTTGCGTGCAAGCTTCAACCAGCCAGGAAGAAACTCCCTAGGAAGCTGAACATCCACCACCTCCCTATCACCATGGACGTGCTGCAGCAGCAAATCCAAGCAGCTCTCCAAGAAATTCCTGCATTGACTGATGTCGAAGAGGTATGGAGCACCTTTAGAGATGCTGTGTACACAGCAGCAGCTGACACACTCGGCTTTGTACAGAGGAGCCACAAGGAATGGTTTGACTCTGGAATCTCCAAACTCCTGAACACACTGCTTAAACGGCATCAGGATCACATTTCCGATAAAGACTGCCAGAGGAAGAAGAACCAGTACTTGCAAACCAAGCAACTCACACAGAAGAGGCTGCGTGAGATGAAGAACACCTGCTGGGAGAGAAAGTCCGAAAAGCTTCAGTCCGCTGCTGATGCTCACGACATGAAGACTTTCCATGATGGCCTCTGAGCTGTGTATGGGCCGAGAGTCACAGGATCAACCCCCGTCCGTGCCTTCAGTGGACCAGACCACCCTCCTGACAGACAAGAAAGACATCCTTGCCCGCTGGGCAGAGTACTTCAACACCCTCCTCAACAGGGAGTCGACCATATCTGACGAGGCAATTGCAGCCCTCCCACAGCTACCAGTCAATGACTCACTAACTGCCCCTCCCACCAAGGCCGAGGCCCGGAAGGCCCTGAAGCTGACAACATCAGGAACAGCACCAGGACCGGATGGAATCCAGGCTGACATCTACAAGTATGGAGGCGAGGTGCTGACAGACAAGCTGACCGTCCTGTTCCAATCTATCTGGGAGAGAGGGGAGGTCCCTCAGGATTTCAAGGATGCTTCAATTGTCCACATTTACAAACGGAAGGGAGACAAAACATCCTGCGATAACCACCGTGGAATCTCTCTCCTCTGCATCGCTGGCAAGATCTTCGCCCGCATCATACTGAACAGACTGGCTGATCATGTCTCCAACACAGTCATCCCTGAAACACAGTGCGGCTTCCACTCAAGCAGGGGAACATGTCACATGGTGTTTGCCGTACGCCAGATGCAAGAGAAGTGCCGTGATCAGAACAAGGAGCTCCACATGGTCTTTGTAGACCTTACTAAGGCCTTCGACACAGGTGAACCGCCGTGGTTTGTGGAAGATCCTCCTAAAGTTCGGCTGCCCAGAGAGCCTGATCCAGCTGATTGCGTCATTCCACGATGGCATGCAAGCGAGAGTACAGGAAAATACGGACATGTCGGATCCGTTCCCTGTGGTAAATGGAGTGAAGCAGGACTGCGTCCTGGCACCCACACTGACCACCACTGTTGCCTCCCGGTTGTCTGGTTCGCTCAAAGCAAACGGACAATCTATTTTTTTGTGTCCCGGTTGGAAGCACCCCCTACACACGACTTCATCCTCACAACCGGACACCCTGTGGCCATCTTGCAGGCACTTGCTGCATTTAAGTTTTTCCTTCATTTCTCTATGAAAAATGTCTGCTGAAAATATTCCGACTTTCAAGACTGGTTGCAGTGGAGTGCTGGGTACAGACACAAAAAACAAATCTGCGGCCAGTCTGAAAATGCGCCAGTCTTCCGTCAGGATTCCTGGCCAGTTCGTTTTTGATTGATGAGCGTAGTTCCACGCCCACCTTCATCAGTGCTGCTTCAATGTCTGTGTTACCAACACTTAGCGGGATACTGCTAATCCACAGTTTGGTTGATGGTTTTGTATCATCTTCTTCCCTTCTTAAAAAGGGGTTTCCGTTCAGCAGAGCCACACGTGCACCCCTAAACACAAACCCCCTCCAGCAACAATTTGTCTACATTCGTCTGTTTTGGGATAGATGCGCCAGAGTCCGCGAATACGCTGCGCCCCAATAATCGTACCTCTACCTGACACACTTTCTGCTGCTACACAAATATCGTATGTGTTGGGCAGAGATTCATAGGAGGGCAGCGTGCGAGCCGTAACGAGCACTGGCTCCACAGGCGGGGCAGGCGGGGCCGCCGCCATAGTTCCAAATTCTAGCACCAGCGTCAGCCTAGCTTACCACGTTTATCACCAGATGAATACCCTCTTACATTGTTGCTTTCCGTGATAAATGTTGGAATCTTTCCCCACAAAAACAGACACCACTCTTGGTCACATTTCGAACTTCCTACACACGAACAAACACTTGTCTTTTAAGAAATGGATGGGAGCAAACAATGTCTGACTTGCCGACATCGGAAGTCAACCGGAAGTCTCACTCCAACTTCATATTAACAGATAAAACTACACATCAAAGAACTTGTCTGAATGTCGGCTCATCAACATCACAGGTTGATGCCCACACAATATGTGAGTATT
Organism: Babylonia areolata; assembly: GCF_041734735.1. NCBI lineage: Eukaryota > Metazoa > Mollusca > Gastropoda > Neogastropoda > Buccinidae > Babylonia > Babylonia areolata. The sequence continues at coordinate 21,999,767 of NC_134909.1, read as the reverse complement.
CTGGAACTTTGATTTCTAAGTTTTTGAAGTTTTATATTCATATTTTGAATTCATGTGATGTCTGGAATGTAGTGAAATAGGGACATAACAATGAAAATAAAATCGGTTAACGTGATTTTGAATCGCACAACTCTTTAAAAACTCTACACCTGCACCACTGTTTAATTGTTTGTTTCATCAACCTCCCCGCCACCTCTCTCTCTCTCTCTCTTTCTCCTAAAATCCCTCCTAATCTAGTTATTCTAAAATCTTCCTCTTAGTCTGTTTCTGATTACATAGAACTTTATATATTGCCAATGAAATCTAAACTCATATATAATAAAGCCATATTTATGTTCAAAATATTATCAAGTTATGCCCCACCATCTCTCATAAGTAATGTTCCAGTAAATAGTCACCGTCACACATAAAATAACCTTGCCTCGGACAAAAAATTGATCTGTATAAAACAAATCTCACATAATCTCGTGGATATTTATGGAATACTATTTCATCTACACTTAATATAAACTCCAGTCTCAGTGTCTTCAAAAGACTATATCATTAACATCTAATGTCAGAGCTAAGTTCCCCCCCCCACCCCCACCCCCCCCACCTTCTTCCGTCCCTCTCTCCTTCACGCATATGCATACTATGTTATTTTGTGGAGAATTGTGTAGTTTTCTCTGCCATCTATTGGTTCTTCTTGTTGTTGCCATGCGATGCGTATATTGTTTTTTTTTTCTTTTGTGTTCCCTAGATTAGTTTATACGTTGTTGTTTGTTTGTTTTTTTGTTGTTTTTTTTTTGTGTGTGTGTTTTGTTTTGTTTGTTTGTTTGTTTGTTACGAGGTTAGGATGAAAACAGGTCGATAAGTGCTTATTCCTTTTCATCAATAAAAACGTGAAGCTTCGATTTCGATTTCGATTTATCTTCCCCCTATTTCTGTGTTTTCCTGCCTCTCTCTCTCTCTCTCTCTCTCTCTCTCTCTCTGAACTGTGCTCAAGAACTGCCAGACAGCTGTTGGAAAGAACTCGTAAAAATTAATTACCATTTTTGCTAATCACAAATTTACCTTTGCCTGATCATGAAAATTATGATGGTGCAGATGTAGTTGGTGTTTTCCTGCATTTAATAGTGTAAAAAGGTTTATTTGATTTTACACATTATGGTGTGTTATTCAATAATCACACATGGAGAAATGCATGAGTGCATGTGAACTGTAACTGTGAAAAGAGGACACGCTGTCTTGTCAGCTGTTGTCAACTGTGTGTGTGGCTGTGCTGTTGGGACAGTGTGGCCCGGTGTGTCGGACAACAGCTGTGTGAAAAGGATACAATACATCATCATGATGGGATTTACTTGTAAGTAAAAATATGGTGCATTGTTCTGGCGGTGACAGCAAGTGAATCATGTCTTGTGTGTAGAATCCTTTTCATGATTCTATTTATCCATAAAGTCCGTTTTTATTTCTCATGTTTCAGTTTCAGTAGCTCAAGGAGGCGTCACTGCGTTCGGACAAATCCATATACGGTACACCACATCTACCAAGCAGATGCCTGACCAGCAGCGTAACCCAACGCGCTTAGTCAGGCCTTGAGAAAAAAAAAAAAAAAAAAAAAAAAAAAAGATTATGATTAAGGCTGAATCTATTTTGCCTCATAAAGGCAACATCATTAACAGCCCACTATGGACATTATTCAAAAAACGTTTCACGTGTAGCAAAGACGAGCTCTTGGTCTGGAGGAACAGTCTATTATATCGCCATTTAGTCCTTCAGGACTCTGAGATTTCCGTTCAGCACAGTGACTTTGATTCCAGTGATTCAGTATTAAACTTCACGTCACCGGTGTTGTCTCTGCCGCCACCACCTCCTCTTTCAAAAACAGTTATTCACATTCTTCACCAGACCTCCAAATCTGTTACAATATCCCTTTACTTTTCTACACAGTCTGCAGGAACGTTGCTTTCTCAAGGTGTTGGCTGCCTGAAGTGGGACTGATGAATGTGAAATCTTAAAAGATTATATTTCCACTTTTACTCAAAATAAGAATCGTGAACAACCGCTGACTCCCTTCATTAATCCAAACTCCTATCACGTTCATCAGTACTTTCCACGGAACACGTATGTTAAAAAATCCTACCATTGCCATGTCTTTAATGACAACAGAATTAGCAGTACCAGCAGTGAACACCCCCCTCTTCAAACACCACACCTGCTCTTGGAGTCTTGAACGGACGATCCGGTGAGAGAAAGTGTCATCCTCCTCTGACCACTCATCAACCCCGACAGTGGTACCCAGCAAACAGCACAACGCGACAGGAAAACGTTGCAAACGAACACTTTATCCTCCCCCTCGTGTGTCATCTGTGTGCAGCCCATTTCCCAAACTGTCCAACAAAGTTGTTCTTTGGAACAGCAGCTAGAAGCGGTGACCAGTGTATAGTCCGCGCTGGAAAGTGACTTCAGTCTGTGGTTGAAGACGTCATAACAGTCACCAAAAATGAATTTCGTATGAATGTTTGTGAAAAAATTGATGTCCTAAGTCTCTAAAATAGATGAATTTAAAACACACCTTAATGATCTGGAAAAAACGTAACAAACAACTCACAAAAGAAACGGGTCCATAAAAGCTCAGCTATGCTCCCTCCTGTCAGAAGTAAACAAAAAAATCTACCCCAACATGAGGACAGATGGACTACATCACAATCTGTCAAACACGACCAGATGTTTATTTCCCATGCTCCCCCTGTAACAGTGATGGCCAGACTGTTGTTACAACAGTCCTTACATGTGCTGAAGCTGGATCAAACACGGATTTTAGTCACTGCCGGAAGACAAATTCAATAACTGCATTATCCGCCCCCTCACCCCCCCCCCCCCCCACCCACCCCCCACCCCCGACCCGATTCCAGCTGATATGGATGATGATGCTCTGCTACTAATATTCTGTTTCCACTGCAAACACATACGTTGAGTCAGTTCTGAGGAAGAAAAGCCGCCAAAATGACAATGTCCCACACCCCAATTCAAGCCCTGGCGAAAATTAATTCTGTCTTACATGTTTATCCCATAGAGAGCAACAATACTACTTATCGGAGACTCCATCATACGCTCCATCAATCCAAAACGCTTAGCCCCTCGACAAGAATATTTATTCAAACTATGTGTACCATGAATGACTGTTAGAGATCTCCACACCTGGCTGCAATCAGCCCCCACAGCGCCTGATCTGAAATACGTTATTGTCCATGTCGGCATCAGTTCTTGTCCATCTGGCCCTGTGCCAATGGAGACATGGTCCGAGCTCATGGCATTATATGTGAGAAAGTTTCCACAGGCACGGGTGACTTTTAGCTCCATCTTACCCTCAAGGGGAAAACATCACTTCAACAACAGTGTTGACCCAACTAATCGTTATATGCAAGAAGCATGTACTCGATTCAGTGTAAATTTTATTGACAATTTTCCCCTGTTCGCGTCTGACGCAAATCTGTACAGCAGTACAATTCATCCCAATACCAGGAGCACTGCGCGTCTGGCGGAAAACCTGAAAAGACAGTTGTGGACATTTTCATATTCGGATGTCAACATTCCACAAGTTAAACGTTTGTCATCCCGATTAGGGTACAGATCCTCACAACCAGGATACAAACACTCAAAGACTTCTACTGAGTTTTCTGATTTTCCTGATGTAAATCAAAATAACTTTAATAATCAGATTCACGCCCCAATCATACATCAATCCAAACCTCTCTGCCATCTGTCTACTCATCCTATCATTATCCACCACTGATTCAAAACTCCTGTCCCAAAGATGATCTTGTCCCTTCATCACAAACAAACACTTCCATTCCTCCCCCTCACGCCCTTACCCTTTCAGTTAGAAAGACATGTGGAGTCGTACAACCCCCCTCCCCCATGGGCAACAAATGCATGAATGGTCCAACTTAGTCTCCACAAATCGTTTTCACCCTGATGCTGAGCGGCTGTTGATGAAAGTCGCAAAGTTATTGTCACAGCACCACGCATTACCTGCCCATCAATCATATTAGTTTCATGGAGTCTATATTTAAACCTTTTTTCTGATGGTTTGTTTATTTGTGAACATGTTTAATTGAATGTATGCGTATATCGGGTGTCCCCAAAAAGTGAACCGCTTTTCCACAAGTATTTTCTCAGTGATAGAGAAATCGAATTCATTGACAATTTTCACACAGTAACCTGAGGTTATCATCAACAAGTCTATAAATTCAGACGCAAATTATGCGAGTATTGTCAAATTCAAAACAGCATGTCAAAATATCCAATATCAGAGGAAAACTCACTTATTTCAGTTTATGCTCAATGTTGCCTCCATCTTCCTCCAAGACTAAATGAAGCCATTTCTTCCAAGCAGAAATGCTTTCACGAGTTTCTTCCACTGATATATCCTGCCATGACATAATTATCCTGTCCTTTAACGCCTGCTCGGTCAATTTGTCTCTCACTGCCCGGTAAACTTCCTCCTTCAGAGTCCCATATGGCACAATCCATTGGGTTAAAGTCAGGACTTTGTGGAGGCCATTCATCCTTCTTGATGAATTCTGGTGTAGCCTCCTCCAGATGGGGCTGGGTTAGCCTACTTGTGTGTGAGGGAGCCCCATCTTGCTGAAACACGTAATTGTTTCTGGGATAAAGACGCCTACAATCCGGGAGAAGATTGTCATCCAATAACTGAATGTAACTTTTCACTATTAACCCTGGCTCTATCAGTGTCAATAAAATGAATGTTTGTTTTTCCTTTCCAGGATACTCCAGCTGAAACCATAAACGCGATCGTTTTGGTGAATTTTAGCTATCTCTAACATTAAGTCTTTCTCGTCTGTGAAAATGATCCTTTTCACATCAGTGGCCAAGTAGTGGTCATTCAAGTTACGGCAGCGAGTTTTTCTTTTACCTCTGACATTTTGGTCCCTCCTTGATACCCGTATCCTCTTGAAGGGCTTCAGCTCCAGTTCTTTCGCCATTCTTTGCACAGAAGACTTGCTCACTTGTAAATCGCTTGCAACTTCTCTAAGAGATTTGTGTGTCCCTGGGTTCTCCTCCTGGGATTGAATCAGTTCGTCAACACAGTCCTTTTTCTCCTCCGAACTTGCAGTCATGGGTTTCCCACTGCCAGTTTTACGTGCTACTGGCCCTGTAGTGCGTATTTTAGCGATAAGTCTATTTACAGAGACATGACTCCACCCGTTGATTGGAAATTCCTTTACGATCCTTCTTTCACCCAATCCTTTCTCCTTGAAACAGTTTTCAATGGTAACCTTATCACTTTCACTGAAAGGCATGGTTGATCCTTCCAGACTGAAACTTTGGACACAACTGATTTTGGATACAGATGACAAAAAAAACAACAACAAAAAACAAAACAAAAAAAAACAAACAGACTTACACCCAGACAGGCTATATTTAGACTGACACTGATTGACAGATGGCAACACCTGGCAGCTGGCATGAACATGATGAAGGTCACATTGCACAGCTCTGATAATGGATTTTTTTGGCGTGCTGTTTTGAATTTGACAATACTAGCATAATGTGGGTCCGACTTTTAGATATTTTGCAAACTTGTTGATGTTACCCAAAGGTTACTGTGTAAAAATTTCAATGAATTCAGTTCTCTATCACCGAGAAAATACTTGTCAAAAAGCGGTTCACTTTTCTGGGGGACATCCGATATATCTGCAGATGTGTGATTT
>NC_134909.1:21936550-21991550 GCF_041734735.1 Babylonia areolata | reverse complement strand
ATTAACGCAATTCTGAAGTACATTAGAGGAATGTAGAAATAGGGCTATGAAATAATCCCTGTGAAAGTTCGACCATAAGATCCTCGTCGGAAATAACTTTCCAAAAATCATCTGCAGAATAGTTATTCTCTTTGAAATACTTAGGCAAAAAGGTAATGTGACTGCTGACAGTGAAACAAACAATGATGCAAGCTGAACTGTTTACCACAGATGCATGTAACATTATTACTATACTTTGTCTTCAGCGCATCAAGCTTTATACGGAAGAAATTAGAGGTTATTAATCTTGTATTGCAAGCTGATGGATTCGTTATCGTTTCTTAATAATATTCTCGGGGAATAATGTCCTTTTATGTTTTGAAAACTTTTCCTTCCATCAGTTATGAAATCGACCCCATGCTGAATTTTCTAACAATGTGTATGCCTCTTTTACGGAAAGACGGACATGTATTTTTGTCGATTTTTTTCTGAATCTTGTGCTCCTCTTTTAGCTGCTTTATCAGCAGTTTCATTGCCATGAATGCCCACAAGAGAAGGCACCCAACAAAACCTGACCTCAGTCCCTTTAATCATCAAACAATGTACCAAATGATTTGCCTCAATAACTAAGTCAGGTCTTGTTTCAAGACTAAATAATTCTAGAGCATAAAGTACTGATTTGGAATCAACAATGCTATTTTCGACAAAACTATTTGATGGCTCACTAAGAAGGTCAGAGCTTGTATAATAGCAATTAGCTCAGCCGTGAATATGGAAAGATGTTTTCCAATAAAGTAAGATTTTTCAACTTTAAAAGCAGGGATATAGAAAGACGCACCAGCAGTTTTGTCATCAAGAACATATCTATCTGTAAATATATGGAGATGATTCTGATATATTTTTGCTATATGAATTCTGTCAGAACTTGTGATATTGATGTTTTCTTCCTTTTTTTTCAGAATAAGTGATATCAAAATCTGCTTTCAACATGTCCCAAAAAGGAAGATGAGTATGATGTGGTTTTGCGGCTAACTCTTTCATGTTAACATCAGATTCTTTTAACAGATTTGAAACGTAAGTTCCAACTGTTTCTTGTGATGAAATGGCTTTCGCTCTTTTAGGAAATTCAATGTCAGATCTTACTGTCAGTTCATCAGCAATGAATTTTTTTGTCATTGATGTGTATCTCACAGCGAATTTTGCTGTTGCTAACTCACGATGTTCATTTAAGGGCAGAATTCCGGCTGTTTTGTATGTTTCCTGGTTGGATGCATGAGAGGGCAATCCGAGGGCAATTTTGATAGCCTTACAGTCTGCACTTTTTGTAATAGCTATTTAAGTGCACTGAAAAATATTTCTTGTGCATAAGCTATCTTAGATCTTACAAGAGCCATGGAAAGATGAATCAATGTTTTTGTGTCTATTCCCCAGGGTAAGCGGCTTATAATTTTCATAAAATTGATACTTTTCCTTGCCTTTGTTAAGATGTAACCAAAGTGAATGTTCCATGTCAGCTTCGAAGTAAGATAAACACCTAAAATCTTTACCACCTGTTTATAATCAATGCCGTCACCAAGTAATTTTAAAATGGGTATGCTAGATGGGTTACCACCTGAATTAAACAACATCATACATGTTTCTTTCAGTTGACAAACCTAGACCATTTTCAAACATATAGTTTCCAAGGTTATCAACATCAGATTGATACAAACGACGCATGTAATTCTGTGCTCTTTGTGGGGTTGACTTTTTCAGATTGACACCCATCCACATACATATATCATCAGCATACTGTACTAAAACTACACGATTTGACAATGCCTTTGGGAGATCCTGAATAAGAATATTAAAGAGAATAGGGGCTATGACTGAGCCCTGTGGAATTTCCATGTCAAGTTTATGTGGCAAAGAATAATGTGTTCCCACCCTTACTTGAATAATTTTATTAGATAAAAAGCTGTTTATATACCCATAGAGATTACCAGATATTCCCAATGATTTCAGTTTGTATGACAGACGTTTGTGCCAAACCTGATCGTAGACTTTTTTTTACGTCAAAAAACCTTGCTAGGACACCTTTTCTGTGGGCAAACTGACGTTTTATTTTAGTTTCAATCTTTACTAGGTGTTCGACCGTTGATCTTCCTTTTCTAAAGCCAGCCTGGTTCACTGGAATGATATTGTATTTTGCACAGTAAGTTAGTATTCTCAACAGGACTATTTTTTCCATTAATTTACTGACATGCGAGGTCAGGCCTGTAGCTATTTTTTTTAAATTACGTTTAGCTTTTCCTGCTTTTAAAACTGGTACAACTATTGCTGTTTTCAATATTTGTGGTACAGTTCCAGATATCCAACATTTCTTATATATTTTGTGTAGGAAAACGATACATTGTTTCGGAATGTGTTTTAGCATCTCATTAGATAGTGCATCGATGCCAACTGAACGTTTTTTTGTTTTTTTTTGTATTGCTAAGGGAAGCTATAGCGGTTTGTAACTCATCATATGTAATAGGAGAATTAAACCACAAGTCATTCTGCGGAATGGGATCACTGTATAAAGCACCATTTTCTTCTCTGTCTCTATGTGTTTTACATGCAGGTGATAAGCCTTCGTATTTGCTATTTTTCGCAAACATTTCAACAAAGATTTCTGCCTTTTCCTGATCTGATAGAAACTTGTTTTGTGAGTCATTTGATATTTGGCAACCTGGTAACTTTATTCCATTTTTCATTTCTTTAATTTTTGCCCAGACTTTATTAAAGTGTTTATGATCTGAAATTTCTTGTGAACAAAATGATGACCAATGATCTTTTTTTAGCTTGGGCTACTGTCATATTATTTTGAGTGTTTGCTTTCTTCATTTCTTTTTGATTTGGGGGCTTAGTGTCCGTGAGGTAGTTATTAAATACTACTTTTTTTTTAATTAACTGCCTTTTCACATGTATCATTCCACCAGATATTGCCTGAACGGTCACCTGACTTCACAGCCTTTACTTTTGGGATCAACACAGCTGCTGATAACACCGCTTCTGTAAAATTTGAATACATTACATCTACACTCTCATTCTCAAGTTGTTTTTTTTCAAAATCGTGAAAGGTAAGAATGTTTTGAAATTTTATTTATTTATTTATTTATTAAGACTTCTTGCTATAGCGCATATTCTTGAAACTCTATGCGCTTTACAATAGCACTAAAAACATTCACTCAAACATCCCCACACAAACATATGCATATAATTTGAAACATAGGTAAGAGAGAACAATTAAAAGAGGTCATGTCAGTTGATTTAATCAGGAAATGCAACAGGTATATATATATATTTTAAAAAAAGAAGAAGATAAGAAGAAGATAAAAGCGAAATAATGGTAACAACAAAAAAGTAGACAATTGAAATTGAAAGAACACAAGCACGTATGCGCATACATATATACGTAGGTACATACATACATACAATACACACAACGTGCGCGCGCGCGCGCGCGCACACACACACACACACACACACACACACACACACACACACACACACACACACGCGCGCGCGCGCGCGCGCGCGTACGTACGCACGCACGCATGCACCAACAAACACAAGCCGCATACCCAGACACACTATTCACGCACTCACTCAATGACACACACACACACACACACACACACACACACACACACACAGACCCACCTACAGGTAGGCTACATACACATACGAACGCAGATCAACAATCAAATAATGCAAACTACTACGACATTACATAAAAAAAGTTCCTGCTAAGCATTTACCTGAAGAAACACCCCACATAACACACACAGATCAAAACTAGAAACATCAATAACAACAAAAGCACTACAGATGAACAACTGAGTAAGGCAAACTGCAACATTACTTCATAAAACAGTTCGTGTTAAGAATCTCTCACATACATATTTATACATTAGAAAACACACACACACACACACACACACACACACACACACACACACGTACCAACTCACCCACCCGCACACACGCAACACACAGACACAAGCTCGCGCGTGTGGGCGTGCAAACACCCGTTACCACCTCTCCCTCCCTCCCACCTCCCCTACACACACACCACAACCACACACCTCCATTTCATTTCATGCAACATTGAATGACTGTCTGAACAGGTGCTTCAGGGCAGTTTTAACTCACTCAGTACGGCCAGTCCTCTCTTCTCCTCTACACAGACCCCTCGGATGTCCAGTGGGTGTCTGAATGACCCAACCTTTAGCTTCCGTCGTCAGAATTGTAGTATTCTTTGTCAACATTCACCTCTTCAGTATAAGAGCCTTCCGCTTGCAATATTTTGATGATGGTAATTGGGGTGAAACGCTGTTAACGTCGTCTCTTTCGCCGTTCGTATGGAGAGAGTTAAACTGAGGGGGTTTCAGAGTGACGAGTTGTGAGTGGAAGCTGGTTCCAAACAGTTGTCGCAAAGTGAGAAAAAGATCGCTTGCCAAAGTCTTTGTTTTGATTCGAGGAACAGTAAAGGTTCTATTGTCTGAAGAAAAGCGGAGCTGTCTGGCAGGGGTATAGACATGAAGGAGATCAGAAAGATAGACAGGAAAGTAAGGATCAGTGAGAGAGTTGAAGCAAAGAGTGGATGTTTTATGTTGTATTCTTGCAGAGACTGGGAGCCAGTGAAGTTGTTGAAGGAGTGGCTGTACGTGTTCGTGTTTTCTGACTCTGAAGATCAGTCGTGCTGCTGAATTTTGAACCTTTGAAGTTTGTCTAGGAGGTACTGAGGAATGGCAGAGAGTAAGGAGTTACAGTAATCAAATTTAGACAGAACGAGAGAACAGACGAGAGTTTTGATTGCATCAGAAGTGAGAAGATGGCGAATGCTACTGATTTTCCCGAGTTCGTGGTAAGCAGAGCGACATATGTTGGACACATGTTTTTCCATGGACAGAGTGTCAGAAAAAGTTACCCCTAGTTTTCTTGCAGCAGATGAGAACTGAATGTTTGTGTTACCAACAGACATAGAGGAGGGAGCAGAGTCAGGTAATGGTTTGTTCTGTGAGTGAATCAGGAGGACTTCAGTCTTGTCATCATTTTGCATTTGCATTTTTATAGCTATATTTTGGAATTATGTCGACGTTATTATCAGGCTGGTTATCATCACCAGCTATTGTAATGATGATAGGTACATGGTCACTTCCCAATGTGTCTTGATGTGTTTCTCAGGTACATGATGGGACTAGCTCTGGGGATATTAGTGTCAGGTCAATTGCTGTTGGTCTGTGTTTAGAGACGTCAGGAATTCTAGTAACACTACCATCATTTTTAAGATAAAAGTGATATTTTCTATTAACCAATTGCTTGTCACAGTTTTACAGTCATTTTCTCAGAATGGAGCGCGAGCATTGAAATCACCCGCTATTACCCATTTACCAGGCTGTTGTTCTTGTAATGTTCTAAGCCACTCAGTATTTCGATTGTTTGGACCTTTCGGAAGATAAACGGAAAGTACGTTCAGAACTAGCTTGTTACTAAATTTTACTGTAGCTGCACAAGAGTGTATGTCAAAGCTTGCAATAGATTTTGAAACAGGAGACTCACATGGATTATACTGTAATTCCCTAAGTATATAAATAGCAGTACTTATCTTCTTGCCCTCGTTTCCAGTTTCATCTACTGGTGGAAAATAATAATCTGGAAGTTTGGGAAGCTTACATGCACTGATATTAAGTGACTGCAAAATTAAAACGTCACACTTACTTGATGCTAGAAATTGTTTCAAATAGGCCAGGTTAAATAGAATAGATCGGCAGTTCCACTGGAGTAGCCATATTTGTAATCGCGTTTGCTTTTTCATTCCTAACGATCTTTCCTATCAAACAGGAATATAATGCTCTTTATAATATAAATGTGTGTGTGTGTGTGTGTGTGTGTGTGTGTGTGTGTGTGTGTGTGTGTGTGTGTGTGTGTGTGTGTGTTAGGATTGTGTGTGTGTGTGTGTTAGGATTGTGTGTGTGTGTGTGTGTGTGTGTGTGTGTGTGCGTGAGAGAGAGAGAGAGAGAGAGAGAGAGAGAGAGAGAGAGAGAGAGAGAGAGAGAGAGAGAAATAGGTAGGTAATGGGCGATACTCTGTTAGCAACATAATCAACAGGCAGTGGGTACAAAGCCAGTGGATGTGCACGGTAAGAGAGAGAAACTAGACAATTACAATTCTAGACATACCTGTATTATTACTATCATTCATAACATTACATCCAATTCGCCATGCATTATTCGTTTTATTATTCATCATCTTTCACATTGTTTCAGACACACTGAAGACCATTTTTCATTGCTAAAATCTACGCAAATAAAGTGTTGGTGAAAGCAAAGAGTTATCAGACTTATTTATGACAAAAAGAGATTAGAAGACCAACATGGCCAACATACCCTGTCCCGCACCTGACTGTGACACAAGCTGGCCTGCAAACACTCTGGTGGAGGTGCTGACCCGCCTCATCGATCTTCATAGTGCCTCTGCCCACCGAACGGATGCGCAACCGACCACTACCATGAAAGCCTCACCCGAGAAGGTTCCCACCCCGTCATCTCCGCAGCTGGAACTAGCGAGGAGTGGGCTTACTTTGAGCAGAGATGGTCAGACTATAAACAAGCCACTCGTCTCACGGCTAGCAACGTCGTCTTCCAGCTTCTTGAGTGCTGCGACGAGACCCTCAGAAAAGATCTCACACGCACGTTCGGCGCACTGGCCTCCAGCAATGAGCAAACGGTCCTCAGTAACATTAAGTCCCTGGCTGTCCGCCAAGAAAACGTCATGGTCACTCGCGTACAACTACAACAGATGCGCCAGGACCGGGACGAACCCGTCAGGGCCTTCGCTGCCCGTCTTCGAGAGCAGGCAGGTGTCTGCAATTTCAAGGTGGAATGCCCCACAGAGACCTGCCATACCATGATTGATTACAGCGACGTCATAGTCCGTGATTTTCTCATACGTGGATATGAGGACGAGTAGATCCACCTTGATATCCTGGGTGATTCCAAACAGGACATGACCCTGGAAGAAGCCCTGAGTTACGTCAAAGCAAGAGAAAGTGGAAAACGCTCAGCCAGCCAGCTCCTGAGCCACAGCACCACCTCAACCACTGCTGCCTCCAGCTCATACAGGCGCCAGGATCGGTACCGTCTGGCCAACAAATCCAGTGAGCCCCTTGATACACCTGCCCCTACCCCCTGTAGTCACTGCCGAAGACACATCCACGGACGTCGTGTTCAGGAACGCATGAGGATATGCCCCACCTACAACCACAAGAGCGCAAAGTGTGGCATCCTGCACCATAATGAGAGTGTCTGCCGCCGACAACGCCGTCCCCAGCGACAGGCTGAAGCCAACGCAGCTGACAGGGAAGACCTCGCAATTGCAATATTCAACAGCCTATGCCCTGTGGTCGACCTCCCTGGTGAATCCTCTACCCACGCAATAACTCTTGACCACTGTATGTACAATGAACTCTGCGATGCCTGGGTAAAAGGCTCTTCCAACTCCCACCCCTTCGTTACTACCTTCTCAAGCCAGGCACCCGGTTTGTATGGACAGACCAGCTGAATAGACTCTCTGGGGAATCCAAATCACTCATCATCGACGAGATCCAAAGAGGTGTGGAGATCTTTGACAACGCCAAGCCAACCTGCCTGGCCACTGACTGGAGCAAAGACGGCATTGGCTTCTGGCTGATCCAAAAACATTGCACATGCTCTTCCTCCCGCCCCTTCTGCTGCAAGTCTGGCTGGAAGATCACCCTGGTTGGGAGCCGCTTCACGTCAGCAGCAGAATCTCGCTACGCACCAGCGGAGGGCGAACCACTGGCAGTTGCCGATGGGTTGGACAAAGCATGCCACTTCACCCTTGGCTGCACCAACCTCATTGTCGCAGTTGACCACAAACCTCTCTTGAAAGTATTTGGTGACTGCTGCCTGGACGACATCCCGAACCCTCGATTGCACAACCTAAAACAAAACCTACGGTTTAACTTCAGCATTGTTCATGTACCAGGCACTCGCCATGCAGCAGCTGACGCTGTCTCACACCACCCTGTCAGACAACCCACACCACTGGACCTCCCAGACGATGTTGCCGCCATGACCCATCCAACTGAGCCGCTCACCCACCCATTTCTACCGCATTCTTTCCTAGCAACCATCCGCTCTACCGGAGATGACAACACTACAACATGCTCTCACAACGACTACATTTCACTGGTTACTGAGATCGTCCAATCTGTCACACGGGACATGATCCGCATTGCTACTGCCAGCGACCCAAGCATGACCGAACTCATGGACGCAATCGAGGACGGCTTCTCAGAGGACCGTTCCAAAGTCCCCTCAGAGCTGCGGCAGTACTACCAGTTTCGTGATGGACTCACCAGCTTCGATGGAGTTATCCTGTACCGTGACAGGGTTGTCATTCCTACCTCTGTGACACTCAGAGCATCAGGGCGTGACAGAAATGTGTTCCAGAGCAGAGACATCCTTTTTTTTGGCCAGGCATGACCCCAGCCATCACTGAGATGCGGGAACGCTGCTCAGCCTGCAACCGAATGGCACCTTCACAGCCAAGTGCACCCCCACGTCTCCAATGACTACTGCCTACCCATTCCAAAGCCTGGTTGCTTCCAGTACCGCGGCCACCACTACCTCGTGGCTGTGGACAGATACAGTAACTGGCCTATCGTGGAGGAAGCTTCAAATGGCGCAGCGGGACTTATCACCGCCCTACGCCACATCTTTGTGACGAATGGCATCAGCGATGAGCTGACATCTGATGGAGGACCAGAGTTTACCTCTCGGCAAACGATCACCTTCCTCCACAACTGGGGAGTGCACCACAGAATCGCTTCGTTGCATTTCCCCATGACAACTGCCGCGCCGAAGTCGGTGTCAAGACAGTGAACGCCTCATTACAGACAACACTGACGCCAATGGCTCCCTCAACACTGACAGTTTCCAGCGCGCAATGCTACAGTACAGAAATACCCCTGACCGGGACACACACTTGTCCCCAGCCATGTGCATCTTTGGCCGCCCAATACGAGACTTTATTCCCATCCATCCCGGCAAGTACCAGCCACACTCCACTTGGCGTGAGACTCTGGCTTCTCATGAAGAAGCCATGCGTAACCATCAAATGCGTGATGCCGAACGGTTGTCAGAACACACACGCCCACTTCCATGACTGTCGGAGACTGTGTCCGAATCCAGAACCAAGTTGGAGCTAATCCTACCAAATAGGACAAAACTGGTGTCATCGTAGAAGTACGCCAGTTTGATCAGTACGTGGTGAGAGTGGATGGCTCAGGACGAGTCACGCTGTGCAACATAAAATTCCTCTGGAAGTACCAACTGGTTGTTCCCCGCACACTACTCATGGCCTCTGGACCACCTGCATTTCTGATGCCAACACCAACGATGAGACAGCCTTCTCAACCCAGTTCAACAGCTCCTCCTGCAGCTACACCACTGACGCCTCAGGCCTACCCAACGTGCCCACTTCCCAACGCCAAGACCACCAAGACCGGGAACTTGTATCCACCACTACCCCCAAGACCACCTCGACCGGGAACTTGTATCCACCACTACCCCCAAGACCACCTCGATCGGGAACTTGTATCCACCACTATCCCCAAGACCACCTCGACCGGGAACTTGTATCCACCACTACCCCCAAGACCACCTCGACCGGGAACTTGTATCCACCACCTACCCCGAAGACCACCTCGATCGGGAACTTGTATCCACCACTATCCCCAAGACCACCTCGACCGGGAACTTGTATCCACCACCTACGCCCAAGAAGACCACCTCAACCGGGAACTTGTATCCACCACCTATCCGCAAAACCACATCGATTGGGAACTTGTATCCACCACCTACGCCCAAGACCACCTCGATCGGGAACTTGTATCTACCGCCAACCCCCAAGACCACCTCGATTGGGAACTTGTATCCACCGCCTACCCCCAAGAGCACCTCGACCAGGAACTTGTATCCACCGCCAACCCCCAAGACCACCTCGATTGGGAACTTGTATCAACCGCCTACCCCCAAGACCACCTCGACCGGGAACTTGTATCCACAGCCAACCCCCAAGACCACCTCGATTGGGAACTTGTATCCACCGCCAACCCCCAAGACCACGTCGATTGGGAACTTGTATCCACCGCCAACCCCCAAGACCACGTCGATTGGGAACTTGTATCCACCGCCAACCCCCAAGACCACCTCGATTGGGAACTTATATCCACCACCTACCCTCAAGACCACC
Source organism: Babylonia areolata (assembly GCF_041734735.1). Taxonomy (NCBI): domain Eukaryota; kingdom Metazoa; phylum Mollusca; class Gastropoda; order Neogastropoda; family Buccinidae; genus Babylonia; species Babylonia areolata. Next base: position 21,981,266 of record NC_134909.1, on the reverse strand, counting down.
TCGACCGGGAACTTGTATCCACCACCAACCCCCAGAGCCACGCCAATTTCCCCCACCTTCACCACCTCATCTCCCTCAGGGCATGCCACCAATGGTCGTACCCCGAGAGCCTTCCAAGACCACACAACGCCCCTGGCCTCGAAGAGTGGCCCTTGCCTGATGCAGCTGATCCTCCACCCGGCAATCGCCACGTCCGTCGCTCCGACAGACTGGCAAAGACTGGCACAAAAGCCTGACGCACAACTGACACATTGCTCCTTGATTGTCACATCGCCAATGTCAACTAACTTTCTCATATACTTACTGTTCCATTTCCTTTAACCATTCCCCTCATTACACTACGTGTTATCAGTCTTCCTCGCTTCCCTCCAAAGACTTGGGGACGGCATGGAGGATTACATCTCAAGATATACCTATATCACTATCCTTCATCACATTACATCTAGATAATCACTATCATTCATAACATTACATCCAATTCGCCATGCATTATTCGTTTCGTTATCCATCTTTTTTTTTCATTATTTCAGACACACTGAAGACCCTTTTTGTCATTGCTTAAATCTACACAAATAAAGTGTTGGTGCAAGCAGACAGTTGTCAGACTTATTTAGAAAGAGCAACAGAAATACAGAAACAGAAAGGAAGCGTTTATTACTCACTCTCAGTGCAGTCGATGAAAATTACAGTGAACAGCATTCCCAGCATTGTGCATGAAATCATGTTCTGGAAACCAATCAATAAATATACAATCATATCAATCTCTCGCCCAATCAATAAATATACAATCATATCAATCTCTCGCTTGTTAAAGAAACACAGAAGCAAACGATGACAATTATCTAAATGTCCATTCAGCAATAAACCCCTTCGAACACGGAGGCATTACAAACAATCATGAGCACAATTCAAGAAACTGGCACACACATATCTCACCACCATCTCACGTCTCCATCTCATCGCACATAACCATGCATTTACCTGCAAGCAAAGCATGCATGTACTCGTAAGCACAACATTCACATACCCAAGAGCAAATCATGCACGTACACTCTTGCAAAACATGCACGTACTCGCAAGCAAAACATGCACGTAAGCTCATACAACGCACTCACAATTTCCTTCCCTCCCTCTATCTTCACCCCCACTCCCCCTCGCCCCCCAACACACACACACACGCGCGCGCGCGCGCGTGCGCGCGCACACACACACACACACACACAGAAGGACAATGGACCATCTTAACAGAAAAAGCAATAAGACACTCAAAGAATGAGTAAACAGACAGACAATTAAATATCAAGATTAGAATCACATTCCCTTCAGTTCACTGCGAGAGAGTAGCAGAGAGGAGAAAGAGAGAGAGGAGGGAGGAAGAGAGAGAGGAGGGAGGGAGAGAGAGAGGGGGCAGAGGTAGGGAGGGAGAGAGAGGGGGAGGAGAGAGGGGGGAGAGAGAGGTGGGGGGAGAAAGAGCGTGGGGGGGGGGGGGGAGATAGAGAGAGAGAGGGAGAAAGAAAGAGAGACTGAGAGAGAGACTGAGAGATGATTTATTCACTCAAGGCCATAGCCCCATATGAATGAAGGGCGATAATACAGTATGCAGATGTCACCATACTATCAGTAAACATTCACCATTTTCACAATTAGTTAAAGAAATTATGATAATACCGTTTCTCTTAACTTAAAAGCTCTGTGTAAATACAATGCGAGATTACGTATGACACCATCATCATATGATGATATCAATAAACATAATTTAAACAAACATGGACGTTCATAAATTTTCTTTGGAATAAATCTTACGCGAAATCCATGCAACACAGGACACATCAAAACAAAATACACTTCATCTTCATTTGACAGCTTGCACAAAGGACACGTTTTCTCTGTGTGACCAACAATCTTATAACGATATCTGTGCATATGAATTTCAGAAATGCCAAATCTAAATCTTGTTAATAAAACTCGTAGATATCTTTCCATGTTAAACAAAAGATAATTCTTTACTAAATGTGAAGAAGTATGAGATCTGTAGAGACAGAATCTATCACTTGACTGAATATGATTTTCCCAGTTTTGCCATCTACAGTCTATCAAACGCTGACGAAAAAGTTTCAGAAACATATTTTCATTACCTACTCCTTGATATTCCCAAACATATCCAAAGCCCAGTTCACAGAGACAAGTTCGTATATTTGACGCCCAGTTGTTTTTACCTCTAGAATCTAAATCATACAACATATTATAGGATTTACGTGGCAGTCTGTTTTCATTCATTTTTAGTAATTTAAACCAATATCGAACACATCTAACTGCAAAATTTATATAGATTGGATGTCTGTTCGTCTCACCGTATACTAAATCGTTAGGTGCCTTCATTTCAACTCCTAAAAACTTTTTCAGTCCAAATAAATGAACGGACTCACATTGTATTATAGCATTTTTAGCTAGACCCCATAATTTTGAGCCATAATGTACGATGGGCTGTATCTGAGTATCGAAAATCTTAATAGAAATATCCAAAGAATTATTGTTTAATGAAAAGAGTTTCTTCATAATATGTAACAGCACATTCTTTGCTCTGCTTGAAAGATCCCTGCATGCAGCTACAAAACTCAAACGAGTAGAAAATAGAATTCCAAGATATTTGTAAGCATTGACAACTGGCATATCAGTACCACCATACACCCACCTTTCCCTTGCTGCCAAATAACCACCTTTCCTAAAAAACAATAATATTACTTTTATCTAGATTAACATTTAATTGCAATTTAGTAGCTGCATTTTTTAAGTTATTCAATTGTGTCTGTAGACCAATAGCTGTCTCCAAAAGCAAAACAATATCATCAGCAAGTAATAATATAAACAGTTCTATAAAATCAATTGTGAATCTCGCACCGTGTCTTCCTCTGTCTATCACTTCTAAAGCCAATACATTTATGAATAATGAGAACAAAATAGGACTACAAACATCTCCTTACTTTACTCCTCTAGTGCAATTGATATACTCAGTAAGTTTGTTACCACACCTAACTCTTGTTTTGACAACATTGTACATACTCTTTATACATTTAAAAAGCTTTTCTGTTATGCCATGTTTTGCCAGAACTGGCCATAATAAATTTCTATTGATAGAATCAAAAGCTTTCTCAAAATCAATAAATGCTACGTAAAGTTTACGATTAAGAGAAAACTGTTTCTGAACAAATGCCAAAAGAGTAAACATGTGATCAATTGTTGAATATCCTCGTTTAAAACCAGCTTGGTGTTATATTGTTATATTCTACATACTCCTGAATCCTATAATTAATAATTGCACTGAATACTTTACTGCTGATATCAGATAATGAAATACCTCTATAGTTATTAGTGTTATTTATGTCACCTTTCTTGTAGAGTGGTAAACTGATTGACTCACACCGATTTTCAGGAAAAATACCCCTATCGAATAAAGCATTAAAGAAAGTTGTCAAAAAAAGTATAAACTGATCACATGGTGATTTAAAAAATTCTCCAATTATCCCATCATGACCTGCAGCTTTTCGATTCTTTATTTTTTTAAGTGCAATTAAAATTTCTTCTTTACATATTGGACATTCATAAACTCGTTTTCCACTTCAGGTAAGCTATGATCACTGATATTACAATCAAAATCTTTATCTAACAAGGCTTTAAAATGTCTAAACCAACAATCTACAGATGTGTCATTCCTAGGCTGCCTCTTTTTGGACGAACTGTTTTTTTTTCATACATTCCCAGAATTATTTTTGATCTTTAACAGATGCTATCAAATTGTCTAGTAAGCTTTTGTTATGCTGTTTTCTCTTATTCTCACATAGATTTTTATATTCTTTTCTAGCTCTGACATACACAGTATTATCATCCTTATCTGAAGTTCTACGAAACCTTCTAAGTAACCTGCGAACTTTTCCCTTTTGACATTTACACTCCTCATCGAACCACCCCTCTTGCTGTTTATTATGTCCCACACTAAAAGTTTTCTTCATACAAGTTGCACATTCTTGAATACATTCACTGAACAATTTTAAAGCGTCATTTATATTCACATCAATGAGATCCAAAGCCATTTTCAATTTATCATTAATTTCTTTCTCTGTCAATTTACTATGAAATTCCTGCCTAAACTGTTCGTTCCACACAAATTTTTCTATTACATGTATGGTATCACAATCATTACTTTTAACTAGGTTATTATTTGAAAAAGAAATACGACACTCAAGAGGAAAATGATCAGATTCAGTTCGATCAACAACACATAATTCACATACATCATAAACAAGTTCATAAAAGTCATTTGACAAAAGAAAATAATCATTGACACTTCTTCCATTTTCGCCTGTATATGTATAGTGACCATCCTGGTCACCGTTACGCATTCCATTTAATATTAGTGTGCAGTGCACATGTTTAACATTGACTTAACATATACATTTATGTGTGTATCCTGAGAATTACGATTACAATTCATTGAGCAACTTTTATGATAAGATCCAATACTGTCATTCGATGATTGTGAAGGAGAGATATTAGAAGTTCTTCTGTTAAGATCGTCACACAAAATTATATAAACATCACAAAGTTCTAACAGCAAATTAGTCAATCTTCAAGTACAGATATACCATGATCATAATCAAAATAAGCATAAAAAGGAGAACCATCTGGTGGTACATAAGTACATACAAAGAGAACATCTTTCGAAAATCCAAACAACTGTTTATCAATAATAAATGCACATATATTTTCATAATTTATTTGTAGTTTTCTTATTAAGGGACGAAACTCATTCCTAAACAAACACACAGTACCACCCGATTTCCTCCCTTGTCTAGTAGATTTAATAGCTGGTTTATAATGCATTGAAAAACCAGGAAATAAAGCTGTTTTACTTTTTTTTCAAACGTTTCAACAATGCATACGAAGTCAAAAGACGACACATATATAGAAAAATCATTAAACATGAACTTAGAACGCAAACCATTAACGTTCCAAGAAAGAAAGGAAAAAGATCTTGAACTATTTACAGCCAATGGGTTCGAGGGTCCGGGAGACGAAAAAGAGTTACTATTTACAGAATGTTTCGTGTTTCGATTTCCTTCCGAGCTGGAATGCACCCTGTCCTTTTCCCCCCTTGGGCCAACATCCAATGCACGAGAAACTTCAATGAGTTCTCGTTTTCTAACTGCGCATTTCCACACCATCGTAAACTTTTGTTCCCTGAATTCCCACGTGCTTCATTTGAAATACCCGGGGAATCGCGTGAATGAATCGAGGAAAATTTATGTGTCAATATTTCTTTTGTAACCATATCAGAATTGTCCACCTCTAAATCATAAAAATCACGAAGCTGGCCTTAAAGAAAGAGAGAGAAAGGTAGAGAGAGGGGGGGGGATATATATATATATATATATATATATATATATATATATATATATATATATATATACAGAGAGAGAGAGAGAGAGAGAGAGAGAGAGAGAGAGAGAGAGAAATAGGTAGGTAATGGGCGATACTCTGTTAGCAACATAATCAACAGGCAGTGGGTACAACACCAGTGGATGTGCACGGTAAGAGAGAGAGGAAGAAGAGAGAGAGGGGAGAGAGAGGGAGAGAGAGACAGAGAGGGAGAGAGAGAGAGGAGAGAGAGAGGGGGGAGAGAGAGAGGGAGAGAGAGAGGGGAGAGAGAGGGAGAGAGAGACAGAGAGGGAGAGAGAAAGAGGAGAGAGAGAGGGGGGGGAGAGAGAGAGAGGGGAGAGAGAGGAGAGGGAGGAAAAGAGAGAGAGGAGAGACAGAGAGAAGGAGAGAGAAGTAGGTGGGTAATGGGCAACATAATCAACAGGCAGTGGATGTGCACGGTAAGAGAGCGAGAGGGAGAGAGAGAGGGAGAGGGAGGGAGAGAGAGAGGAGAGAGAGAGGGGAGAGAGAGGGAGAGGGAGGAGAGAGAGAGAGGAGAGAGTGAGAGGAGAGAGAGGGAGAGAGAAAGAGAGAGAGGGAGGAGAGAGAGAGGGAGAGGCGAGACAGAGAGGATAGAGAGAGAGAGAGAGGAGAGAGAGAGGAGATGGAGAGAGGAGAGAGAGAGAGAGAGGGAGAAGGAGGGGAGATGGAGAGAGGAGAGAGAGAGAGATGGAGAGAGAGAGGAGATGGAGAGAGGAACTCGAACTCGAACTCGAATAGTTTAATCAGTATAGGCCATGACCCCTTCTGAAGGGGGTACAGTATTTGTAAATAATTCACACACATTTTCAGAGTAACTCATTGAAACAGTAATATACTGACAGAAGACATTACAAAAGCAGTTACTTAAATCAGCTAAGCATAATGGTGCGTCTTTTAAAAGCTTTGTATAAATACATACACACATTCCTTACTATTGGTTCTCTTCGAGATGCCAAAAGCAATGCAGTCCGGAACAGGGAAGGATCCTGATAATACTTTTGTGGAATATACTTTATACGTAAATCACGATAAACCTGACAACAGAGCAGAAAGTGTTTTTCATCTTTATTTTCGTTATTACACAGAGGACACAATAAATTCACACCTGTATACATTTTATAACGGTTATGATGTACCATGATGTCCGAAATTCCACATCTAAATCTTGTCATAAAATACCTTATATGTCTGTCAATATCAAGCAGTAGATATTGTTCACACTTTACAGATGAATTAAATGTGCTATAAAAAGAATATCTATCACTGCTCTGCACATGTTCTTCCCAGTTTTGCCATCTATTATCAATCAGTCGTTGACGAAGTTCTTTTAAAAAGACATTTGTGTTTTCAACACCTTGATTCATCCATACAAAACCGAATCCATTTTCAAACCAAAATTTTCTAATACCAGAAACCCAAGATTTTTTACCACGTAATTCCAAGTCAAATAACATTCTATACGCTTTATATGGTAACCTTTCTTCACTCATACGTACAATCTTTAACCAGTATCTAACACATTGCAAGGACGAATTTATATATATTGGGTAACGACCTGTTTCTCCATACACAAAATCATTTGGTGTTTTGATATGAACCCCCCAAAATTTCTTAAGAGCAAATAGATGAACGTTTTCTATGTGTATAGCAGCTTTGTCTAAACCCCATATTTCAGCACCATACTGAGCAACTGGTTGTACTTGGGCATCAAACAGTTTTAAGAACACAATTAATGACTTATTATTCAACATATACAATTTTTGCAAAATACAAAACAAGGCATTTTTTGCTCTACTTGCAAGGTCCTGACAGGCACATGTAAAGCTTAGGCGAGTAGAAAAAAATATTCCAAGATATTTGCAACAATTCACAATAGACATGAGTTGACCATTAAAATACCATCTTTCTCTTGCTGCCAAATAACCACCCTTCCTGAAAACCACAATATTACTCTTTTTCATATTAACATGAAGTTGAAGTCTGGAAGCTGCATTGTATAGGTTATTCAATTGAGTTTGAAGACCAACTGGGGTTTCAGACACCAAGGCAATAATATAAATAATTCAATGACATCAGGAGAGAGCGTTGCACCATGTCTTCCATTGGCAATTATTTCTAAAGCTAATTCGTTTATGAATAATGAGAAAAGAACAGGGCTACATGCATCTCCTTGTTTAACACCTTGTGTACATATAATATAGTCTGTAAATTCATTACCAGATCGCACTTTTGACTTAACAACATTGTACATGTTCTTAGTACATCGATACAGCTTAACCTTAATACCGTTCTTTTGAAGTATTGGCCAAAGTAATTTTCTGGAAACAGAATCAAAGGCTTTTTCAAAATCTATAAAGGCTACGTACAATTTACGATTTAATGAAAACTGTTTTTGTATAATGGCTAGAAGTGTAAACATCTGATCGACAGTTGAGTAATCTTTTTTGAAGCCAGCTTGATATTCACCGGTGATATTGTTCTCTTCTACCCATTTTTGCAATCTACTATTTATAACTGAACTGTACTGGGAGAGAGAGGGAGAGAGAGACAGAGAGGGAGAGAGAGGAGAGACAGAGGGGGGAGAGAGAGAGGGAGAGAGAGAGGGGAGAGAGAGGGAGAGAGAGACAGAGAGGGAGAGGGAAAGAGGAGAGAGGAGAGAGAGAGGGGAGAGAGAGAGAGAGGGGAGAGAGAGGAGAGGGAGGGAGAGAGAGAGGAGAGTCAGAGAGAGGGAGAGAGAAGTAGGTGGGTAATGGGCAACATAATCAACAGGCAGTGGATGTGCACGGTAAGAGAGCGAGAGGGAGAGAGAGAGGGAGAGGGAGGGAGAGAGAGAGGGGAGAGAGAGGGGAGAGAGAGGGAGAGGGGTGAGAGAGAGAGAGAGGAGAGAGTGAGAGGAAAGAGAGGGATAGAGAAAGAGAGGGAGGAGAGAGAGAGGGAGAGGCGAGACAGAGAGGAGAGAGAGAGAGAGAGAGAGAGAGAGAGAGAGGAGAGAGGAGAGAGAGAGAGGAGATGGAGAGAGGAGATAGAGAGAGAGGAAGAGGGAGGGGAGATGGAGAGAGGAGAGAGAGAGAGGGAGAGAGAGAGAAGAGAGAGAGAGGGAGAGAGAGAGGGAGAGAGGAGAGAGAGAGAGAGAGAGGGAGGGAGAGGGAGGAGAGGGAGAGAGAGGAGAGAGGGAGAGGAGAGAGAGGGAGAGAGAGGAGAGAGAGAGAGGAGATGGAGAGAGAGGGAGAGAGAAGTAGGTGGGTAATGGGCAACATAATCAACAGGCAGTGGATGCGCACGGTAAGAGAGAGAGAGGGAGAGAGAGAGGGAGAGAGGAGAGAGAGAGAGAGGGAGAGAAGAGGGAGAGAGAGGAGAGAGAGGAGAGAGAGGGAGAGAGAGGAGAGAGAGAGGAGAGGGAGAGAGAGAGGAGAGAGAAAGAGAGAGGAGAGAGATGCGAGACAGAGAGGAGAGAGAGGGAGAGAGGAGAGAGAGGGGAGAGAGAGGGAGAGAGAGACAAGAGAGAGAGGGAGAGAGAGAGAGGAGAGAGAGAGAGGAGAGAGAGAGAAGTAGGTGGGTAATGGGCGATACTCCATTAGCAATATATGCAACTGGCAGTGGGTACAAAGCCAGTGGATGTGCACGGTAAGATTCAGATTCAGATTCAATTTCAGATTCATTCATTTTAGGGCTAGGCCCCTCATGAAGGGGAAGGTGAATTGAGAATAATCATAATAACAAATATAGACACAAAAAATTAAAACAATGCAACTATGGATATATCAGGTTAACCAGGGACATTAAGAAGTAAGTATTTCCTCACATCTAAAGGCTTTGCAGACAAATTTCGCACAACGTCTGGGTCTGTACAAGACAATAGAACCAGTTTGAAGACAGAAAGACAGACAGAGACAGACAGATAGCATAGCATGATGACTTATTTACTGCTAGTTTTGGAAAAAAAGAAAACAAAAAATTGTGGGGGTGTATCAGCATGTGTGCGTGAATGGGGGTGGGAGTTGGGGGTAACAAAAGATGCAAAACTTCATCAGGCAACAGCTTCGTTAATTGTCTTGAGAACTATCAACGATCTATCATCTATTTGAATAACGTACCTCCATCATAGATGAGACGTTGCATTGACTTGTTTGGATTTTTTTTTTTTTTTCTATCCAGCACACGATGTCTGTTGTTATGGTCACAGTTCTGGTACTTTCGCGTTAATATACTTTGGTGTCATTTCGATTAAGAAACAGTTGTAGACCAGCTGACTGCAAACACACGTCTTTATATTTTCCAAATCTGTTAACGTTTTGGTGTTACACAACTGACAACCGCAGTTCCTCTGCCTCAGATTGAGTCGACGTTCTCTCTCATACACAAAAAGCAGTGACGCTGACTGACAGGCAAATCCCGATGTGCGTAGACGACCATATGTGGGATCAAAGCAAGCCTTTGGCGATAGCTCTTCTCATTTGAGTTAAGGACTTAAAGTACGAGGGTCAAACACACTCGTCGGAATAGAATGAATACTCCAGTAACATATAGTGAGCGTACACTTGTCACACACTGGTAAGGTCAATCTCAAGCCTTTCACATTCCTCCTCTTCAATGCAGGGAGAAGAATATCTGAAACCCGCTACTGGCAGAAGAGAAGGGGTCAACCCGTTGTCGGGTATAATTTTTGCTTTGTTTTGTTTTGATAGCTTTATTTTTTCATTTATGTATTCACTTTTTGGTGTGTTTATTTTGTCATGCATTTGCATGTGCTATGTGTGCAGGGCAAAGGTTTTGATAAGACAATGTGCATACTTGATAGCAGAGTGAACCTGGATGGAGTCTGCCGTACACTCATAGACAGCAACAGAACACTATTACGAAATTTACTGTTTGGAACATTTTCTTTTGAACTGATTATTGCTTGCAGCTGCAGTTCCAGAAACGTTTCCTCCCCTCTCTTCTTCTTTTGTTTGCAATTGGTTTTCATTTATCACTCACTTTTGTAAACAAAGTGAGTCTGTGTTTTAACCGGGTGTTCGGTTGTGTGTGTGTGTTTGTGTGTGTGTGTGTGTGTGTGTGTGTGTGTGTGTGTCTGTGTCTGTGGTAAAATGAATTAATTTATTCATTTATTTATTCTAAAGTAGTATCCCAACACACACACACACACACACACACACACACACACACACACGTTCACTGTGATTAGCATTTTAGCCGCAAACATTGTGCGGGTATTCTTTGTGGACGACGATTTCACTGTCTGTGTTTTCAGCCAGCAAGACGACTGCAACGCGTTGCTATTTATAAGAGCCAAGCATACGGACCATACCTGTGTGTTATGAGTCAACGTGTCTCTTCAAAACGGACAGTGATTGATATTTTGTGATTGTTTATTTGCTTTTTTTAAAAATTGAATATTCTTCTTCTTTTCGTTTTTGTTATTATCATTGTTATTTGGTTTTAACTGATTATCCCCAAAACGACGAAATGTGTTGTCCATCGATTTGGCAGACGACATGGATGTTTTGCTGCGTAATCTACATGATGGCCAGTTCAGGTAATCGTGATTTATTTCCGAGAGTATACTTTTTGCTTTAATATGAACTCCCGCTTCCTCTCTCTCTCTCTCTCTCTCTCTCTCTCTGTGACTCTCTTCTGTCTCTCTCTGACTGTCTGTCTGTCTGTTTCTCTGTGTGTGTGCTGAGGACTGGATTAAAAAAAAAGTTACTTGCATGGATATCACTCTCGATAATGAATATTTTGTCTTGTGGTGTCTGTCTGTCTGACTGTCTGTCTGTCTGTCTGTCTCTCTCCTTGTGTGTGTGTGTGTGTGTGTGTGTGTGTGTGTGTGTGTGTGTGTGTGTGTGTGTGTGTGTGTGTGTGTGTGCTTGGTGTGATAGTCATTTATATGACGAATATATTGTTAACATTGCCAGTTTGAAATCATGTATAAGTCATGATATGTTGTTGATGTTCATATGGTGTGTGTGTGTGTGTGTGTGTGTGTGTGTGTGTGTGTGTGTGTGTGTGTGTGTGCAGACGCGCGCGCCTGCTCCAACGTTTGAATTGTGTGGTTGATTCCGATGTGAATGAAGTGATCTTTTAGTACCATAAATCGCTCAGCCCCTCTTTTGGGTTAAAGCAAACATGCATGTTTCACGGCGATGACTTGTGATTCACCCTGTCGATGTAATTGTCCCTGTACTCCCTACGTCACCACCAACTCCCACAACCCATCCCCTTGACATGGGCAAAATGGCCTAGTCATTAAAAGGTTCGAGTTCTCTCTCTCTCTCTCTCTCTCTCTCTCTCTCTATCTATCTATCTCTCTCTCTCTCTCTCTCTAACACACACACACACACACACACACACACACACACACACAGAGTGATCTCCCTTGAATCAAACTGTTTTGATTCAGTATGATTTTCGTGAATCATCGGTATAATGTTTGAATTATTGAGTACAAACTAGTCAATTTATGTTTGTGAATGTATGTGTAATACATCTGTATATATTTTCTGGTGGACATTCGCCAACAGTTTAAAATCAAACGCCGTTCTGTGAAGTGTGGTTGTAGCTGTTTTCTGTGAGCTCTTCCTGACTCTTGTTATGTTTACCAGCACTCACAGGTAATGAACAGTGACTTTTTCAGGACTGTTTTATTTTGTTTTGTTTTTTAATTTACTAATAACAATGCCATTATATTGACCTGTTATAACAAAGTGTGTGCACAAACATTGCAAGACATCAACGCAATCATATGGAAAATGGTTGTTTGATAAAGGTTTCCGCATTTCACCCCAGTGTCAGAACACAACACTATGGCACTACCTGTTTCATACACATTGTCCAGTATCTTTAAGTTAACTGTGTACCACAAGGAGATAATAGATGAGCGACAAGATTTAAAACTGTCACACACCTTTAACTCAGTACAGAAACGTGTCTTGTGTTTCGGTATTCCGCCATTGTCAATGATGGCATCAAGAATCAGATTTTGGATTCTGACCTTTCCAACAATTTTTTTTACCACTTTTCCATTACTAACTGATTTTCACCCACCGAGTAATCTGTGCAAAACTGTGATAAGAGTATTTTTGTGGTTCAGTCAAAAGCATAACTTTAAGCCTTTACTTCAAGCTATACGCACGTGGCACCTTCCTGTGCCAGGGCACTGACTGCTCCACGTGGAACACAGAGGAGTGTGAGCAACTTAAAACTTGTGTCACCACTTTAGTGAACAACAAAGACGTTCAGCAACTGGCGACGTCCCTGCTGGAAACCCCCGTCACCTTTATCCAGTCTTTGCCAGACGTTGTATGTCTGAAGTCACTGGACGACGTGTCACTGCCCCCCTTCGCTGCAGGCCCCACACCTCCCTCTTCCCATCCTGAAGGCAGCCTGTTGCACTGTGACCATGCTACAGAGAGCGGTGTTGTCGTTCTTCCTCCCACACCAGTCATCACTTCACACAGTCCTGACACCATTAGTCGGGATATGGTCCCCAACGATGTCACACATGTCTTCGCTTCATACAGCCCTGACTCTGTGAGTCAGGATACAGTCCCCAAAGACGTCACCACACCTGTCACTGCTTCATACAGCCCTGGTATTGTGTCAGGATGCAGTCCACAAAGACGCCACACTTGTCATCACTTCATACAGCCCTGATACTGTGAGTCAGGATACAGTCCCCAAATACCTCACACCTGTTTTCGATTCACACAGCCCTGAAACCATTAGTCAGGATACAGTCAACGAAGACGTCACCACACCTGCCATCACTTCACACATCAAAGTGATATCCCTGAAAGATTGTCCTCGCTCTCACAAGAAGCATCCGACTGCTTCCTGGACATTCAAAACTGGCTGACTCTAAATAAGTTACAATTGAACGCGGACAAAACAAAAGCAATGATCATAGGAACTAAACAAAAACTCTCTTCCATCACAGCTGACAAAATCAAACTTGACGGTACATCCATCCCTCTTTCCAGCTCAGTCAGGAACCTCGGCGTTGTATTTGACAACACACTGTCCATGCAAAAACTTATCAGCCAGACCTGTCAGTCCTGCTACTGTCAACTGCGGCGCATGAGTGCCGTCCGGAAATACCTGTCCACTAACGCAACATCTAGACTTGTCGTTTCTCTCATTCTCTCTCGCCTTGACTACTGTAACTCCCTATTGTCTGGTTTGCCTGCTTCATCCATTCAGTCCCTTCAGCGCATACAAAACTCTGCTGCCCGACTCGTCCTCAGAAAGGAAATATCTGAGCACATCACTTCTCTTTTACAACATCGCCATTTGGCTCCCTGTCTCACACCGAATAAAGTACAAGATCAGCACTATATGTTATAAATGTATTCACAAGTCTGCCCCTTCCTATCTCTGTGGCTGCCTTCACCTCTACACCCCATTTCGCTCTCTACGATCGGCTTCGGATCCACTCTGTGTACGCATACCAACATTCAAACACTCCACTGTTGGACGCCATTCTTTCTCTGTCTCTGGACCTTGCATTTGGAATGGACACCCCCCACGCCCCCACCACCCTGGCCCCCCTTCTCCCCCTTCGCTTCTTCAGGTCTCCACACTCAGCTCTTTCATGTCTGGCCAGAAAACCCACCTCAAAACATGACGGGAACAGAAATGTTCTTCCATCATTTTTTACCTGAATTGGAAAACAATACATCTGTCATTAACTTCCCTGTGAAAATTTCCGTTCTGCTCCTTGGGGATTCTACACTGAAGTATATAAATGCTAGGAAACTGGCTCCACAGGGAGAATCTATCTACAAAGTCTGTATTCCTGACTTAACGGTGAGCCAGTTGACAAACACGCGCTGAGGGTATCGCATTCTGTGCAGACTGTTCTGATACATGTCCGCATTAATAGCTGTCCTGTGTCACCTGTACTGAAAGCTATGACACCCGAAAACGGAGCATGTCTGCCTACGTGGCAGGGTAAAAAACAGTCATACATGTAAAAGTCCACCCGTGTATACACGAGTGAACGTGGGAGTTGCAGCCCACGGACGAAGAAGAAAAAGAAGAAAGCCACGAAACTTTCACAGCAACAACAGGAGCCCCACGACTTGCCCTGTACCAAAACATGACTCATCTGAATGCAAAAGGCACACAAAAAAAACTTGAATCTGAAGCAGTTTTTGTTTTTTTTTTCAACAAAGCACAGAAGTGTACTATGGTCACAGAACTCATGAAACTTGTGACCGACCTGAGTACTTCTACCCGGATCACCATGATCAGAATCATGAACCAAACTGCTCACATGAATGAAGTTGAATATCACCACACTGGTGATACTACATGTGTGGCACAGAACAGAGCTGGCCCCACTCAGTTTTACCATAAGCCCGTTGGTCAGGACACATGCCCACCTCCTACCTCCTCCTTTCACTTCCCTCCCCAGACATCATTTTCAGCAAGCACCTCCCTCATCCCACCAAGAGGCCCCTCCCAACCCATTCACGAACTCAGAAAATGTTTACCAGAGGCAGTACGTCCCTCCCTTTCAAACACATTATTCTGAAAACAAACATTCAAGGCCAATGTGACGTTCCCACATTCAGCTAGCCTCCACTTTTAATATAGATAACCAATAACCTAACTTCATTCTTCTTCACCTAACACTAAACAGTTATCCCGCATTTATTCCCAGTGAACACCAACACCCAACACACAACCATACCTCCAGACATGCTGACATCAAAACTGACCAAATTCATCAATTTGCCGTGCAGTTACTAAATATGGTGGCCTCTCAGTTCCTATCACAGCAACAAACATTTGCCAGTTGATGATGACAATGTATGTGAATGTTAACTTTGTTTAATTGGCACATTGCTTGTCATGTTCACGTGGACTGTCTGAATAATACCGATACCACACCGTTCCACATAACTATTATAACCTTCTTTATTTTCTTTCTTTCTTTCTTTCTTTCTTTCTTTCTTCTTCTTCTTCTTCTGTTGTGCATGGTAGTGGTGCTACATACAGTTTGCTGTTCCTACATACTTCTTACCTGATTTCCATTTTCTGTGCAATCGAGTCCTTGTCCAGTCTATTTCATCCTTTTGTATCCGCATATTTTTTGTTGTTGATGACATAATGTGGTCATTTTGTCTATTTTGAGATTTTTTTTTTTAAGTCAGTAATTTGCTTACATACGTTTCCATAGTTTTGATTTTTTTTCTTTCTTAATTGGACTCTCTTTTTTTTTCCAAGTGTCCACATTACTTCATTGTAATTTAGACTGATCTCTTATGTTTATGTTCCCAAGTAATCTAACCATGTCGTTTGCTTCTGACTCATGGCCAACCAGGCGAGGACTTCCGCATATGTTATTCAAACATAAACAATGCAACAAACAAGAAGGACGATATTGCAACCTTTTTTTCTTTATATCCTTTTCATTTATTCTATTTTGCTGAATCTCGACAGATGCTGATATGAACATGCCAGGGTATCAAATTATCCGCTGAGATCCCACTAAGCCCCAAACTGCTGGTTCACTGTTATATTTTGCGTCCTCATTAAAATGAGAGAATAAACAGTTCTTGGGGCTTACGATGTCGAAAACACAATTATATTAATTGATCACATTCACGTAACCACAATACACCACGTTGTGGAGGTATGCGTTCCATCTTGTGGCAGTAGTGATTATTTCCCGGTCCGTATTACCCGAATTAAACAAAAAGGAAGGACATAAAGCTATATTTGATAGGAGTTATACGAACTTTAAAGAAGATGATTTTTTTTCCCTCTGATTGAGCAAACTCGCATTTGAATTATGTATATCAGTTATAATATCCTGATAAAGTCGTCGAATTTGGATGAGTACATTCTCTTCTGTATCTAACAAACATGCACCATTTATAAGGAAAAGAATTAGACAAGAAACGAAAGCACCATGGATAACAAAACAAATTGACATTGGAATAAATCATGGAGCTTATTTGAATATATATGGACCAAATGAGTGATTTAAGAAACAAAGAAATAAAGTAAATGCCATGAAACCTACAAACAAATATAATTATTTTCAGAAACTGTTAATTAATACAAACGATTCTCGTCTAATTTGGAAAACATGAACAAGTTGGATAAAAACATGTGTCAAAATGTCAACAAAGCATCACAGATGTAACAGCAGATCAGTTACATAATAACTTTGCTGCAACCATTGCTGAAAAATATATAACAAACGATAGAACGAGTGAAAATGACCTGTGTCTTTTAAAACAATATGCTGATTCAAAGAAAATTCATATTCCATTTAGTCTTCAACCAGTGACTGTCTTGGATGTTATTCAAAGTCTGCCATAACTAAAACAGTCTGGCACTTGTGATTTGGAGGGATTAGATGGACGGGTAATAATGCTTTCTTCCCCTGTTTTTGTTGATACTCTGACGTATCTTTACAATCTGTGTATTGATAAGAAAGGTTTACTTTCAAGATTCAAGCAGGCTAGAGTCATTCCGCTGTACAAATCAGGTCAGGGGATTCTTCGGATCCACCTTTTCTGTCTTGTCTGTTGTCTAAACCCAATGCAAAACACTTGCAAAAATCTTTATATTCTTATCTCTTTGTCAACAACCAAATCCATGAAGACCAGTCCGGATTCTGTAAAAGTCATTCTTGTCATTCAGCCCTCACACAACACACGGACAGTCTTCTACATAGCATAAATAAAAATAGACTTACGAGTCTTATCTTTATAGATTTAGAAAAACAAAGAAGCTTTTGATGCAATCAAACACTCCTTGTTACTACGTGAATCAGAAGGTTATAAATTACCACCGGAATATACTCACCTTTTACAATCTTTTCTTTCTGACAGGAAACAGTAACAGTAAATAATCAAACCTCAACTTTTACATCTATCAAACATAGAGTACCACAAGGATCCATCTTAGGACCACTTTTATTCTCCACTTATGTTAACGACTTACCTTGTTATATGAAAAGTAAATGCGAAATATTGCTGATGACACATCCATACATTCAAGCAATTCAGACACCTGTAAGCTAACTGATGAACTTTAAGATGATAATCTGAAGCTCAACGATTGGACACAATTGAATTACATGTCCTTAATTGCTAAAAAATCGAAGTGCATGTATGTATGTACGCAACAAAAAATACAAAGAAAGACACATAACTTCAAATCACTAATCCTAGGCGTCAATAGAACTGAAGAGGTAGATTCACATAAATGCTGGGTGTCATTATTGACAAATATCTATCTTGGACTGATCAGTCTTAGGAAAACGTCTCTCTAACAAAATACTTCAGTTTCAGTAATAATAATAATAATAATAATAATGGATACTTATATAGCACACTATCCAGAAATCTGCTCTAAGTGCTTTACAAAAACGCTTTTGATAACATAAAACATTATATCTGTGTACATACACACACCAAAATGTGACCACACACACACACACACACACACACACACACACACACACACACACACACGCACGCACGCACGCACGCACACTGCATACATACATTTTAACATACATGTGTATCTAACAGCTACCCTAACACATACCACACACATAGGCAGGCACATACTTACATAAACACACGCACACACAATACACATTCATATACATGCATGTAGTTGTGGGCCTGCCAAACTGAACTTATTGCTGAGGGAAAAGGTGAGTTTTGAGACGAGATTTAAAAGATGCGAGGGAATCAGAATGACGGAGGTTATCAGGGAGCTTGTTCCACGTCTTTGGCGATTGAAAAGAAACGATCTGTGTCCATAGGTCTTACTTCTGACGTGAGGTATCCTGAGAAGTCGAGTATCAGAGGAAGAACGGAGCTGGCGAGACGGGGTATAGATATGGATGAGTTCAGAAAGATACTTTGGGCCAGATCCGTTGACTGCAGAAAAGGTCAGAGTGGATAGCTTATAGTCTATTCGATCAGAAACAGGCAACAGTGGAGAGACTGAAGGAGAGGAGAAACATGGTCAAATTTAGAAGCTCAAGGAGGCGTCACTGCGTTCGGACAAATCCATATACACCTACACCACATCTGCCAAGCAGATGCCTGACCAGCAGCGTAGCCCAACGCGCTTAGTCAGGCCTTGGAAAAAAAGGTGAATAAATAATAGATAAGCGTATTTAAATAAGTAAATAAACACATAAATAGATAATAAATAAGTAATAATTATAATATGAAAAAGTAGTGATAATAATAATAATATAATAATAATAATAATAATAATAATAATAATAATAATAAATAAATAAATAAATAAATAAATAAACAAAATAAATCAATAAATAGGACAACAATGATGATAAATAAGCAAATAAATGTAAAAGATGAAGACACACATTCACACATACACCCACACATGCACGACAGATATGCGCCAAACATGCAGTTTTATGAAAGCACAGTCAAATACACATACACGTACATGAGCCCCAACACACACACCACACACACACACACACACACACACACACACACACACACACACACACACATTACCCTGCACTTCCTCTACCCCCTCCTCCACACACTCATTTCTAGGCTACGTATCGCAGCTTCCGACACACACCCAACACACACACACACAGAGATGAACACTTACTTGTGAAGCCACACACACATACGGCCATATCCCCCACCCCCAACCCCCTAGACACACACAACACACACACACACACACACACACACACACACACACACACACATATATATATATATATATATATATATCTATATATATATATACACACACACACATCCGCACGTTCCAATATCCCCGTTGTTCCCCACAGTGTAGGCATGCAATACACTCACATATCTCATCCTCTACCCCCCCTCCCACCGGCACCCCACCTCCCCTCACACACACAACACACAAACATACGCACGTGCACATAATTCTCCTGACACTTGTGTACACTTACACCCTTGTGCATGCACAAACGCACTCAAACACACAGACCCACACATACACACAAACATACACACACGCACAGAGGCTGCCACTGACTGGCCGCAAGAGGATGGGAAAAGATCTCTGATGCCAAGAACGTGGCGTATAGTGTGTTGCTCAGTCTATTGTATTTTGAAAAGCCCACAGAGACTTGTTCCGTTTTGAAGAAATTTGCGCCATGTTGGTTGGAATGATGCCGATATTTGTTTGATGTGCAAAGCATCATGCTCTACCTTTCTGTTAGACTTACGGCGCTCCCTCTCTCTGCTTTTATTTCTTTGGGGCGATCGATGGTGTGATGGCCTTGTACCTGTTCTTTTGATATTCTTGACTTTTCTGAGGATTTCCGATTTTCCTAGATGTGAGCCTCTCGTTGGTGTTGCGTTACCAGCAAGTCTGTCAGCTCGCTCATTTCCCTTAACACCTGCATGTCCCGGGCAGTATGACCATGTGAGTTTTTTAATCTGAAAGTTGCGCATTGCCTTATGCCACTCTGGGCTTCCCATTCCGTTTTCAATTTTCTGTATGAGATTCATTGAGTCAGTTAGAATCATGGCCTGTTGGTTTCCAGGCATATGGATGGACGATAGCACTGGAGGGCATGTGTCACAGCTTCAAATTCTATCGTTAGGCTGGAGGTTGTGATTTTGTAGGCAGCATTCTCTTCCCTAATTGTTTTTCCATTTTGTTTTGCAGTGAATCCCCATCCGGATTGGTCTTTGGTGACTGTGTATATGATTTCCTCTTCTTTACTGTTTTCTTCTATTCTTTTGTTTCTTTCAGGTCTTGTAGTCGGCATACTAGCTGGATTGTGTCTTCTGCTTGCCCCATCCATGATCTTCCTCGTCCTAGACGGCTGCCTTTTGGTTCTTTGACTGCGTCATGCAGTGGGTTTTGAGGGTTTTCTAATGCTTTGAAGTCGGTCTAACCTGTTCTAACTTGTTTCTGGCCTGCACTGAAGGAAGGTCAAGCAGGTATCGCATGGTTTCCCGTGGACGTGTCTTTTGATGTTCCAAGGATCAGCCTCATAGCTTCATTTTGAACTCTTTCTAATTTTAGGAGGTTGCTTTGAGATGGTGTTGTTAGCCCAAGTCCGTGGTCGATCACACTGAGAACGAGTGATTGGTATAGCAGGAAGAGGTAGCGTTGTTCAATACCTTTGGTTCCCATTGCTTTTGAGACTGAAAGGCCTTTTTTGCATTTGAGAACAGTATTTTCCGTATGTTTTCTGAAGGTCAGCATCCTGTCGAAGTGTATACCGAGGTAGCGTAGGCATTCGGTTTTCTCGATCTGAATCCCGTCGAATGACACAGGTGGTGGTGATTTGCTCGCGGTTCTGTTGTTGAGGGTGCACAGCAACGTTTGGGCTTTCGCTGGATTAATGGAAGATCCTGTGTCTTTGCACCATTGAGCAATATTGTTTAGTTGTTTCTGGACGGCTTTAGTTATTTCCTGAGCACAGCAACGTTTGGGCTTTCGCTGGATTGATGGAAAATACTTCAGCTAGTAAAACTAAAAAGACCCTCAATGTTCATTCACGGAAGCTCAATTTCTTTGCACATATTCTTCCAGTAATCGATCATGCAATAGCTTATGAGACAGCTGTAGCATCGTGATATTTTTTTTTCCCCACCGTATGTATAAAAGAGCACTGAAAATAGTATTGTTAAAATCGAGCTCCCTGACCCCTATGGATTATAAACAACTTGATATATCATCTTTCCACATCAGTCTGTTCTTCAATAAAGCTGTTAGCACACATAATGTTATGTGTGGAAATGCTGCAAAAAGAATGGACATCGTCGGAGAAAGCGTTGGATGCCAATGTCCGCATATGCGGACTTGGATTTTAAAAAGTCGTGCTGTCGAAGTGACGCGTCGGATGCGAAAATCAAAAGCAGATGTGATATCTTACGTCACCTCTGGTCAGCTTTTCATTCACACACGCTGCGTGTGTGTCGCGATAAGCTCAACCACAGTTGATAACAAAGCGTGCCCCCTGTCAGCTTTGTAAGTTGTTTGACAAGATGGCGTCACGGCGAAGTGTTCGACACGGTCGGAGAGGTGAAATGTTACTCAGCGTCGAAGATGCTTTGGAAATGATCCAAACTGAAGGCTCTGATGTCGAAGGAGATAATGATGATTCTTCGGACAGTGAATTTGAACCAGATCCCGATGAACTAGAAATAGATTCGGCCGCTGAAGAGAGTGTTTACAATGGAGAGGAAAGTGAGGAACATGTGCCAGCAGATGAGACAGACACAGACGACGAAACCACTGAGGAAACGGACGATTTTGCAAGTGTTTTCACCAGTGATTGGACTGACAATTTTTCTTTTTTTCCCTCTTGCACATCCCTTCACTGGCATACCAGGTTTGTCAGCTGACTGGCCAGTCAACACCCAGCCGGTTGAGTTTTTTTCTTTGTTCTTTGATTTTCATATGTAGAGACAGTATTTTTTCTTGTATGACGTGAATTTCAACTTTCTTCACCACCTGTTCATACTTCATTGCATGCACTAGGTCTTCAGTTCCTCAAATAGTGTTAGAATGTGATGTGGAGCATGTTGGTGTACCTTTCTGATGGGTGCAAAAATGCTAAAAAATACACAAAATATGGATACCGCGATCAGCATCAAGATGGTGAGTAAATACTTTGATTTTTTGCACACATATGGAACAACATTCCTTGCATACATATGTAGCCGTGTCCCGAGTGGTTCTAATAGGGTACGGCACAAAAGACTTAACTAAATATGATTAGTTGAAGGATAGACAAGATCCCACGCACAGGCCAGGAACATATAGAGGCCAGTCATAAATGGGTTTTCTATTGTTTTATTTACATAAAAAGAGAAGACCTAAGAGAAGAAGACAACTAGGAGAAGACAAAAAGAAGAAGACAGTGCAGCGATACATAGCGCGGTGTCAGCCATTGTGGAGACACACACGACACACTGCCCGCGACACAGCAAGAGAGAGGGAGAGCAGGCTCTGGTCAGATGACTGACCAGGTATGAAAATGACCACTCATCATCCACTGTGCCAATTTATGCAAGTTTAGCGGACCGCAAAGTGCGTCACGTGAGCTGCGAGCAGATCGTCACTAATCACGGAGAATCCAATGACAATTGTGTTTGTTTAAAGGTGTTCAGTGACAGATATCTAATTGATTCCTGAACCGATTTACGTCGGATAAGTTGCAAAAGAAAGAGCTCAACACCTACTTTATAATGAGTATAAAATGAAGTGTTGGTTATTTAAGATGAATTTATCATCTTAATTTAAGTCACCTGAACAGGGTCAGTTTTAACGAGCTCGTCCGCTGAAACTTACAAACTGCGTTAGATCAGTTTAACGTAGGCGAACATAAATGGAATAGATTTAAAGATGGAATTAAGACGATTCTGCCAGTATATAATACTAGTAGTTTACTGATCTGACAAAAGAGTTATTAATTAATTACGGTGGAACAGAAACACAAGTTTGCTCTCAGCCAATGACGTACCGCGACGCGACACTGGTCGAGCCGTCAGCAGGTGGCCTGGCGAGGCGGACAAATGATGTAAGCGGAGTGACGTCACACATTCTGTGCACGGGTTATGAGGGAAAACTGTCATCTGCTGTGGCTTGTCGGTGAATAGTGTTGGAGCAAGCATAGCGCGCTTGGTCACACATATACTAAATATCAATTGTCTGGGTGTTTATTTGTTGTTTTTTTTACAATTTTTTCCCCCATCCTATACAAACCCTGGGTTTTCGGGGATTGGCAAGGGCAAAAACTCTTGGCATGGAGTGAGTTAAAAGAAATGAACACAGGCACAACCACACGCACTGCATACTTAGACCAAGTAATAACCTTTTCAAATTCAGCTTTCTGTATTCTTGTGGAAAAAATATGGACTAATCTTCCACTCACTCTAAAAAAACTATCATGAATAGATACGTGTTTAACTCACTCAGTACGGCCAGTCCTCTCTTCTCCTCTACACAGACCCCTCGGATGTCCAGTGGGTGTCTGAATGACCCAACCTTTAGCTTCCGTCGTCAGAATTGTGGTATTCTTTGTCAACATTCACCTCTTCAGTATAAGAGCCTTCCGCTTGCAATATTTTGATGATGGTAATTGGGGTGAAACGCTGTTAGCGTCGTCTCTTTCGCCGTTCGTATGGAGAGAGTAAGAAAATCCCGAAGAATCACCTCATTGGAAGTGATTAATAGTAATACAAGTATTGACCTATTAGTCAATACTTTTCTCAATTGTGAAATGTTTTGTATTGTGTTGGCAGTGACTTTGTACTTTATGAAGGATATGTGAATGGATGGACGTATGCTCGAGCATTTGTGTTCGTTTGAGCTCGCGCGCGCGCCTGCACGCACGCGCATGTGTGTGTATGTGTGTGTGTGAAATAGAGATGTGTCATAATCACATTATTCTTGTCTATATGTATGCATTTTTTGTTATTGTTGTTGCTTTTCGCCTGTTTATTTCTCTCGACCCCCCCCCTCCCCCGTCCCTCTCTCTCCCCAATATTTTTTTTGTATTTGTTCATTGATGGCTTGATGTAAAATAGCAATTGTTGCTTATTCAATTTACCATCATGAAATAAAATCTTGACTTGATTTTAAATCGACATGCCAACCTACGATCCTCCGTATCGACACACATAGATGCATGCATACATGCATACATACATACGAACACATATTTATTAAGTATCTCTCTCTCTCTCTCTCCCTATTCCTCTGTTTATCTGTTTACTTATTTTATTGTCTTTTTTAGGTTTATGTGCCGACTATGAAATGGAATGCGACACGGGAAAAATCGAAGTCGACAGCAATCATGTCTGGACTGGAAGAGTTGATACATCCAAATTAGGGGGAGGTAACTGCTTATTTGATGAAGTAACCAAAGTGGTATTCAGAATGACGAATGCCGATGAAGACATCTGCACAGTTCCGTACCCTGAATGTAATCAGGAACACCATAAAACGAATCAAAACGAGTGCTGGTGTGAATCATCCTCTGGGAACCTCAACACATACAAGCTGAATATCTTCTTCGAAGAAAGATTTGATGGCGATAATCTGAGGATCACGAGCAACTGTGCGTCGACTGGTTATGAATTTACATATACTGACTGTGTAGACCTTGGTAAGTACATCGATATATATTATAGATATAAACGTCATCAGACAAACCCTTGTGATATGAATTAGCCTTTTATGAACATCACTTTAGTAACACACACACACACACACACACACACACACTCTCTCTCTCTCTCTCTCTCTCTCTCTCTCTCTTTCTCTCTCTCTCTCTGTCTCTCTCTCTCTCGCTCTCTCTGTCCGTCCGTCCGTCTGTCTGAATATGTCCCACACCATGCAGTTTCGGTCCACCTGTGACGTCATCAAAGTACCTGTCGCAAGACAACCCACCCCATTTTTTTGCTTTGCAATTACTTGGCGCGCGCGTGCGCGCGTGTGTGTGTGTGTCTGTCTGTGAGAGTGTTTTTTAAACAACTTCCCTTGACACATACCTTTCGCACACACACATACAATATATATATATATATATATATATATATATATATATATATATATATTATATATATATATATTTTTTTTTTTTTTTTTTTAATATGAAATATCTGTTTTCACCACCCATCACGAGGTGCCATATCCTGTATAGAATAAAACATCCATGTCCGTGTCTCTATTAATTTGTCGGTCTGTCCGTCTTTTTGTCTGTCTGTCTGTCTGTCTGTCACACACACACACACACACACATACACCACACACACACACACACACACACACACACACACACACACACACACACACAAGCACAATAATACACACGAACACTCACACACACACACACACACATATACACAAACACACACACGCGCGCGCGCGCGCACACACGCGCGCACACACACACACTGATAAATTATATGGATACCTGTGGATACATATCACTTAGTTGCAGTATGTTTCAGAGAGGGGTTTGTTACTGAGCGAAAAACTTGGTATCGGTCTCGGTGTCACTGCCTTTCTTCTCGTCTTGGCAGGTGCCATTGTTGTAGGTAAGTTGACAATGGATTCCAACATCTGACTTTAAATTCCAGCACCCATTTACCATTCAAATGGAAGCATCGATTTTCAATTGCTTGGCAACGGGTAGGTCTATATGAAACCAGCGGGAACCGCCGTACTGTCCACGACAGACATGATAGGGTATTTTCTGGTAACGCACGAAGTGAGGAAAAGCAAAGTGCATGAGAGAGTACTGAAACCATGCTGGCATTCAGCAGGCCCGCAGCTACAATTGTCCAATTCCGAAATCAAATCATGATTCTTATATCCCAGCTGATAACAAAGAGAACATTTTATGGTTACACTGCTTTATTAAATGAAGCAGGTATTAAACAACACGTATTAAACAGTATAAAAAAGCATGTATTACGGGGTTAACAGATATACAAGATAACGGAAATGTTTTAGAATTTGAACGGATTTTCATACACATTTTCACACATATATACACACAAAAACTAACATAATTGAAGCGATGTGTTAATATTTTGTCAGTGTGTTCGTTTTACCATGACTGACGTGTCATTGTCTTCCCCAGGCGTGTACTGTTACAAAAAGAACAGAAGTGGAAAGCAAACCTCTGGGAACGAAGGAAACCCCCATGAAAACCGCTGATCCCCAGTCAGTATGTATCAACCTTTTCTTCCCCGCATGCATATGAGCTCCGAAGGGAGCGAACAAGCGAGCGAAAGAGAGAGAGGGAGTGAGCTAAGACAAAGAGAGAGAGAAGGAGAGGTAAAAAGAGGGAGAGAGGCAAAGAGAAAGAAAGAGAAAGAAAGATAGAGCCAGTCAGAGGGGGAGAGATAGAATAAAAAGTGATAAAAGGATAGACGAATGAGCATTTGGACAGGACGATGGACACATTGATAAAGATACTTTATTATGGATACGTATATCACGCCTACCTTCGGTCAGAGACCACGTTCAAAGCTTCTTTTTTACAGGCTGCTTACCTGGGTAGTTCCCAACTGACAGCTGCCTCGAGGCTCTCATCAGTCGTTTCCTGAGTCAGTCAGTCAGGCTTCAGGCACACGCCACATCCATAATGTATATTTGAGTGGATTTTACTGCAACGTTTTTTCCAGGAACAACTCTCTCGTTGCCGTAGTATCTTGTGAAGGTAATGTGCATGCTGTGAACGGGATCTCGGCTTATCGTCTCTACCGAATGAGTAGCGTTCAGACCACCTCTAAAGGTCTAGTGTAAAAGTGGTGCATGTAGATTCTGGGCAATGTGGGACTCGATCTCCCACCCTCGGATTCTTTTGCATCCTAGGCGGATACGTTACCACTCCACACTGAAG
This sequence comes from Babylonia areolata, assembly GCF_041734735.1. Classification (NCBI taxonomy): domain Eukaryota; kingdom Metazoa; phylum Mollusca; class Gastropoda; order Neogastropoda; family Buccinidae; genus Babylonia; species Babylonia areolata. The sequence goes on along the minus strand of NC_134909.1, from coordinate 21,954,427 downwards.
CTGAAAGGGGTGGGGGGGGGGGAGGGAGAGGAAGGAATCATACAGGAAATGTGGTGCACGAAGTGATGACCAAGTAATCATATTAAAGGAAAAAGCTGGATAAGACCTGGAATTGGACTGAAACGTGCATGCTTTTTACCTGCTCACTTGAGGGATCTCATGAAGTGTTCTCTTTCTGCTTGACATGTGTTCTGTTCGGTCATCTAACGTGCGTGACCTACGTGACCTCCTTGCCCCTCAGATAAAAAAAAAAAAAAAAAAAAAAAAATCACTGTCCACTCAGCCATCATGCACCCAAATAAAAACCATCGATAGTCATGTCTTGTACGTCTCATGGGTATCAATTCGTCACTTTAACTGTCCGTATTTCTAAGACTTGAAAGCTCTTCTGTTTCGGCCATGCTATGATCATCACTATCATTCAGCTTATACTAGAAATTTCATTCCCCTTCATAGACTACATTGCTATGGAATTACTGTCAGCCCTTTTTTTCACATGTATTTATGCACATGTACGTATGTAATAAACCGGTGTTTCACTGCAAGCAGTACTGTTTAAGAATCGGACTATAATGTTATGTGTAGCAAGATGAGTAGTAAACATGTGTTTTGTATCCATCATGATGTTATGAAAAAGCGCTTCCTGCAGATTGTTTCTTTTTTTTTCTTTTTTTTCAAAATCGGGATTTATGGATATTGCTCAAAACTTGCATGTATCAAGTACATGCCCACCTGATTTTAAGCGTGCAATGTTTTCATAATTTTCTATTCATCTTTCAGGGGTCAACCGCTACAGATCCGGCCTAGCTTGCACGGCACACCAGATTTGGGGATATAAGCCAGGTGACGATATGGCCTTTGCTGCGTGTCAGAAATCAGAGGGAAAGGAAAAATGATGCATTGCTTGCTTGCTTGCGCGCGCGCGTGTGTGTGTGTGTGTGAAACATCTTCATGGCTATCTCTGTCTGTCTGTCTGTCTGCCTGTCTGCTCGGCTGTCTGTCCGTCTTTTGGTCTGTTTGTGTGCCTGTCTATCAATCTCTCTCTCTCTCTCTCTCTCTCTCTCTCTCTCTCTCTCTCTCTCTCTCTGTCCCTCTCTCATATGATCCATCGTGGAATACTAAGAGTCACTGTGATCAAATGAACTGATATAGTAAAGAAAGAAGTGAAGTAAATAAACAAATAAATAAACATGTACACATGGGTTTTAATGTGATTAATATTATTTCATTGGAATGTAAACATCTAACAGTGTATCATACTTGTTTCTTGTTTGGTAAAGTGGTAGTTTAGGAAACTGAACGGGAAGGATTGGAAGAGGGAATTGCTTATGTGTGTTGTTCTCAAGTCTTCATAATCGTTCAGGAAACTGGCTGTGATGAACACGTTAGTCGCATAACCTATGCGTACACTATTCAGTTTCAGGAGAAAGCTCTAGCATTAATTCATACTTGCGTATTTGTAGAAAATAAATATATAAATGAATCAATAAATAAAATGAAATAAAACAAGTATTTACCAAAATGTGCGAAATTTCTTTCTTTCTTCTTCTTCTTCTTCTTCTGCTTCTTCTTCTTCTTCTAATAATAATAATAATAATAATAATAATGTGTATATATATATATATATATATATATATATATATATATATATATATATATATACGTGTGTGTGTGTGTGTGTGTGTGTGTGTGTGTGTGTGTGTGTGTGTGTACATATATACATACATGTATATATATATATATATATATTTTTTTTTTTCTGTTTGTTTTTGATACCGTTCGATTTTTAAAAAAAGTTTTGTAATAATCCGATTTTGGAAATTAATTCACACGCAAGCGCACCTCTCATCACGCCTTTTCGAATGCATTGTCATCACTTTCGCCATCGGAAACAAGGTGTCTATTCAATGGTTCTCCTTGGGACAGCTTGTTCTTTTTCCGCCCAACCCCCTAAATCTACCTGTTCACTGTAACACAACATTGACAGCAGTCTGAAATATTCACTGTCAAATGATTATTAAAAAAGTAATAATATACATAAAAAAATCTCCCCCAAATCCAAAAAAATCCCGGCACTGAAAACTGAAAACGAGTTGCAAAAGTAATCTGTTTTGGAACTAAGAACGAGCTGCAAAGTTTTTTTGTTGTTTTTTTTCTTTTCTTTTTTTCTATCATCATATATATTTATCCACACACACACACACACACACACACACAACACACACGTACATATATATATATATATATATATATATATATATATATATATATATATATATATATATACATATAGATAGATAGATAGATGCTAGACTTACGGCCGCTCCCTCTCTATCCTTTTTTCTGTTAGGCGATCAGTGGGGTGATGGCTTTGTACTACCCCTTTACTTTTCTTACTTTGCGAGACGCAGACGCTCGTTTTTGTTGCGTTACCAGCAAGCCTGTCAGCTCGCTCATTTCCCTTAACACCTGAATGTCCGGGGTGGTATGGCCATGTAAGTTCTTTAATCCTGAGGTTGTGCATTGCCTCAGGCAACTCCTCATTCCACTTTTTTTTTCCATCACATCACATCACATATCCCACCGCATATGTCATCACATATTGGATTACATGTCACTTATCACATCACATATCATATTTGTATCACATACGATTTCACTTTATACTGTATTATTTCATATCATATGCAATTCACAGATATATCCATGAATTTACTTATTTCAAGAAGTTTAGCTTTTGTTATGCCGATGAAGAGAATGCGTTTTGTAAAGAGATTGGTGACTTGGAATTTGTATGAAACTCTCGTAGTTTTACAAAATGCTGTGCCACGCCCATTATTTTGGTCATTATACAATTATATTAGTTTTCTGTTTTGGCATGGTTAATTGTCCTGTGAATTATATTCATGCTCTCCTTTGATATATGATGAATGCTATCAATGAGAGCCACGGCACAGTCTGTTGTACACCTGGTATTGCCTTAAAGGTTGCCTGTTATACACTTTTCACACAATCTTTTCATGTAATTTTTGATGGTGTCACTTTGCAGTGTGTGTGTGTGTGTGTGTGTGTGTGTGTGTGTGTGTGTGTGTGTGTGTGTGTGTGTGTGCTTAAAATACTAACAGAAAGTGAATGGGGGTGGGGGGGTGCACGCTCGCGTGTGTGTGTGTTTTAGTGTTGTGTGTGTGTGTGTGTGTGGGCGGGGGGGGGGGGGGGGGGGGTACTGATTGTATCAACCTGCCTTTCATCACCGATTGTCGACCAATAAATCTACCTGTATTGGCTTCATGCTGCTTTGAAGTGAAAATACATATTCATAAGACACCTTTATTCAATCTGTTTTTGTAAGAATCATGCTTTGTAATTTCACCGTGTTGGGTTTGGATTCTTAATAAAGTATCAGAAAATAACTCCGTGAGTGTGTGTGTGTGTGTGTGTGTGTGTGTGTGTGTGTGTGTGAGAGAGAGAGAGTTGAGAACGCTGGAAAAATATTTCACCTGTGAATCTACAAACGCTAACAGATACGCACACAGGCACACAACCAATCCAAACACAGCCATGGTAACGGGTCAATTCACGAAGTCAATAGTCCTACACCGGTGAGTGTTGTGCCTGGGAGCCAGACGTAATAGATTGGTGAAGAAATAAATATAGAGAGCAACAGGCGATTGAAGTTCTTACAAAGATTTTTTTTTTTTTTTTCTCTGAGAACCTGCATTTACTGTGGATCTCTCTCTGTTTCTTCACTGCTTTAAAATCATCCACTGTTTTTACTCACGAATATGGACCGATTTCCACAAAGCAACGATACGATGAATCCTGCTCTGAACTTTATGTTTACAAAATGAACCCCAGGACTTTGTAAAATACTTGCTTTACAAATTGCACTCTGCCTAAACAGTACATCGGGATAGTATCAAAAGCAAGTAAACGATGACATCCATGTACTATCCTAACAACTATCCAACGAATGTTAAACACACGATTTTTTTTTTTTTTTTTTTTTTTTTTTGACAAGGCATGACATACTGTGCCCCCTGTTCAAAGCTCGAAAATGATAATGCGTTAGATGAATGTGCCATTGCACATGCCTGCGCGCGCGTGTGTGGGTGACTGTGTCTGTGTCTGTGAATCAGAATAAGAATCAGAATCATTATCAATTTTAATGTCAATTAAACCGGAACAAGGTTTATAAGACATGCATGTAAAGTTTCATGAAACCACGCACAAAAAAGCAAAACAAAATAGATAAATATTGAACAAGAGATTGAATCACTCCTGCACGCTATGGCGTTTTTGACAGCAGTTACTGACAAATTTCCCGAACAGTCCCAAAAGTTTGTCTTCCAGTAGTAGCTGACTAGGTTTAATATTTGGAAGGTTTTTTTTTTTTTTTTTTTTTTTTTTGTTTGTATGAATCCTATTCTAATTTCTTTGTATAATACGCACTCATCTAAGAAATGATATTCATCTTCATCGTTTGACATTGTAAACATAGTCTCCTTTCTTTCGGGATGTTGAAATATCGGCCTTTTTCTATTGCTAGATCATGAGAGGATATTCTTAATTTGCACAATGATTGGTTTTTGTTTTATTATAATTAAGATATCCTTCAAGCAAATAAGGTTCGGTTCTGTATTCATGATTAATTTTATTATAGAATAGTAGTTTAGATTTATTTTCAGATTTGTTTCTCTTCCAGAATAAAACATATCCACATTCTAGTTTATTCATTATAACGTGGCTAAGTCTATGAATATTGAATGTGGACTGAGTATTCCAAACGTGTCTTAAACCAAGATTCTATAAAATAATTTCAACGAAATTAATCCATGTTCGCTGTTTTGTTTCCTCTGTAAGCTTGTCATCATACACAATTTAGATATACGAATTTTCTCGTGCCTGTGTTGTGTGAAACCAAACTTTTATTACTTGACAAATCACTTTTAAACTTAAGGGGTATTTACGAAGTATTGCTAAATCTGTGTTTTTTTGTGGACTCCCAATATTTATTTAAAAAGTTGAAATGAACATGCTCATAAGGAAAATTGTTCATGAGACAATGTTTATATAATTTGTCAAAGGCAAAAGTAGCATCTGCTTTTTCACAAGTGTGTGTGCATGCCTACTTGCGTGTGTGTTTGTGGAGGGGAGTTGTGGTATGAGGGTTGGTGGTGATTATAAGCACATAAAGTGAAAGCTGTCTGACACAATCTGTACGATTTGCAGATAGCAACACCAAGCTGACATCACTCCCCTCCAACTCAGTCCTTTCCCCAGTGCAGGCTGTAAACATTTTGGAACTTGGCTGTTGGCCACTTCTGTGTGTATCGGTTTGTTGCGTGTGTTTGCTTGGTGAATGACACAGTGTTGGATTGGTCTGTCTGCAGGAGGTAAAAGTTAGGCTCTCTGGGTTCATTGCAGACAGAGTTGGTGGCCTCTGGAGGGAGGTGACCTGTGTTGATAGCAGTTTTGATGGTTTTTCGAACCAGCGTGTTGTCTGCTTTCGTCTTTGGTTTGGTGATTTGTCTGTAAGAGTCTGTTGTCAGCTAGTTGTCTTCTGGCTTCCTGGAGGTACAGGTCACGTTGGAGTGCCTGAGTGGTTTGGGGCGTATCCGGGAAATCTGTTCCCGACAGATATGTATATATATATATATATATATATATATATATATATATATATATATATATATATATATTCCGCTTATCATTCTTTGAATAGCCATCGGAAACAGGACACTCATTTGTCTGTTCTGTGGTCCTCCTGGTGACAGCTTGTCCTTTGTCAACCCTCAATCCCCACCCCTTCCTCTTCTTTCTTGATGTATGTCGTTCAGTCCTCTGAATCACATCACTGGCATCAGTTTACGACTAGTTCTGCCAAATGATAAGCGAAATACATCAGCAGTTTAAGCGTTGGACTTCCGATTCAGATGTCACCATCAGGGTATGAGGCCGTGTTTTAGCTTGTCCTTGGGAAAGGCACTTTGATTGTTTTTGCACTCCACCCAGGTGTGAATGGATACCTGACTTCCATAGGGGAAGGTTTAAACGGTGGAAGCAGAGAATTGGGCCCCGCCTTCCTAGGCTAATCCCTGGGCGCCATGGATATGAGTTCACTGCCCTGATGGCTGTAAAAGCCAACGAGACCTTTAACATAAATCATAAAAAGACCAAAATCTAGTTTTGTGCTAAAAACAAACACCAAACAAACAAAAACAACAACAAACAAACAAACAAACATCTTCAGTCCTTTATTATACCATTATTAATATACATACGATTAGTAACTGAAACTCTGTTTACGAAGTTGATTCGACGTTGATTTCGGTTCGTTTCCCTTTACTTTAGTTTGTTTTTTAAAAGAACGTACTCTATTTTGATTCATTTCAGTGTTTAGTGTGTGTATTATCAAAACATTACATCCCATTCTAACTTTTAATCCATTTTTTTTTATCCTCCCACATCATTTGAGTGGTACATCAGTAACAGTCATGTCAAATTTAAGCTTTGCTCTTTGTTCATCAATAGTTATGGATATGCAAGTGTTCTTTTCATCTACATATTCACGTGTTTTGCTTTCATATTCAATGCTCTTTTGCAATGTACGTGTACATTCATAAAACCTTATAACTGAAACGTGCTGTCTTAGTTTATCAACTTTGCAAAATGTAGATATTCTTATGGGTGCAGTGTTTTAAGAATTTCCTATTCTGTTTTAATGGCTTCAGCATGTGGTATATACAACAATTGAATATGCTGTTTTCCCCAAACTTATATACTTTTTTGACTCACTTGTGTAAACAAGTGAGTCTATGTTTTAACCCGGTGTTCGGTTGTCTCTCTGTGTGTGTGTGTGTGTGTGTGTGTGTGTGTGTGTGTGTGTGTGTGTGTGTCTGTGTGTCCGTGGTAAACTTTAACATTGACATTTTATCTGCAACTACTTTGTCAGTTGACACCAAATTTGGCATAAAAATAGGAAAAATTCAGTTCTTTCCAGTCATCTTGTTTAAAACAATATTGCGCCTCTGGGATGGGCACAAAAAAAATAAAGAATGAAGCCTAATTATATGCAAACTGCATTTACTGTTATATTTATATTTTTTGTATTCTCTAAACTTGGCACTTTGATCTGAAATTCTGACCCAACAGCTAGAGCAGTCATTATTATCATTTTTTTGTTCAAACAGGAACTTCTTTTGCTAAGCATGGAAGTTTTATTTATTTTGCAAACGTTTTGGTGCAGATAGTAAAAAAGGGAAATTACTCTGTAATGCTAGGGGGAGTTAATTTGCTTTAAACTGATCTTTCTCATCTTAAACATTACATTTTGAAACAAGAGAGGCAAGGCCTTCAAGACTCACTTATGATGCACTTTTTAAAAAACATCCAAGCTTTTTATGTATTGAGTATAATTTCAAAATGTAATGTTTAAGATGAGAAAGATCAGTTTAAAGCAAACTAAGTCCCCCAGCAGAGTAATTTCCCTTGTTTTACTGCCTGCAGCAAAACGTTTGCAATAAACAAAACTTTCATGCTTAGCAAAAGAAGTTCCTGTTTGAACAAAAAATGAAAATAATGACAGATCTTTTGTTGAGACGAATATCAGATCAAAGTGCCAAGTTTAGAGAATATATGCATTATACTCAATACATAAAAAGCTTGGATTTTTTTTAAAAGTGTATCACAAGTGAGTCTTGAAGGCTCTGCCTCTCTTGTTCTTAATATGTCTAATCAACAGGTTTTCATTGAACGTGTATTTTGTGGACTTTACAAAATGATGTACCATGTCCATTCTTTTGGTTGGTATACAGTTCTATCAGTTTTATATTCTGGCATGGTCAGTTGTGCTGTGAATTGTTGTCACAGTGTCCTTTTATGTAGATGGATGTTGTCATTGACAGCCAAGGCGCAGTCTGCAATACAGCTGATATTGCTTTGACAGTTACCCTTTTAATCTATCTTTCTGCATTCACACATTCCTTTGATGATGTTACTTTTGATAATGTCACCTTTTGCAGTGTGTGTGTGTGTGTGTGTGTGTGTGTGTGTGTGTGTGTGTGTGTGTGTGTATTCTATCAACCTGTCTTTCATTGCTGACTGTAGGTTTATGGGAGTACTCGATTCGGTATCGTGCGGCTTTGAAGTGAAACTTTATATCACTATGTCACTTGTACCCCAGCTCTTTTTCCCATAAACTGAAGCGGTTCATCATGTTTTGTTTTTGCAGCAATCACCTTTTGTAAATTCACTGTATTGGGTTTGGATTCGTAATAAAATATTCAAAAATAATAACAATGTCTTGGTTGTGTGTGTGTGTGTGTGTGTGTGTGTGTGTGTGTGTGTGTGTGAGAGAGAGAGAGAGAGAGAGAGAGAGAGAGTGGAAGAACGTTGAAAAATATTTCACTTGTGAATCCACAAACGCTAATACATAGCCTACACAGTGCACACAGGCACACAACCCGTCCAAACACAGCCATGGCAACATGTGTTTTTCATTCACGGAATCAATAGCCCTACACAGGTGAGTGTCCCTCCTGGGGCCCAGGGATATTCGATTACTAAAGAAAAAAAATAGACAGCAACAGGCGTTTGAATTCCTTAAAAATGATTATGTTGCACAGGTGACTGGACTTAAAAATATATTTTAAATAATCCACATAAAACTGTTTTATACAGGAATCTGGATTGCTTTCCACAAAGCAGTGATACATTGAAGTTTGTCTTTACAAGGTGACCACCATGAACACCAGGACTTTGTAAAATAATAAATATACAACAGGGCTAGTATCAAAGGCAAGTACACGGGAAGTCATCCATGTACTATCCTAACTACTATCCAGCGAAAGTTAAAACACATGAAATGCTTTTCTGAAAAGGCGTGTTATATTGTGTCCCATGTTCAAAGCTCGAAAATGATAGCGTGTCAGTTGCATATGGTTCTGCGCGCGCGCGCGTGTGTGTGTGTGTGTGTGTGTGTGTGTGTGTGTGTTCTGAATGATAGAGATCGAGACATGGAGCTCGATTCCCCCTCTACCCACCCGCCCCCCTCCTTCCCCAGTGCGGGCTGTTCACATTCTGTGGACCTGGCTGTTGGCCAACCGTGTGTCTCTATTGATTTGTTGCCTGTGTTTACCTGGTGAATGACACGGTGTGGAGCTGGTCTGTCCTTAGACTGATTCGTAAACACTGTGTTAACTGGAAACCGCTCACTCTGACGTTCAATGTGTTATTCATGTCATAACAATTATTAGGTATGATTTTGAGTGAATTTGTGTTTGCACACGCATATTTATTGAGGTATGAAGGGGGCGGGGGTGTTCAGAAAAGAGATGAGAGGGGCGGGTGGAGAGTGATGGTGGTAAACTAAGGGCAGCAGGTGGAGTCAAATGAATGACGTTTTAGTTACAGAACGAATCACTCCAAATGGTCTCCACTTTTGTCAATGTTGTCATAGATCGTGCAGTCCAGGGCACTATCTTAAACATTGACACATGGGCTGTTTATTTGCAAGTGACAGACTAAGAACAAAAATCACCTGAATCAGCCAGTGAACCAGAGCCAACTTATGGAGTGTATATCCCCACATCTTATCATCATGTTTTCTGCTAACTTTTGCCGCGTAACAAGCATAACCATTGAAATCAGTGCATATAGGGCACTTCTGAAATAACTTTTTCCCTCCATTTCCCTCTTCCATGTCTGTTGTCTTGTTTGATTTTCTGCAGTGCCTCCACAGTGCACAACACACACGCACCCACAGACACACACACACACACACACACACACACACACACACACACACACACACAGACATACACACCCAGACACAGTCACATACACATACACCCACCCACCCACCCACCCACACACACACACACACACACACACACACACACACACACACACACACACACACACACACACACACACAGAAACACAGACACAGTCACAGACACATACACAGACACAGACACAGACACACAGACACACAGACACAGACACACACACACACACACACACACACACACACACACACACACACACACACACACACACCAACATATTCCTTTACATGGAACCTTTTCCTCTTTCCTCCTTATTCTGACACCCCATCAGCATTTTAATGTTGTGACAAAGGACTAAAATACACTTCAACAGTGATAAAGTTGTGACAGAGGTCTCAAATACACCTCATCAGTTATAATATTGTGACAGAGGTCTGAAATACGCCTCATCAGTTATGAAGTTGTGACAGAGGTCTGAAATACACCTCATCAGTTATAAAGTTGTGACAGATGTCTGAAATACACCCCAACAGTTATAATGTTGTGGCAGAGGTCTCAAATACACCCCAACAGTTATAATGTTGTGACAGATGCCTAAAATGCATCCAATACAATTAACGATTAGTGGGAAATGTCTCAAATACACCTCATCATAAAATCGTAAGAGGCCTGGCCTCAGTTACATCTCAACAGTTATCTAGATGTGACATGGGTCTCAATTATACCTCAACAGCTATCTAGATATGACTGTGCCTCAGTTATACCTCAACAGCAATCTAGATGTGACATGGGCCTCAATTACACCTCAACAGCTATAAAGGCGAATCAGATGCATTAATTACATCTCAACTGTTTCCGAAATAAAGTTGTGATAGAGGCCTCAAAAGCAGAAGGTGGTAGAATGGTTAAAACGTTTATCTGTCAATGCTGTGTCGTAGAGAGTCTGGGTTCGAATCCCGCTCTCCCCCTTTCTGCCAAGCTTGACTGGAAATCAAACTGCTGAGCGTCTAGACATTTGGGTGAGACGATTAACCGAGGTCCCGTGTGCAGCACGCACTTGGTGCACAGAAAAAGAACCCTTGGCAACATAAGTGTTATCATCTGGCAAACTAATGTAGAGGGAATCCACCTTGATAGGTACACAAATATGTATGCATACTCCCAAGGCCTTACTGTCGCGTTGGGTTATGCTGCTGTCAGGTATCAGCTAAGCAGATTTTGTAAGGTGTATATGAATTTGTCCAAACTCGGTGAAACCTCCTTGTGAAACTGAAACTGGGAAACTGAAAAAAAGATCTCAAACACACTCCAACAACCATAACGTTGCGACAGGGGCCTCAATTACACATCGATAATTATAAAATCTTGCAAAGACCTCAAATACGCCTCGACATCTATAAACTGGTGGCAAATGTCTCAAACACACGTCAACGGCTATAACGTTGTGGTAGAGGTCTACAATAATGGGAGCTGTATTAATTAAAACTGTAGTGAATAAGAATTGATACCTTCAATGGTTGTTTATTGCATTTAAGGGCGGGTAGATTATGTTAAACCTTTTCTAACATTGTCCTGACTCATTAACTATTCTGCCAATTTTGTTAATATCCCTGGTGTAATTGCAAAAGAAAATGGTGATGTGAAAGTTACACGAACATTTGTATGTAGTGGGTCTTTTTACATTCTGGTTTTGTTTTTGTTTTTTGTATTTTATTATCATTTGCTCTTTTGTCGTTATTTCGGTTATTTACGTTCAATTTAGTCGGGTTTGATGCCACACACACATACATGGTCGCGCGCGCGCGCGCGCGCGCGCACACACACACACACACACACACACACACACACACACACACACACATTGTGTTCATGATAATGATTTTTAATTTCTTTATCTCCAAGCACCAGACCTGCGTTCAACATCTGACAAGGACATTGGGTCTGTATATTGGTTAGAAACCTGCTCCAACATTTCTTTGGGTAATGTAACAACATAAACGGTTACGAATATGTGAATCGTTAAGAAAACAGGTTTGTATGTTTGCCGGTCGGGGACTTGTTGTGTACTTAAAAAAAAATATATATAAAGAGAGAAAAATATATATACAAAAAAGAAGAAGAAGTCGTGCTTTCCACACGAACAGGATTCTATCATTGTATTGAAAGTACACCGTCAAAATAACCCCCTCGTGTCCCATTCAGATGACAGCCCTTTCACATGAAGCAATGTTGATATTCACCCTGAATGCTACTGTTTGCTTTTGAAACTTAAAATGTCCCCATCAGGTCACCTTGACCCCGAAAACGTCCGGGTTGGTGAGACAGCCAATCAAATTGAATCGACGAAACGTGTCCTACAATCTCAAGTGGTGGCGACCTCAACGGAGCAGTTCTGCCCCCTTTTTTTCACGTGATGCATTCACGCTGAATTGGTTATTCTTATACAAAGATCTCTCTCTCTCTCTCTCTGTGAAGAGAATAGTGCTTTAGAAATTGTCTCTGACAACAGTTGAGGAGAGACGCCCAGCCTTTCACGATATGAAACGGGGCCTCTCCACAGTGCCAAACAATAATAACAAAAGAAAATTTTCTGCACTGAATCAGGAAGATTTTTTTTTTTTTTTTTTTTTTTCTTCCAGGAGGACTGAGGCCAGAGGTTTTTTGGCAGAGGCGATCACGCGGTTTAGACATGTGTATTGTCAGATTCCTGTGCAGTCAATTTGTGGGGCAGGTCTGTTCATATGGGAAGCTCGAAATAGAACAGTCGCCATGATGGCGTGGCAACGGGCAGTGCAAACTGTCGTGCAGGTGGTGCCAATAGCTTTTTTTGTTTTTGTTTTTGTTTTGTTTTGTTTTGTTTTCGTTGTTTTTTTTTGCATTTTTTTGTTTGTTTGTTTGTTTGTTTTGTTTTGGTTGTTTTTTGGTGTTTTTGTTTTGTTTTGTTTTGGTTGTTGTTTTTTTTGTTTTTGTTTGTTTGTTTTTTCGGTGTTTTTTTGTTTGTTTGTTTGTTTGTTTTGTATGGTGCCAATAATAACATGACCAGTATATCTCTTTCAGGAAGACTTCCTTATCAGTGAGGGGGGGTGAGGGGACTGTATGGGTGGTGGAGGTAGCCATGCAGGGATCTGCATTCAGAGTGAGTTACAGGGTTTGTCGATCAGGGATTTGATACAGGCATGGCGGGTGAGAGAAAGGGGGGGTGGGGGGGGGCATGGGGGGAGTGGGCGAAGAGCGTTAGAGCTGATTGCTTTTATTTATTTATTCATTTATTTATGTACTTTTTACTTTTCGCATGGGTTTGTAAGCTGCTCAACATTTATTATTAAGTGCGGTTATTTTGCTTTCCATCACATACACACACACACACACACACACACACACACACACACACACACGAATGCAAGCACATACACACACACACACACACACACACACACACACACACACACACACACACACACAGTGATGATCAGAAAATTCAATGTCTGCAAAATGGATGACACTCGTCTGTGAGTTCCCAGCATTCCCACGGGATCCCAAATCAACAGGCCCACCCGTTCACGGGCAAAGGGCGTAGAGGGTGGGGGGTGAAGGGGTGAAGAAAGGACAAGGAGGAAAATAACAAATCTGCCCATGTATTAACCGCCACCACCCAAAAAGTGTTTGGATAGGAAACACTCCAATCTTATGTCGTGCAGCAAGTAAACATGGCCCCTAGCTGTTACTCTTTCGTGTGTGTTCCGTGCTTTGTGTGGGCCTTTCTTCACCCGACACCCGGCAAAACTAACACTGAATCACTTGTTGGAAGACACGACGTGGAAGGGTGAGGGTGAGGGGTAAGGGTGAGGGTGAGTGGTAGGGGTGAGGATGAGTAGTAGGGGTGAGGGTGAAGGGTGAGGGGTGAGGTGTGAGGAGTGAGGGTGAGGGGTGAGGTGTGAGGAGTGAGGGTGAGGGTGAAGGGTGAGTAGTGAGGGATGAGGTGTGAGGGTGAGTGGTGAGGAGTGAGGGTGAGTAGTGAGGAGTGAGGAGTGAGGGTGAGTAGTGAGGGGTGAGGAGTGAGGGGTGAGGAGTGAGGGGTGAGGGTGAAGGCTGAGGGGTGAGGGTGAGGGTGAGGTGTGATGGTGAGTAGTGAGGGGTGAGGTGTGAGGGTGAGTAGTGAGAGGTGAGTAGTGAGGGGTGAGGAGTGAGGGGTGAGGTGTGAGGGTGAGTAGTGAGGGGTGAGGTGTGAGGGTGAGTAGTGAGAGGTGAGTAGTGAGGGGTGAGGAGTGAGGGGTGAGGAGTGAGGGGTGAGGGTGAAGGCTGAGGGTGAATAGTGAGGGGTGAGGTGTGATGGTGAGTAGTGAGGAGTGAGGGTGAGTAGTGAGGGTGAGTAGTGAGGGGTTAGGGTGAGTAGTCAGGGGTTAGGGTGAGTAGTGAGGGGTCAGGGTGAGTAGTGAGGGGTCAGGGTGAGTAGTGAGGGGTGAGTAGTTAGGGGTGAGGGTGAGTAGTGAGGGGTGAGGGTGAGGGTGAGTAGTGAGGGGTGAGGGTGGGTAGTGAGGAGTGAGGGTGAGTAGTGAGGGGTGAGGGTGAGTAGTGAGGTGAGTAGTGAGGGGTGAGGGTGAGTAGTGAGGAGTGAGGGTGAGTAGTGGGGGTGAGGGTGAGGTGTGAGGAGTGAGGGTGAGTAGTGAGGGGTGAGGGTGAGGTGTGAGGAGTGAGGGTGAGTAGTGAGGGGTGATGGTGACTAGTGAGGGTGAGGAGTGAGGGTGACTAGTGAGGGGTGAAGGTGACTAGTGAGGGGTGAGGGTGACTAGTGAGGGGTGAGGGTGACTAGTGAGGGGTGAGGAGTGAGGGTGACTAGTGAGGGGTGATGGTGACTAGTGAGGGGTGAGGGTGACTAGTGAGGGGTGAGGGTGACTAGTGAGGGGTGAGGAGTGAGGGTGACTAGTGAGGGGTGATGGTGACTAGTGAGGGGTGAGGGTGACTAGTGAGGGGTGAGGAGTGAGGGTGAGTAGTGAGGGGTGAGGGTGAGGAGTGAGAGTAAGGGTGAAGGTGAATAGTGAGGGGTGAGTGGTGAGGGTGACTAGTGAGGGGTGAGGGGTGAGGAGTGATGGTGAGAGTGAGGGGTGAGGGTGAGTAGTGAGGGGTGAGTGGTGAGGGTGACTAGTGAGGAGTGAGGTGTGAGGAGTGAGGGTGAGTAGTGAGGGGTGAGTGGTGAAGGTGACTAGTGAGGAGTGAGGACTGTGAGGAGTGAGAAGTGAGGAGTGAGGGTGAGAAGTGAGGGGTGAGTAGTGAGGGGTGAGGGTTAGTAGTGAGGGGTGATTTGTGAGGGGTGAGGGTGAGTAGTGAGGGGTGAGGGTGAGGGTGAGGTTAGGACTGGGACTGGATGGGTGAGGGTGAGGGTGAGGGGTGAGTGTAAGGGTAGGATGCAACACGTAAGTTTACTGACTGCATTCAGGACGTTCGAACTAACAGTGGTCAAATTGCATTAATTTGTAACGGATATGAATTGTTAGTAATTTTTTGACACGATTTGGTCCACTGATAATTGAACATGACTAACCATCATTCAGTCACTGATCATCACCCTCCCCAAGAAAGGCAATCTACAACAGTGCCAGAATTACCGCACGATCAGCCTAATAAGCCATCCCAGCAAAGTCATGCTAAAGATCCTGCTAAATAGATTGAAGCCACAAGCGGAGAAGATCATCGCAGAGGAACAAGCAGGTTTCAGACCAGGGCGCAGTACAACAGAGCAAATCTTCAACCTCAGGATACTGTGCGAGAGGTACCTCCAACATCAGCAAGACCTCTACCACGTCTTCGTGGATTTCAAGAAGGCGTTTGAACGAGTATGGCATGCAGTTTTATGGGCCACCATGAGGTTGTATAACATCAATGCCAACTTGACGCGAGTGATACAGAACCTCTACGACAAAGCCACCAGCGCAGTCTACTTCAACAGTAACATAGGGGACTCCTTCAGAACCACAGTTGGAGTGAGGCAAGGCTGTTTGCTCTCACCAACTCTCTTCAACATCTTCCTGGAAAGAATCATGACTGATGCACTTGAAGACCACAAAGGAACAGTCAACATCGGAAGCAGAGCAGTCACAACTTACGTTTCGCCGACAATATTGATGGCCTAGCAGGAAAAGAAGAGGAGCTAGCCAGCTTAGTGGACCACCTTGATAAAACCTCTAGAGCCTATGGCATGCAGATCAGTGCAGAGAAGACCAAACTGATGACCAACAACACCAATGGCATCAGCACTGACATAAGAGTGGATGGCCAGAAGCTAGAAACTGTCCACAGCTTTAATTACCTAGTAGCAAATGTGACAGATGAGGGATCCAAACCCAAGTACTCTCTAGGATTGCACAGGCGACAGCAGCGCTCACAAAACTGAGGTACATCTGGAACGACCCGAACATTGCACTCGGCTCGAAGATCAGACTCATGCGTACGCTGGTGACATCAATACTCTTGTATGCATGTGAATCGTAGACCTTAACAGCTAAAATAGAAAAGAGAATACAGTCCACTGAGATGAGATGCTTTCGAAGACTCCTGGGCATCTCCTACAAAGATCATATCACGAACAAAGAAGTTCGAAACAGAATCAGGCAAGTCATTGGTATTTGCAGAGAAAATGTCAATGTTAAAGTTTACCACAGACACACAGACACACACACACACACACACACACACACACACACACACACACACACAGAGAGAGACAACCGAACACCGGGTTAAAACATAGACTCACTTTGTTTACACAAGTGAGTCAAAAAAGGCCTGTTGCTCTCTCTTCTGCGAGTTTTTGTGGAGACAGGTGACACTTGTTCGATTACTCCTGTTGTCTCGGGTTGGTGTTGCCCTTTTCATATGGTACACATCAATTTTATAACATGGGGAAAAAGTTTTAACAAGAGAGGCAAGGCCTTAAGACTCACTTGTGATACGCTATAAGAAAATTTAAATTAAAAAAAAAAATCTAATCGTTAAAATGTGTTCTGTATTTGTTATTATAAAGCTTCGGGTTAAAAAAAAGAAAAAAAGAAAAAAAAAAAAAAAAAAAAAGCCCAGAAGGCAGATTCGAACCCCACGTGTTCGGGTAAGAAGAAACTGTCTTATTCATTACACTATCGTGGCTCCTTAACTGACGTTCAAAAAATTAATATTTAAACATGCTTTTTTAAGGGCGATAAATCGATTGTGATATTCGCAGTGAGAACGCTGTTTAAATCAAATTATTCTGGTGTACCTTGGGCATTCAAAAATATTTAAGGGCAATTAAGAATTCTTTTTAAGTCCGCGATAAAGGAGACGTGGTTATCGCCGCAATCACACTGCAACATTTAGCCGTTTTCTCTGGATCTAGATAGATGTACAAGTTCAGTTACACCCGCCGGGAATGTACGACACGGTCGACTAAATTTCTCTTTTATGTTCATTCTAGTTTTATAGTTTTAAAGTTGATTTGAAAATTGAGTGCTTTGTTAAACTAATAACATATAGAGCCAAGTACAGGTACTTCTAAACATCGTATGAAGTTTAAGTCCTTTTGAGAAAAGTCATGACTGGAAATTTTTACGTTTCATCAAGGGTATTAACTCTCATGGTTTATTATTTTAAACTGTGAATTCCAACTGATTTTGTTGATATTTTTATGGCTGTTTGGGGCATGATCCAGTAAGTGATGAGGCGTTCACAAATCTTTCTCTGAATAAATATTTAACGGTCTCCTTCTCCAACTTTCCATCACATGTTATCGTGTATTGTCGATTGAATATAGGATTGAACAGGCAGGTCAACTACTTGAAACAAAATGGCGTCGTTCGCGTTCGCAAGGAATATGAGCACGCGCTTTGAATATGTATAAATATGTGTATGCAATTGATTTTTGCCCATGACGTTCAGGGCTCAACCAATAGATCTATAAAGTCCACTCGTTGTATTGATTTTAGTATTTTCCTGAAAAAGATCACTTGGGCGAATGAACAAGTGAAGCTTTTTATGTATTTAGTATAATTTCAAAATGTAATGTTTAAGATGAGAAAGATCAGTTTAAAACAAATTAACTCCCCTAGCATTAATTACAGAT
>NC_134909.1:21896550-21931550 GCF_041734735.1 Babylonia areolata | reverse complement strand
ACAAACCACTGTGCAGTGAAATGAATACAAAAGAAAGGTGAAGGCCGTCATGGCTGCACGGATTAACCCACTCAGTATGGCCAGTCCTCTCCTCTCCTCTACACAGACCCCTCGGATATCCAGTGGGTGTCTGAATGACCCAACCTTTAGCTTCCGTCGTCAGAACTGTGGTATTCTTTGTCAACATTCACCTCTTCAGTATAAGAGCCTTCCGCTTGCAATATTTTGATGATGGTAACTGGGATGAAACGCTGTTAACGTCGTCTCTTTCGCCGTTCGTATGGAGAGAGTTAAGCCGACAGCTCATGCACAATGAACCTTCCATCGATAACAACCTCCTCTCCCAGCTGACCCCCCGTCTCTTCCTACCTCTCACTCATTACGCAGTGCTGAATAGCAACTGGGGGAAAAGGGGGAAGCCCCTCCGTGACCTTGGCGACACAGTATGTGATCGATGACACTTGCACGTAGACTGCATAGCACCTGGAGTGGGTCAGCAGTGTTTGTGCACGCACACAGGGTGTGTGTGTGTGTGTGTGTGTGTGTGTGTGTGTGTGTGCTTGTGTGCGTGTGTGTGTGGAGGAGGCGTGGAGGGAAGGGGGGGGGGTGGTCTTAGGGTGTGTGTGTGTGTGTGTGTGTGTGTGTGTGTGTGTGTATGTCTTGGTGTGTGTGTGCGTGTATCTGTGTCGGTGTCTGTGCATGGGCGTATGTTTATTTGCGTGTGTGCGTGCGTGCGCGCGCGCGCGCGCATGTGTGTGTGTGTTGGTGGGTGTGGGTGTGGGTGTGCGTTCACGGTGCGTGTGTGTGTGTGTGTGTGTGTGTGTGTGTGAGTGAATATATCTGTTCGTATGCTTACCTGTCTGTGTATGCATCGCTGTGCGAGCGTGCGTACGTGCTTGCGCACATGCAATAGTGTGTGTGTGTGTGTGTGTGTGTGTGTGTGTGTGTGTGACTGTGTGTGGAGGATGGTGGTTGGTTGGGTGGGTGAGTGTGTTGAACCAGTAATGGAGGAGAAGGGGGTAGACAAAGAGGAGAAGAAGAAGAAGAAAAAGAGTATGGCTAGCTGTAGTGAAATGAGTTTTTAACAGCCAGTTTCCATTCAATCCTCAACAAGCATATCGTTCACTGGCCTATGAATAGTGTAGAGTTTATGGAATGAACCTGGGCGAAGCATGGTATTGTCGCTCTCTGAACGCCATTATTTAGGTCTCTTCAGGGGGACCGTGAGAGAGAGAGAGAGAGAGAGAGAGAGAGAGAGAGAGAGAGAGATGGAGGAAGATGGGAGAGACAAAAAAAGGGCGAATAGGGAGAGAGAGGAGGGGGAGGGTACAGAGACGGCGGGGGGAAGGGAGGGGGTGAGGGAGAGGGGGAGAAAGACAGAATGAGTTAGAGAGAGAAAGGGGGGATAGAGAGGATAGAGGGGGGGTGAGGGGGGTGAGGGGTCATTATGTATTATCAAATCAAAGATTGAATAGACACAAACTTAATATGTAGATTAAGACAGAAAGTAACAAAAAGGGGGCCGGGGGGTTGGGGGGGGGTGGGGAGGGGGAGAGAGAGAGAGAGAGAGAGAGAGAGAGAGAGAAGCATATTTTGTTGTTGTATCACATTGTGCGAACAAACTAAGTTGAACACACACACACACACACACACACACACACACACACACACACACACACACTACCACACACACACACACACACACACACACACACACAAAAGAAAAACGAACATCTCAACCAGAGAAATTCATTTGTGGTGTGGTGGCCTGGAGGTAACGCGTCCGCCTAGGAAGCAAGATAATCTGAGCGTACTGGTTCGAATCACGGCACAGTCGCCAGTACTTTCTCCTCCTCCACTAGACCTTGAGTGATAAGAAAATCAAATAAAACAAACTGCGAACAAAAAAAAAAAGAAACAAAAAAAAGGGGTGATGCTATCAGTGCAGTGATGAGCTCTCCCTGGGGAGAGAGAAACAGAAAAATTTGTTGTAACAAAAATTAGCAATGTGGTTCGTCCGTCGGGATCGACGAGGACCATCTAGTCATCCTGGGGGTGGGTGGGTTGGGCTCTGAGGGTGCGCAGATGACTGGTCAGGCCAATCCGCGCCCGGAAGGTTCTGATGCAGTGTGGACAGGGGATGGTGGCGGCTGTTGGGGACTTGCTGGCACTGCTTTTCCTGGCCTGTCTGCGTTGCTCTGATGCAGCGATTCTGTCGGCCTCACAGGATTTGGCGCCTTTGTGGACAGCTGAACGTCACTTTGGTCTGTTCATTGCATTCAGCTCCCATGTGTCGTGGCTGATGTTGAAGGCCTTCAGAGAAGCTTTCTGAGTCTCTTTGAAGCGCTTCTTCTGGCCTCCATGGGAGCGCTTGCCATGTTGGAGTTCGCCGTACAGCAGTTTCTTGGGGAGCCGGTGGTCTGGCATGCGAACTACATGGCCTGCCCAGCGCAGCTGGGCCTGCATCAAGATGGTGTAGATGCTGGGCAAGTTTGTACGAGTGAGCACCTCTGTGTCAGGGATCTTCTCTTGCCACTTTATGCCGAGAAGTTTTCTGAGCCTGGTGGTGTGGAAGTGGTTCAACTTTTTGGCGTGGCGTTTGTAGACCGTCCATGATTCACATCCATAGAGCAGTGTGGTGAGAACTATGGTCTTGTATACTTTGAGCTTCGTCTCCAGGGTGATGCCTCTCCTGTTCCAAACGCTCTTATGGAGTCTGCCGAAGGCAGCGCTGGCTTTGGTGAGTCTGGCATTCACCTCGTCGTCGATGACAACTGTTCGAGAGAGTGTACTGCCCAGGTATGTGAACTTGTCTACCGCGTTCAGTCGTTGCCCGTTGATGAAGATGTTTGGTTCAACGTAAGGTTTTCCTGGAGCTGGCTGGTGCATCACCTCAATCTTCTTTGTGCTGATTGTGAGGCCAAAGTTGTCACAAGCAGCAGAGAACTTGTCGACACTGTGTTGCATGTCAGCTTCGGAGGCAGTTTTGAGAGCGCAGTCATCAGCAAACAGGAAGTCGTTGACGGTGTCTGTCCTCACCTTGTTTTTTGCTTGAAGCCTCCTGAGGTTGAAGAGTGAGCCATCTGTGCGGTACCTGATGCCATTGCCTACGTCAGCGTCTCTGAAGGCATCTGTCAGCATGGCTGAAAACATGAGACTGAACAGGGTGGGGGCAAGAGCACACCCTTGCTTGACTCCGTTGGAGACAGGGAATGGTTCTGAAGTCTCTCCGTTGTCTCAGACTCGGGCCAGCATCCCATTGTGTAGTTGCCGTATGATGGTGATGAACTTTCTGGGACACCCGTACTTCGCCATGATTCTCCAAAGGCCATCTCTGTTAACAGTATCGAAGGCCTTGGTCAGATCGACATAGGTGGAGTAAAGGTCGGCGTTCTGTTCCTGACACTTCTCCTGGAGCTGCCTGGCAGCAAACACCATGTCGATAGTCCCGCTTTCTTTCCGGAAGCCACACTGGCTCTCTGGTAGGAGACCTTGCTCAAGGTGCGCTATGAGATGGTTGAGTAGCACTCTGGCGAGAGTCTTGCCTGCGACGGACAGCAGGGATATTCCATGATGGTTGTCACAGGCCTGACGATTTCCTTTGCGCTTGCACAGGTGTATGATGGAAGCGTCTTTGAAGTCCTGTGGAACTGCCTCATGCTGCCAGATGAGCTGGAACAGCTGATGAAGCTTCTCAGTCAGCGCCATACCACCTTCTTTGTAGACCTCAGCTGGAATGGAGTTTGAGCCAGGGGCTTTGCCATTGGATAGCAGACGGATAGCTTTCTGGGTCTCATCCAAAGTTGGAATGGCATCCAACGACTCACTGACTGGCACCTGGGGAAGTCGGTCGATGGCTTCACCATTGATGGTGGAGGGGCAGTTCAGTACGCTGTCAAAGTGTTCAGCCCATCTCTCAAGGATCCCGCCCTTGTCAGTGATTAGGGTAGAACCATCAGCACTGAGGAGTGGAGCAGAGCCAGAGGTGGTGGAACCGTAGACTTCTTTCAGGCCGTTATAGAAGTTCTTCATGTCGTTCCTGTCAGCAAAGCCCTGGATCTCATCAGCTTTGTTGCTCAACCAGGAATCCTGCATCTGCCGCAGCTTCAGCTGGATGGTGCTGCGTGCGCTCTTCAGTATGTCTTTCTTTGACTGTGACTTGGGATCTTCAATGTGGGCTCTGTAGGCTTGGCGTTTGTCTTCCAGCAGCTGCTTGATTTTAGTGCAGTTCTCATCAAACCAGTCTTTGTGCTTCCTGACAGAAGGCCCCAGGCACTCCATGGCAGTGTTGTACACCGTATCATGCAGTGTGCCCCATGCTGCCTCCACATTCTGGTTGTCCAGCACGGTGGACTCAAGGCGTTCCTCCAGGGTGTCAACAAAGCTCTGCTTGATGTTGCCTAGCTCCAGCTTGTTGACATTCAGGCGTTTGAGTGCTTTCATGCCCTGAGGCCGTCTCTTGCGCTGGATGAGGAGATTGAGTTTGGAGACAATAAGGCAGTGGTCTGTCCAGCACTCGGCGCCGCACATGGCCCTCGTGACTCGTACGTCCTGCCTGTCCCTCTTCCTGACGATGACAAAGTCGATGAGATGCCAATGCCCAGAGCGAGGATGCATCCATGACATCCTGTTACGGGTAGGTAGGCAGAAGATGGTGTTTGTGATAAGAAGGTCGTGCTCGGCACATGTCTGGAGAAGTAGTTGGCCATTGCTGTTACAGTTACCAACCCCATGCTTCCCAATCACGCCTTCCCAGGAGGTGCTGTCACAACCAACTCTCGAGTTAAAGTCACCAAGAATGATGAGCTTGTCTGCGTTGGGAACAGTGGTGATGACAGCGTTCAGGTCCTCGTAGAACTTGTCCTTGATCTCATCTGGGTTGGTCATGGTGGGCGTGTAGGCGCTGACAATGGTGGTAAACTTCTTCCAGTTGCATAAAGGGAGTTTCATCGTCATCAAGCGATCGTTCACTCCTTTCGGGGGGCCAGCCAGCTTGCCAACGAGGGTTGTCTTCACTGCAAAGCCAACTCCAGCCCCACGTCTCTCTTCAGGTCCGCGACCACTCCAAGAGAAGGTGTAGCCTGTGCCTCGCTCACAGAGTTCGCCTTCTTCTGCCAGTCTGGTCTCACTTAAGGCAGCGATGTTGATGTTGTACCTGGCTAATTCACTCGCAATGAGCGCTGTGCGTCTCTGTGGTCTGGCTGAGTCGCCTCTGTCCAGAAGCGTACGCACGTTCCAGGTGGCAATGGTCAATGGGGTGCTCCTTGTTTTCTTCTTTCTTTCCTTTGTGTGTCGACCGCTTGAGTAGGGTCCCGTCAGCTGCGGTATGCTGACTAGGTGGTGTGGAGCAGGCAATGTTTAGGGCACCTTTTCTAGGCCCTTCCTCATGCCATGGAGGTGAGCAGTGCTGTCCTGAAGAGGGCTGCTCAGTCGATCAGGGGGCTGCCGATCTCCACTGCTGCTCCAGTCGGTGAAAAACGACCCTATGGCCTGAGCCGCCTGTGTGCAGGTCCGCGGCTACGACTGCCATTGTACCCACACCTGTCGCTTCGTCGCTCACCTGTCGCCACAGGGCTTGGGGAAAATGATGGTATGGGATGAAGGATGATTGATGACTTGCGCGATGACTTTGTTTATAGTGAGAAGGAGTTGCGCACCGTCGACCTCACTCTCTTGTCCGAGACCGCCTGTATCCAGTGGCAAGACGAGGTCAAGACGACTGGAGATGGAAACGGATGCAGTGGATGACCAGGATGTCCTATGTGCCTCATCCTGCCCTCAGCACTCCACAGTGCTCTGCTGCAACCGCCTTCCTCTCCGTTGAACCATGAAGGTTTCTTCCGCAGAGTCCACCGGATCCAGTCTTCACATGCTTGGGTAGACAAGCCCTAACTCACCGAGGGTTTGAGACCCGTCGGCTACCCTCACCTAGTTTAGCCAACTTGTCAAAGCCGTTGCCCGGGGGTTGGGCGCTGCCGCATGCTAGCAGCTTCTAGAACCCATAGGTGAGAGCTGGGTGCTGGTGGGGACCAACAGAGGACGAACCACTCCCGGAAGAGCGTGACAAGCCCCCCCTCTAGAGGTACTACCCGTCCCGTGCACCCCCTAACCCCCATATATATATATATATATATATATATATATATATATATATATATATAAGAAATACAGGTTTAAAAATATTTTGTTCATTTGGATCGCTCACTGACGTGTTAAGGGTTTCAAGTGTTGCTACACTCCCTTTCAGCGTGACGTGTGAACAGACCAGCGTGGCATGCGGGTCCAGCTGTGTCCTCAGAACGTCCAACATCATGCAGGACTGGGCTGGCTATTACAACGTCACCATGGCAACACAGACCCAGGCTGTCTCCTTCACCTTCCGTCTTCAGATGCAAAGTGAGAGAGAGACAGAGAGAAGGAGAGAGAGAGAGAGAGAGAGAGAGAGAGAGAGAGAGAGAGAGAGGAAAAGAGAGACAGACAGACAGAGTCAGAGACAGAGAAAGAGACAGAGACAGAGAAAGAGAAGAGAAGAGAGAGAGAGACAGAGAGAGAGAGAGAGAGAGAGAGAGAGAGAGAGAGAGAGTGAGAGAGAAAGAATGAAGACAAGACATTACTTTTTATCTGAGAATGGTGGATAAGCACTGAGGTGCTAAAAACTATATCCAGTCTGCAAACTAAATAGGGTCTGTTCGACATGATACCAACTGACAAAGACGTGTACATTTTTTTAACATTGTATAAAAGAAACGCATGAATGGCATGAAGGTGAACATGTCACATGAACGCATGCAGAGCTGACCAGTGTAAAGTGAAACACTAAAAAAATGTATTGCAGAATGAAAGATCATAGAATAGGGATGATAAAATGAAAACTACTAGAAATGTATGATAAGAACATATATGTACTGATACCATACGTAATGAAAAGTATGAGTACATATTGTGTTGTTGAGTATCGCATCGTGTTTCAACAAAACGACACACGTGTGTGTACGGAAAGCAACCATGCAATTGAAACCGTTAGATTTTTTTTCTAATGATTGGTAAGCAGACTGGTAAAAAGTTTATATATAAAGCTTAATGCCCTGATTGTTCCAGAGCATCACAATCAGATGGACACAAGCAAACCGAACATTTTGAGACCTAATGGATTCATTCATTGATTGAATAATTGATTGACTGGTAAAAAGTTTATATATAAAGCATAATGCCCTGATTGTTCCAGAGCTGTTTGTGTTGAAACTGTTGAACTGGAACTGTCTGCCAATGCTTCCAATGGCGCTGCAAACAGTACGTGTGTTTCTATCTCCGTAAATCAAGGAAATTGTGAGGGAAAAAACAACTACTCTGCGCGTACCTACCGCCCCCCCCCCCTCCTCATGCGCTCACACACACACACACGAACACACACACACACACACACACACACACACACACACACACACACACACACACACACAACGCTGCTGCACAGAAAAAACAACACAATCAGATGAACAATCAGGGGGCCAAACCATCTAAGATGTACAAGATATGTGTGGAGGAAAAAACAACAAATACATTAACGACTTTCTAATTAATAGATCTATATATACACTTTGGGATAGACATCGTTTGTGTTATTTGAAATTAGATGCTTTTGTGTTCAGATAATACTCTAAACTCAGCATTATTTCATTTACGTAATTACAAGTCCGTCATATATTGTGTAGCCTTGCCACATACAATGTCGCCATGTATTGTTTGTCTTTTACCCATTTTGATTTTTCCATGTGCCCTCATGGGGAATTTTTGGAATGAATCTTGACTTGAATTGACTTGACTTGATATGACTTGACACGAACGACTAAAGAAGCCACAGCCGTCCTTAATTAAAGACTGTTCACTGAGTGTGCTAAGGATGTGCTTTTGGTGTTCCAGACACAGGGCCGTATGAAGAGCTGAAGCCGATTGACATAGGACTGGTCTGTGTACAGTGCCATGTCTCCACCTCCACACACCTCGGGTAATACTCCTGTGTGTGTGTGTGTGTGTGTGTGTGTGTGTGTGTGTGTGTGTGTGTGTGTGTGTGTGTGTGTGTGTGTGTGTGTGTGTAAACCTTGTTGTTAACACACATATATCGAAGCATGTTGTCTCTTGTACACATCGAGTTCCTTATGAAAT
Organism: Babylonia areolata; assembly: GCF_041734735.1. Lineage (NCBI taxonomy): Eukaryota > Metazoa > Mollusca > Gastropoda > Neogastropoda > Buccinidae > Babylonia > Babylonia areolata. Next base: position 21,923,387 of record NC_134909.1, on the reverse strand, counting down.
AGTCTCTCTGCGTATAATTTTTTTTGCCATAAATACCCATTGCATTCTGACATGTATGCAGTGGAGAGACTTTTTTGTTTGCAAAATGCTAATGAATAGATGTTTGTCTTCGGAGGTTTTGTTGTTGTTTTGTCTCTTATGTCTCCCTACAAAGGTATCCTATCACCGATGAGTTGCGATTTAACTGTGAGCACAATGTTAAACGGGTTTCACATTATGCAGAATACATGAAGCAGTAAATATGTACCCCTGCAGGGTTCCCTACAATTAACACATGTTGTCATGCCTTGTGAACACACTTGTGTAAACAATGTTAATAATCCAGTGTTCGCGCGCGCGCGCGTGTGTGTGCGTGCGTGCGTGCGTGCGTGCGGTGTGTGTGTGTGTGTGTGTGTGTGTGTGTGTGTGTGTGTGTGTGTGTGTGTGTGTGTGTGTCCGTTGTAAACGTTAACATTGTCATGTTCTCTGGATAAATCTTCGTCTGCCAATACTAAATTCAGATTGAAAATAGTGGGGGAAAAACTCTACAGTCATACCAATATTGGGTTGTGTGTCTTCCGGATTAAACTGTATTTCCGGATCATAAACGGTTTATTTCGTTGTGGATCTGAATATACCAAAAACAGCATGATTTAAACGGCATGATCATCTCGAATACCGTAACCAATTTATCAAGCTGATTAAAAAAGATGTTTAGATATCAATCTTAAACGTCATTTGAAGACTCGGATTAATGCTGGGAGTAAGACTGTTTACTCTTGACTCGAATGTTGTTCGTTTTGAATCTGATTTTATGGATTTTTTTTTCCTTTTACCCAAAGCTTTATAATATCAAGTACAGAATACATTTCAACGATTTTTTAAAAATTTTATTTATATCATTTTATTTATTCATTTTTTTCAAGTGTGTATCACAATTGTCTTGAAGACCTCGCTTTCTTCTTTTCTCTAGACACACTTATGTACACGTGCATGCAGTTTTAACTGGTCGTTCTATTGTTCTGAAAAGTGATACACTGGTTCATTTCAAGGATCTGAATTAACATGTCATTCTTTCTCATCCACACCATGTGTCTTTTTGGTTTTGTCGATTTGCTTGATTTGCTCTCTCTCTCTCTCTCTCTCTCTCTCTCTCTCCCTCTCTCTCTCTCTCTCTCTCTCTCTCTCTCTCTCTCTCTGTCTCTGTCTCTGTCTGTCTGCATCAGACACAGGTCTGTACAGCAGTATAAAGCACACGAATACCAGAGGAACAGCAAGACTTGCTGAAAATCTCAAAACCCTGTGGCGAAGAGGATCCCACAGAGAAATCAGAGGTCCCATAAAACATATACCAATAGCAGATCAGACTCTCCTATGAATTCGTTTCCACTTGTCTCGCCCCCGTCCTACCCCCAGAGAGTACCAAATTCTAGGGAATATTACTCCTTACCATTCAAACAAAACCAAGAGCGTCGTCCTGTTGGTCAGATATCAGAACATGCACCCCCACCCATGCACTCATCTTACCATTTTCCACCTCTCATTCCAAAATCACAAAGAGATGAACCCCCGTTTTCCATGCCTCCTAAACACACTCATCAGTTCCAATATTACAATCACCCAAATCAAAATATCACCACCTCATACAACAGTAACCATGGAGCTAATATCCGTCCAAACATCTCCCAGAGACAAGAAACGGGAAATCCTGCAATGCCTGTGAATTATGACACATACACTGATGAACTATTTAAGATGGCATCAAAAATATTGTCATTCCAACAACACTTCCACCCCCACTATTATGGTACACCTGTGTGAGTTTTCTCATCAACATAGCCCTGATGATTATGACCTTAGTGGTCGGCAGGGCTATAAACAACATAGATTGATTTGATTTCTCATCAATATCATCTGTCTAACTGGGTGTTGTTATACTAAAATATAAATTCATATATACTTATAATATATTCATATATTTATATATTAATAGCATTCTGGTATACAAATGTACATAGACAATTATGTGAATCATGCGTGTGATATGTATAGTTCTGCGAATGTTCACACGCTCGTGCAGCAAGTGCGTGGGTGCGGTAAGTGCACATTCGCGTGAACGTTCATTCGTGTGTGTGTGTGTGTGTGTGTGTGTGTGTGTGTGTGTGTGTGTGTGTTGCGGACACACTCGTGATCTCGTAATGCACATGAGGTTGTCATAGTTTGGCGGACCAAAACTATATTCAGCGCAAATTACGTGAGTTGTGCGGACGCAGTATATATTATTGACCTTATTACTTGCTATATTTGAATTGTATTCTATGTGACTTCTTATTTGATGACGGTGAAAACTTGGATATATAATTGACCTAATTACTTGGTGTATTCGACTATATTCTATGTGACTTGTTATTTGATAGGTTGTTTAATCAGTGGTTAAGTAGTTAAGTATATTGCACACTGTGTACTTTTGGAGGTGCCCTTTGGTACTTCTTGTGTCTTTTTCTCTCCTTTCCATTGTACCATTGTATCATAACATTAATAGTCATCTTTGATACTGTTGTATTCACTTTTTCTGTTCCATGACTAAAACACTCAACACTTGGCCAATATCCGATGGTTTTAAAGTAGGTTTTCTGAATATTAATCATATCGTCAACAAACTCGCTGATGTATCCCATGTCCTTTCAAACTCAGGAAAACAGTTTCACATATTCGGATTTGCTGAATCAAGACTAACAGACCATATACAAGACTCTGATTTACTACTACCAGGCTATTGTATTATTCGTAATGATCCGAAATGTTCTAGGAAACAGGCCTTATTGTATATGTTCAACAAAACATTTACTTTAAACGAATTGAATCACTCGAAAATTATCAAGTTGAATCTGTATGGATCGAAATACGCTTTAAGAAATCAAAACCTATCCTTCTCGGCTTTATCTATAGAAATCCAGCTGAACATGTAGATTGGATAGACAAGTTTATGTTTATGATGGAAGAAGCTTCTTTGTCTTCAAGTGAAATAATACTATTAGGTGACTTTAATATTGACTTACTCAAATCAAACAAACACTGAACAAAACTTTATGAATCATTTCACCTAACGCAGTTAATTGACATACCTACGAGAGTTACTGCAGCGTCAAAAACACTTATAGATCATAATTATATACGCTTCATCTATAAACTCCATAACAGAAGTATGTTCCCCAACGTTTGGCTGCAGTGACCATTCCCCTATATGTTTCACATGGTCCAAACGAGGTGTAAAAATTCCTGCAAATAGACATAAAACCGTTTGCCATAGAGATTTTAGACAATTTGATAAGGATTTATTTCTACAGAACTTGATACATTCCAATATGTCAGCTTTTTATCAGTTCTCTAATCCTGAAGAAGCACTGGAGGTTTGGTATCACAATTTTCTTAATGTATATGATAAACATGCTCCATTCATACCAAAACGTGTCAAAAGCTATCCTAAACAGCCGTGGATGACTAAAACCATTGATGATAAGATTAAGGAAAGAGACTCGTCTCTCTCAGAAGGTAAGAAAGATGAATTCAGAAAACAACGTAATCTTGTAAATGCTTTGAAACGTTCAGAAAAAAAAGAATTATTTTCAAGAACTTATTTCCACAAAATCCAATAATAAATTGATTTGGAAAGCCATAAATCAGTTAAATAATAAACATAATATCACGCAATCCACAACAACTAACGACATATCAGCAGAAAACCTAAATACACATTTTTGTAATGTAGCTAACTCAACAGTAGGAACAAACATGTCATCCCTTAATTCACTTGATATTCTCGAAACCTTTTGTAACACTAAAAAATATTTCATCACACCTTGATATCCCTCTTATGGATGTACATGAAGTTTACTATGCTCTTTCCCACTTAAAGCAAACAGGTTCAAAAGGTATTGATGGTATAGATGGAAAGATATTAAAACTCTCTGCTCCTATAATTGCCGAAACACTTACTTATGTCTATAACCAATGTATCACAAAAAAAGATAATTCCTAAATCTTTTAAAGTCGCGAACGTAGTACCAATTTTTAAGTCAGGAGACCGTACAGACCCTTTCAGTTACAGACCAATTTCAATTTTATCAATATTGTCAAAACCTTTAGAAAAACACATTAACAAACATATCCTTAATCATTTCAATCGCTACAAATTATTTCATCCAAATCAGTCTGGTTTCAGGTCCAAGCACTCCTGTCATACAGCACTCACTAACTTAGTCGAACAATGGCTCACAAATATTAACAATAATGAAATTACTGGTGTTCTCATGGTGGATTTTATGAAGGCATTCGATGTGATAGACTTTTGAAAAAACTAAAATTATATGGCTTTTCTGGAAATACACTTGACCTCATATCTTCTATCAGACAGAAGACAAATTGTACCTATGAATGAATCCCAATCCTCTTTACAGTCTATCTATTACGGAGTTCCTCAAGATTCAATTCTTGGTCCAATATTGTTTTCTGTTTATATAAATGATTTGCCTCTATTTATTAATGCATTATGTGAGATGTTTGCAGACGATACAACAATACATACAAATCACACTACAATAGACAAAGTGTACTATGCTCTGCAACAAAGCATTAATGATATAGTTAGATGGTCCAATTTAAATCACATGCGTCTCCATCCAAAGAAAACGAAATGTCTCATACTCACCACCAGACAGAAACGCCAACATTTTTCACACATTCTTCCACCCTTTTCCATTAATGGTCATCCAATAGAAGAAGTTGATAATCATAAAATTCATGGAGTCACCATCGATAACGACTTATCTTGGTCCAGTCATATTATGTCATTATGCAAAACCCTATCCAAAAAGATGTATCAGCTTTCCATTATTAAACATTTTCTTGATTTGCATTGTAGAAAATTATTCTTTTTTGCTTATATTGAATCACATATTAACTATGCGTCAACACTCTGGGATTCAGCTAGCGATAATATACTAAAACCTTTACTAAGTCTGCATAGACGAGCTCTTAAATTAATCCTTCTGAAATCTTCATCACTTACTGCTGACAACTACAGACATTTAGATATTCTTCCCCTAAAGCTTAAACTTTAATACAACAAAGTAGTTTTTTATTTTTAAAATCATGTCTAATTATGCTCCATCTTTGAGAGATAGATTTCCCACCACGCTAGTCCGCCAGACCAACAAGATTAAGATCCCCATTCCAAGAGTAGATCTGTTTAAATCCAGTCTCATTTATTCAGGAGGCTGTTTATGGAACAATATTTCATCCAATCTTAATGTTCAGAAAAGCATTCAGGAATTCAAAAAACATTACCATACACACCTCATGGACAAATATGGGAGGGGCTGTACTTTTTTCTTTTTCTTTTTTTTTTTGGGGGGGGGGGGGGGGGCGGGGGGGGGAGGGATGGTTTGATCTTTTTCCTTCATGATATGATGATGTTTGTATCATGATTATGTAGATGTACGTGTTTATTATGTAGATGTGCATGTTTAAATGTGAATGTGAATGTCATGTCTTTATCTCTTCATCTCTTTGCTACTTTGTGGATGTTTTGATTCATTTTCAATATCCATTCGCCCTGAGGGCTGGATGAAAAAAGCACATGTATGCTTATTCCACTTCCCTCAATAAAAATCTTCGTTCGTTCGTTCGTTCGTTCTCTCTCTCTCTCATCTATTCTCTCACATTATTCCTTCTCTCTTTTTTTCCAGGAACAGAGGGTGCTTATGAAAATGCAACTTAAAGATCAGTGTCTGGTTCTGTCACTTTGACAGTGAATGTCAAGTTGGAATGGATAATCGTCTGGACTATGATGATGGTAATGATGGTCATTTGTAGTGGAAGCAGCGACAGAAGCAGCAGCACGAGGTGGAGGAGCAGCAGTTGTAATAGTAGGAACAGCAGCAGTAATAATAGTTGTTGCACAATAACCAGTTTGCAAAATAGCTGTTTCTGGGAGGAGAGAGAGAGAGAGCTTACAGTGTGAATATTGGTAGAAAGAGCATCAGGGAAAAGTCTTGAACTCCCTGTGAATGATATATCGACACAAAGTTTCTTCGAGATTCTGAATCCCAAGCCCAGTGTGTCTGATACAGAAGGATTGAAACACATCAAGGTACCGTGTGCACTTTGAATTCCTCAGAAGATTCCATCAGACACGTTGTGTGAGGGAGGGACATGTTGAACTGGCCTTTGAGGGGCCCAGTAGATGATTCACTATATGCTGTTATTGGGTGATGGTTAAATCCAGGTCGCAATAACGGAAGAGGTGTCTAGGTGTATCTGAGTTTACCCGTGTGTGTGTGTGTGTTTACTTGCCCACGTGCATGCGTGCGTGTATGAGTGCATGTGTGTGTGTACGTGTGTGTGCACGTATGTGTGTATGTGTGTACGATTCCGTCCCAATTTTAACATAATATTATTTCTATATACTTTTAATTTGCAGTTATGACTTCCTGGAAAACCTTTTGTAACCCGCTACCATGAATTTAGGCAGAAATCGCCTTTCATAGTTTTTGACAAAGGAGAAAAAAATTCCAGGGGTTCAGATTATCCAGATTTAGATTTTAGAAAGTGTATAGCCATGTGACTTGTTCTCTGTATGTTACAAATGCTCTGAAATAAAGAAGAAAAAAAGAAGAAAATAATTATGATAATAATGATAATCATAACAATAATATAAGAATACTAATGATAACAAAATCATTTATTTGACATTACTGCATGGGGTTAAATGATAGCAAAGTACTAGTGACGGTCTAAGTGGAGACAATCTGCATGAATTTAGCGTTCCTTAAAATCATCTCCCTTTAGTGTTGTGGACGATGAGTTACAAAATGTCACGATTACAGTTTATTCTTTTGATATTTTTTTTTTATGTACTTGTTTTCAATTCTGAGTAAAGGTAATACGTACACACATTGTATATATCTCACCCCAACTTATATCTGTACAGGATGTGTCAGGTGAGAAGTTTTTCGTTTGTTTTTTTGTAGTTTTTTTCCTTTCTTTTTTTCTTTTTTTTTTCTTTTTAGATAAGTTTGTTGTTTTGAGGTTGTTGTTGTTGATTATCATTTGAGTAAATGTTCGAATACCTTTTGAGTTTCGATTGTTTAAAAACAAAAATTGACCATAAACCAGTCATTGTATCTGTCATTAGTGGCGATCACCTTTCCTTTAGTTGATAAGGGTCATTGAAAGTTCATGTGAAATTCATAATGCTTACGAGTTGTGACATAAGTGTGGTGGGATTGAAAATAGCTTCCATTTTGTTCAAAAGTATCGTAATAGAGGATGAAAAATGACTGATATCAGATTAGGAAATGATATTCGATAGTTAAAGACACTGAAATATAGGTCTTGGAGATTAATCATATGCTACACATGGCTGTTACTGCAGTGTCTGTTTTGTGCTGTTATTTATGTGACCAAGTGCTATGCTTGCTCCAATATTTGCCTCACGCACAAGTTGTATTAGCTTGCCTCACGCACAAGCTGTATTAGCTTGCCTCACGCACAAGCTGTATTAGCAGACAACAGTTTTCCCTCCTAACTCATGCACAGGATTGTGTGACGTCACTCCGCTTACATCATTTTGTCCTCGCCAGACTACCTGCTCGACCAGTGTCGCGTCGCGGTACGTCATTGGCTGAGAAGAAACTTGTGTTTCTGTTCCACCGTAATTAATTAATACCTCTTTTGGCAGGTCAGTAAACTGCAAGTATTATATACTGGCAGAATCGTCGCAATTCCATCTTTAAGTCTGTTCCATTTATGTTTGCCTACGTTACACTGATTTAACGCAGTTTGTAATTTTCAGCGACGAGCTCGTTAAAACTGACCCTGTTCAGGTGACTTAAATTAAGATTATAAATTCATCTTAAATAACCAACATTTCATTTTATACTCATTATAAAGTAGGTGTTGAGCTCTTTCTTTTGCAACTAATTCGACGTAAATCGGTTCAGGAATCATTTAGAAATCTGTCGCTGAACACCTTTAAACAAAAACAGTTGTCATCGGATTTTTCGTGATTAGTGACGATCTGCTTGCAGCACACGTGACGGACTTTGCGGTCCGCTAAACTTGCATAAATTGGCACAGGGAGTGATGAGTGGTCATTTCATTCCTGGTCAGTCATCTGACCAGAGCCTGCTCTCTCTCTCTCTCTCTTGCTGCGTCGAGCAGTGTGTTGTGTCGTGTGTGCCCCCACAACGGCTAACACCTCGCTACGTATTGCTGTAAGTACTAGTGTGTAGAATGTGTTGATTTGTAAATTGTATTGTTCGACACAGTACTTGTGTTCATATGAGCATGTTCAGTTATTGCTTTGTTTAGTTAATTATCTGTTCAGTTATTGCTTTGACATGTTAGTCACAACTGGGCTATGATTGATCTAGAAAATCGCCATGTCCTCATATGCTCGTAGCAGTATTCCATTTGAGTCTTCTTAACGTCACAGTCAATGACGTCTCTGGACACAGATAGCTTGTTCCAGAATGTTCTAGTGAGTGCATAACGTTCATTCACCACTTAATGGTTAAGCCATGATGATTCTTCACTTACTATCTGGTCTATCAGTTTGCCAGTATTATATCTAAGCCACTGATTCTATTATCTTGTTTATTATTTATGTATTATTTTACATGCTGATATCAATTGTACTGCTACAGTGTGCTCAGTACTCTAAGATGTGTGTAGTATTCTGCTGTTGTGATTACAAGATAGTGTTTGATTAATATCAGTTATTAGTTAAAACCACCTGATATGTATCAGTCTGTTAATTGTAATTTAGTTGTCATGCTGTCTCCTATACCGCTTACTCCAGTATAGTGCCACATGATAACTGATTCATTTGAGTCACTCTGACACAGTATAAGCTTTACCTACTCTATACTGTCAGTGTACTTTCACCAAGTCAGCATCGCTTCAATCACTTTAACTGCACTATTTAAATGTATTAGAAATGTCATTTGATGTCAGTGTTTGGTCTTCACACATATGCATTATGTTGTGGCGTATCCCAAACCCGAGTGATAGTCTTTCCATGTAATATGTATACATGTGCTTTACTATTCACTTGTGTTGACATGTTGTGCTTATGACATTTGTTTGTGTCATTCCAGGCACTGTCTTCTTCTTCTTCTCATTGTCTTCTCCTAGTTGTCTTCTTCTCTTTTTATCTTCTCTTTCTTATGTTATCTTCTTAGTTTTCTTTTCTTATGTTCTTATAACTATTGTAAATAAACCAATAGAAAACCCCATTTGTGACTGGCCTCTATATGTTCCTGGCCTGTGCGTGGGATCTTGCCTATCCTTTCAATTAATCATATTTAGTTAAGTCTTTTGTGCTGTACCCTTGAACAACCACTCGGAGCGTGGCTACATTTATTACTTTTATGTTTGTAGCGTAGTAATGGTTTGTTTTTTGTCGTTTTTTTATTACTACATTGGACGACTTTGGTAACATTCTTTGAAACTAAAATTCGGCGGAAAAGATGTAAACTTAAGGGTAGATTGAGTTGATGGCTGGACATAAAAAAAGTATGTATATATATATATATATATATATATATATATATATATATATATATATATATATATATATATATATTGTTGATCTTGTATAGCTTGTCCATCAGTCATAATATAGTTGTGACTGGTGATTATATGATTGGCAAGGCTTGTTTAAGAAATGTGGTCTGCCATTTCCTATTGACTGTGTTATCATGAAAATAAATCAGAAGAAAAACCCCCAGTAATGCTGTCTGTTTTCTTTGATTGGAAAGTAAAAGTAATCTACCACCTGACTTTCAGATAAAACAGACGTTGTAAATATACTCTACATGTATGTATGTATGTATGTATGTATGTACGTATGGGTGCGTTTATTTACTTACTTATGTATGCATCTATGTAATAAGTTAACTTCTTATTTTCATTTCATTATACATAAGAAAGAGAAGTACATGCATACATTCACACATAATGAGTCGTCCGACGTCTTGGCGACAGGATGTCTGTACCCAAACTTTCCATGTGTCTGTGACAAGGATGTCCGCTCTCTCCTGTCTTTTACAACATTTACTGATGGGGTCTAACTGGTGATAATGGAGCAACATCCATTCAGTCCATGTCAGACTGTATTGTGGTCTGAAAAGAAGGTGTAAATGATGCAAAGGGTGCTGCTGCAATATGACTCCATTTCAGTGTGTGTGTTTACATTGGTATTTCCAATTTCACAATGATGGTGCATGCTAGCCAGCCCACCAGAAGAAGATGCGATGTTTCTGATATCCCAGAATAGGTTGTAGTGTGCATAAAATGAATCACAAAAACGAGTTCCAAAGAAAGCATTTACTCACTCAAAATTATGTACATCACATCGCGTATTTCTATGCCTGAAACAAAATAAATCAAGTAGAAAACCAACTGCAAACAATCAAAGAAGCGGAATGCAAGTTTGTGAAATGCTTGCGATAGTAAAAACAACAGTAACAACAACAACAATGAATCAGTGAGTGGTCATCACAGTAAGGATTGAAAAACAAACAAGGTGGCGTATGGGGTGAATACCCTGTATGGATAACCAATGATTCTAGAAGTATTTTGCTACGGATTGAACAGGAAGGTAACTAAACCAAAGTAACTAATCTATGTTGACTCCAGGGTAACTCATCTATGTAATATTAGTATTGGGGAAATATATATTATGCAAGAATACTTATAAGGCAGTATGAGTGAAAACCATTACGTAATAACCAGTGTAGAGTAGAATAATTTATTCTGTATATACATATCATCACTGAATATGTCCGGTCTGAAAATAATCTACATGTAAATAAAAGCGTTATCACAAAATTGTCGTAAAATTAAAGGTAAGGTTTGGATTTTAGTCCATATACCGTTTTTACATTTGGATTCAGCCTCGCAAAATGTCACCATCCAGTAAACCTTTTGCACCAGCTTTTATGCTGCCATTATCACAAACACAAATCCATGACACAGTCGTTTGTAATTAGATTACGGGGTGATTATAATGTATTTGCATATTAAGTTCCACAAGTCTCCAATCAGAAAATAGCTTTGCGGCAACAGCATTGCAGAAATTGTACTGGAATGAAAGGTCAACTTGCTATCATTGCACTTCTGCATTGGTGGAAGGTTGGTAAATGTTCACCTTTACCCCAGACTCTGAGAGAGGTCGGCCATACCTCGTAAATCCACGAGATGGAACTGCAGTGGTCTAACCACGCCTACCACAATCTGGTATGAACTATACTTGAATCGATGCTGCTTTTCACTTTAAAACTTGCGTATTCGTGGCTGAACAATAAAACCCTAAACACATACTTTCACTGACATCATCTAAAGGCGTATAATACTTACATGGGCATTAAACTCAAACATATCTACATATTTTCTCTTACAGACGTTAAACATGTGGATGGATTAATAACTCAACATGGACGCTTCGGTTATGCCGTGCCAATATATGTATGAATTTTTAATTTTTGATTATATATATATATATATATATATATATATATATATATATATATATATATATATATATATATATATATATATAAGCGCATGACCGAAGAACAATTAAAAAACACAGCAGATATTCTATGGCCTTGCATACTTAGACTAAACTATAAAACCTTGATTAAATGTGGTTTTGGTGTTTATATACATATATATTTATACATGTGTGCACATATAGATCCAAGTAAAAGCACTATACACAACGCGTTCCTTGTGTAAGTGCTTGTTTGCCTGACAATGTTTGGATGAAAACAGCTATGTTGAGATAACCGTGGTTAGCATTCAATTGGAGCTTCCCTTGCACCATTTTCGGATTCCCAACCAGAAGATGTAAAGAAAGAATTTACGATGATTTCTTCCTTTAAAAAAAGTTTTAAAGATACTTTTTTTAGCAGCCGTTATGATCGAAAACACCAACTGATTACAATTGGTGTCTCTGGATCACTTGCCAGAGATATCAATTCACCGCCAGTGCCGATACATCTGGGAAGACCATTGGAACGAAACTCAGTCATATCGGGCCTACAATTAGCTGTCTTCCGCTGAGAGAATCTAAATGGTACTAAGGTGCAGTTTTCGAAAGAATTTCATGACTTATTTCCTATTTTAATCGCTATGAAGTTAATATCAAATAATAGAGAGAAAAAAAGTTTACTGAGTTTTAACCTGCATTTGTTTTTGACAACCACGTCGAATAAACTTTTTAAAACATTTCTGCTTGTACATATCTACATACAAAGCCTTTAGCTGAAAAAAACAACTAAGTTTCAGCCACAGAGACATTCATCACATATGAGTGCACTAAACCTCTATGGAAAAAAATTCTCCAAAAGAATATTTTTTTAAGCATACCATTTCCAATTGTAAATGGGTACAAGTGTAAATGGGTACTACTCTTTACATTAGATCAAGTAAATCAACAATTTCGGAATACATTTCGCAAAGCTGTTGCAAGAAACCCATCATAAACAACTGTCAAAATCTCCTAAACATCTAAGACGTCTTTTTGTGGCCGCATGAAAATATGTAAATAAAAAATACGATAAGATAAAGGGGGCAAAAATATTGAAACGCACCAGCTACCTTATCTGTTATACACAAATTAAGAGAAAGAAGAAGAAGAAGAAGAAGAAGAAGAAGAAGAAGAGAGAGAGAGAGAGAGAGAGAGAGAGAGAGAGAGAGAGAGATTTTCTTTTTTTTTAATTTTTACCAAGGATAGCAGACAATTTACACCCAGCTCTTCCTATATAAGGTTTTTCTACATAATAAACCCCATCATAAACAACTGCTAATATATACAAACCACTAAAGACGTCTTGTTGCGACATGAAAAATATATACATTAAAGAGAATGGGGCAACAATAATGAAACACGCCAACTATCTAATCTGTTACACACACACACACACACACACACACACACACACACACACACACAGAGAGAGAGAGAGAGAGAGAGGGGGCCAAAGGAAGGTGGTGTTGGGGGGAGGGGGGGGGGGCGGTCATGGGATTCATGGCAGATGCTGAGACCTGCAAATGCTGTGTTTTGGGAGATACGGAAGTAAGTATTCTACGAATTTCCGTCCATACCACTGAGAGTGTGTTACCAAACAGCATTATTCAGGAAAAAGATGCTGACGCTGATGGCTACTAAAATGAACAGCAAAAGGTGAGCTGTAACAAAAGTTTGAATGAAAATCAAAATACAGGAGCCATTTTATTCCAAGGCCATTATAATGGTTTGGCTGAATAATGAATCCGTTCTATGTTAAAAAGCCGTCTGGTTCCCTTCCTCCCTCATTTCACTATATTATCACTTTCTTCACCTAGTTGAGAGCAAACGAAGCAAACATTACAGTCTCTTCCAGAATAAATTTCCCTGCGTGGTTTCTCTTCAAGTCCTCATGGTAAAGCATTGTAGATCAGTCCTCTGGGTTACTGCCCACAGTCTAGGGCTTTGGATGCAAGCGGACCTCGATGTACTGCCCACAGTCTAGGGCTTTGGATGCAAGCGGACATCGATGTACTGCCCACAGTCTAGGGCTTTGGATGCAAGCGGACATCGATGTACTGCCCACAGTCTAGGGCTTTGGATGCATGCGGACATCGATGTACTGCCCACAGTCTAGGGCTTTGGATGCAGGCGGACCTCGATGTACTCTGTCCTGTCGCGAACACGTGGTTGTTTCTTTCCTCCCTGCCGCTGTCCGTCGGGGAACGTGGGGGTGCCGTACAGCAGACCTTCCTCGCTGATGTAGAACCCGCCTTTCGCTCCGCCACCAGTCTGCAACACGAGGTGTGGGGGACATGGTCAGTATAGACAGTATGGAGCCTTGCGACTCAGTGTGACTGAGTGAAGGCCGTACAGGCCTTTCTGTGAGGCCCTTTTGTATTCATGTATGGATGGATGGATAGATGGATGGATGGATGGATGGGTGTGTGAAATGAAAACGATACAATATCAGTTTATTCATTCCTCACGGGGGGAAAGAGTCTGGTCAAATACATCAACAATCGAATGAAACGCAACAATAAGAACAGACATAAACATGAAAAAAATAATAAAAATTAGACAAAAAATTAGAAGATGGAAAAGGCAGACAGAGATTATCATATAGAGAGACCGACACTCAAACAAATCACACATGTGGATAGACGTTAACCAAAGAAAACGACTCAGACATACAGACAGACACAGAAACAGAATGTAGCCAGCTTGGCCACAATCTTGAGGTGAATCGGCCACAAATTTACCTCCCCTTAATCACCAGGTAAATCGGTCACAGATGATTTACCTCTCTTCTCAGGGAGCATTATTTCTCATCATTAAAAACAACCACCACCACCACACCACTACCACCACCACCAAACAACAACAACAACCACATCAACAACAACAATAAAACACTTCCGATACATGTATCATAGTTTTTATATTATCAAAATTCGTTACGATTATATAATTTTCAATAGTATAATGATACTATTAGGTCAGAAAGCCTATGATTCTTATCAATTAATATTCATATGAAGGAGATTTGGCGTAACCTTCGAAATCTACTCAGTTATACAAAATACCTTCTACCTGTCTCACCTGGACATGGCCACACCGTCACAAGAACTACAGTGACCGAGACTTACCGAGGGGTCAGCAGGCTGACTGCCGCCCACTGCACCCTGTTCTCCGCTGTCAAAAGCCTTGTTGTCAACACCTCTGTTGTCACCTTGTGCACGGGCCGCTGATGGGGCAGGAATGTTTCCGTATACATCTGGTAATGATTCATTTATATTATTTATCCTTTGGTATTGGTTGATTGCTTGACATGTTTGTATACTTATTCATTTAGTATTGATAATTCTTTCATTTGTCCATCTGTTATTCATTCAATCATTCATTCTTGAAGGTAGCACATGTCTTCATAATTCATTCATTTGTCCATCTGTTATTCATTCAATCATTTATTCATTTTTGAAGGTAGCACATGTCTTCATATTTCATTCATTTGTCCATCTGTTATTTATTCAATCATTTATTTTTGAAGGTAGCACATGTCTTCGGCAAACAGGTTTTTTTTGTTTGTTTGTTTGTTTTACTAAAAGCAGCAATGCCTACACAATTTTACAACTGATTCCAAGTACACTGAACCAACAGATCATTGACAGCCAAAATAGTCTAAAGCGTCTGAAATACATGCCTGTCTCTGAATCAGTGATGATTTAATAATAGTAAAAGACAAGAGACACTACATGAAGTCACGGCATGTTCACGTACTTGTGTTCTCTTCCGCCTCCTTCCTGTTCGTGCTGTGCTGTGTCTGCCTGGGCTTTGGTTTGACTTCAGGTTTTGCTTTAGTGCCGTCCACAGTAACTGTGGTGGGGGCTGGCTGCTTCTTGGTCTTGTCACTTTGGCGTACACATTGCTGTCAGCACTTGGGGCTTCCGGTTGTTGCTTCGTTTTGTTCTTGTTGGGCTGGGCGTACTCACAGAGTTCTCAGCACTTTGGGCTTCTGGACGTTGGTTCTTCTTCTTAACTTGGGTGTACTCAACAGAGCTGTCAGCACTTGGGGCTTCTGGCTGTTTCTTCTTCTTAACTTGGGTGTACTCAACAGAGCTGTCAGCACTTGTGGCTTCTGGCTGTTTCTTCTTCTTAACTTGGGTGTACTCAACAGAGCTGTCAGCATTTTGGGCTTCCGGTTGTTTCTTCTTCGTGTCGGGTGGAGCGTACACGTAGCTTTCCGGCTGTTGGGCGTCGCTTGTGGCTGCTGCTTCGGATGGTGCAGGCGTTGCAGCAGGTGCCGTCGGTTGCATCATCAGCATGGGTCCATACCCATCGTGGCCAACTTCATAAGCACCCACTGGAGGTGGCCGAAAGGAAGGCGGTGCATCTGTTATAGGGACATGGTAAAGCCGTTCATCTGGTTATCACCTCTCTACGGGACTGGCCTTGCCATCGATGTAATTCTTTTGCTCTTGTTTGACAAGAACTTATCGAAGGCCGGGGAATGGAGGGAGGGTACATTTCCTTTGTTTGTTTGCTTGTATGTATGTTTAGATAATGTTCTTTATCGTCATTATCAGCAATAAACCAATGACTAGACATCGACAAGGAGAAAGAAAAAGCCTCATTCAGTCACAATTAATATGTCCAACTTTATATGTCCATTTTCAATTTCACCCCATGCACATATTCACTGCAGAAGTGAAAACTTCCAGTTACATACACTATACTGAGCGTTCAGGGTATGGGCAAGTTGTTTTGTTTTTCATTTTATTGGTCCTCTGTCATAGAAGAACACACATAGCCTACTGCATTCCAGTTTGATCTTTCTTTTCAATCAATATTCATTTTAAGGCAACATATATTCAAATCGGCATAAGGAAAGCACATGCTGAACATACGTGAAGCATATTCTAAGCACGGGTTTCACAGGACTTGCAAAATTATATGACGATGACAACTAGAGATCACGCACACGTGAAAACTGCTAAATCTCGAAACAACGCACTGTCCAGGGTTGTTGATGGGACATGTCCTAAATAGTAAATGCTAGGTGCAAGGTGCAAGGTGGCAATAGAGTCAGTGAGGGTCTGGGTTCGAATCCCACCCTCACCTTTTCTCCCAAATGTGACTGGAAAATCAAACTGAGCGTCTAGCCATTCAGATGTGACAATAAACCGAGGTCCCGCGTTCAGCACACTCTTGGCACACTGAAAAATAAACCATGGGAACAAGTGCTGTCCTCTGGCAAAAATGTCTCAAAAGATAAAAAGATCTATTGTGATAGGTACACAAATATATGTGCACGCACACAAGGTCAGCCAAGCGTGTTAGGTTATGCTGCTGTCAGACATGCAGATGTGGTGCAGTGTATATGGAATTGTCCGAACACAGTGGCGCCTCCTTAGTAACTGTAACACAACAGCGTGTAGCACAGCTGACGTCAAAACATCTACAAGTGCTTTCAGCCTGCTAAGCAAAAAATAATGGGACATATTCTCATGACGATTGTTATGCTTGGGAAAGTGCGCAAGAGAGAGAGAGAGAGAGAGAGAGAGAGAGAGAGAGAGAGAGACAGACAGACAGACAGACAGAAACAGAGACAGAGACAGAGAGAGACATTCAAAAGCAGCGTTTCATGCAGGTGAGGACACAACACTGGGCATGAGTTGTTGCCCCTGGTCTGTCAGGTTGGGCCTGCCAGCTGTCACTTGAAATCGGTGCGGAGTGGTAGTAGTAGTAGTAGTAGTAGTAGTAGTAGTAGTAGTAATAGTAGTAGCAGCAGCAGCAGTGGTAGATATAAAGCCGTAGCATCAGCTGAACATGTAGTAGTAGTAGTAGTTGTTGTTGTAGTAGACTGTTAGAGCTTCAGCAGACGTTGATGTGCAATATTAAATCGCCTTTGTAAAGATGTCAGGTGTTTTTAATCTGTATTCCCTTAGGCCTTTTTTATATTTATTTATGTTTCTATTTGTTTCACGTTGAAACGTTGACCGAAGCTTTGTTTTGTTTTTTGTTTTTTTTCTCATATAAATCGCTAGCGTGAGCAAGATGGTGTGCGTGCGTGCGTGCGTGCGTGCGCGCGCGCGCGCGCGCGCGTGTGTGTGTGTGTGTGTGTGTGTGCGCGCGCGTGTGTGTGTGCTTCGAATATTATTCTCTTTCCCATCTTCTCCCGGATCCCACCCCTCCCACGTTCCTCTCTCCCTAGCATATAATTGTGGTCACACCACCATGTCAAAGCAACATGTGCTGTTTGAAACAAACTATAGTGATGCATTAGAAAAAGGAATAATATAAACCAGATGATTAGTGTACTCACCTCGATATACCCATCCAAATGCAGCCTTGCAAAATGCAAAAGAACATTTTCTTAGTGGGAAACTATGATAAACATGCATTATTTTGATAAAACAAAAGATTTTTTTTGTGTGTGTGTGTGAAATGCCATGTTAACAGAAGCAGTGATTTTGTTTTCAAATGCTGGAACTGGCGTGAAATAATTGATAATAACCAGTGGTCCTATTTTCTTTATAAAAATCATATAAACCTGACAGAGGCGGGGAAAAGAGATGGTAGGTGCTACTAATGGGATGGGCGAGTCTGTATGACTACTATAACGAGGTTTGCGAAGATTATATAGAAAGTCTAACTGGATAGATATCCAAAGAAACATCTTAAAGATGTATGAAACTATGTTGCCTTTAACAGGATTAAATGAAACCCTGTGATATAAGGTTGAACGAAACTGTGTCGTAATTTTGAAAGCAAGGACTGTAGTTGTGGTTTATAATTATGACTGCCACAGTTACACCAGTTGGCGGATGGTTTTACAGAGCAACGTGGGTTGAACTGACTGAACTATTCAGTGATATATGATTGTAGCACGTGGCTGAGATAGTGCCATAATTGTACCAGTTCAAAAGGAATTGTAAATACACTAAATAAATGATAATGCATTTGCCTGTCTGTATGTCTCTTTCTCTCTTTTCTCTCTCTCTTCCACGCTGCAAGGGACCACACACACACACACACACACACACACACACACACACACACACACACACACACACACACACCATACACACACACACTGAAATAAACTCCTTTGCTTCTTACCATTGTTGTTCTGAAGACTTTCTGCTGCAGACCTCGACCGAATTTCTGGAAAACCAAAACATTTTGTTTCATTGTATCCACAGTTACTGTTTATTTTATTTTAATTCGTGTATTAAGTGTTCCCATGTGTGATCCGAGCTGGTCCGACAACGTCAAGGAATGGACCAAAATGACGATGCCAGATCTCCTCACGACAGCTGCCAAAAGAACGGCGTGGCGAGCTATGACATCTTCCTCATGTCCCCCCAACGACCCCAGCGGTCGAGGGAATGAGTGAGTGAGTGAGATGTGTGATCTGCAAAGCGTAAGGCATGGCTTAGTTGTTTGTGGTGTGCGTGTTCTGTCCGTTCATCTCCAGAGACAGCTGATGTGTATTTCTATTGTCCTTTCACTGTTTACATCACACTGACTTCCGCATGTGTAATAGGGTGGGGGTAGATTGTGGTATGGCGTTTCAGTTTGAGTTTTAAGAATGCATCAAAGCGTTCGAACTAATCCACAAACGTTACCCGTATATGATATAAAACTGTTTGGGGAAAGTGCCTGTGTTGAATGTATTTGGTGCATGGTTGTGAGCGCAAGTGCCTTTTTATGTTTTTCACAATGAATGCAAATATTGTTTTGAAATATGATTCTTACGATAACCGTAAGTGACTGTATTTTGGAACTGTTCATTAAATACTTGCCTGGTGGAGATTGCTTTGAAATATGACTTTAAGAATGACGATAACTGTCTTTATCATGGAACTGTTCATTCAATTCATGTTGAGTGCACGAACATACATCTTTCAAGCCACAAACATAACGCATACAAAATAGCATATAATACAGGTACACTTGATTAAGCTAAGATGTAAAATAGTCGGTTTAGCACCGCATGGGTCAGTCAGGTGTTTTACTTTTTCTTGTGAATATTATGTAGCCAATAGTGGGACAACCACTTTGATTTGTGAGGATTAGATGTGCAAGAGGAGGTCGAAGGGTGAGGTACATACATACTCTAGGTATTCTGTCATCTTCCATAAAAACACGCGGCGATACCTTAACTTTGTATCTTAATAATAATAATAATAATGGATACTTATATAGCACACTATCCAGAAATCTGCTCTAGGTGCTTTACAAAAACGCTTTTGATAACATAAAACATTATATCTATGTTACATACACACACCAAAATGTGACCACACACACACACACACGCACGCACGCACGTACGCGCACACACACACGCACGCACGCACACACACACACACACTGCATACATACATTTTAACATACATGTGTATCTAACAGCTACCCTAACAAATACGCACACATAGGCAGGCACAAACTTACATAAACACACGCACACACAATACACATTCATATACATGCATGTAGTTGTGGACCTGCCGCAATTGAACTTATTGCTGAGGGAAAAGGTGAGTTTTGAGACGAGATTTAAAAGATGCGAGGGAATCAGAGTGACGGAGGTTATCAGGGAGCTTGTTCCACGTCTTTGGCGATTGAAAAGAAAACGATCTGTGTCCATAGGTCTTACTTCTGACGTGAGGTATCCTGAGAAGTCGAGTATCAGAGGAAGAACGGAGCTGGCGAGACGGGGTATAGATATGGATGAGTTCAGAAAGATACTTGGGGCCAGATCCGTTGACTGCAGAAAAGGTCAGAGTGGATAGCTTATAGTCTATTCGATCAGAAACAGGCAACCAGTGGAGAGACTGAAAGAGAGGAGAAACATGGTCAAATTTAGAAGCTCTGCAAATGAGTCTGGCAGCGTTATTCTGAATTCGTTGGAGTCTGTCTAACAGGTATTTGGGAAGGCCGGCCAAAAGAGAGTTGCAGTAATCCAATCTTGAGAGAACCAGAGAGCATACAAGTGTCTTGGTTGCATCGGTTGAGAGATAGTGGTGGATAGAGCTGATTCTACGCAGTTCCAAATAGGCAACTTTACAGATATTCGAAATGTGCTGTTGGAAGGAAAGAGACTGGTCCAGGATTACACCAAGACTGCGAACAGAGGGAGAAAGTGAAACAGGTGTGCTATTGATCAGATCTTAGCACTAAGAACGTTGATGTAATTGCTACCTTCTGGAGTACAACACTCAAACTTCATCTCATGATCCAGTATATATGAAAATACTTAAGTCTTAATGGCTGATACATAGCGAGACAGAGAGAGAGAGAGAGAGAGAGAGAGAGAGAGAGAGAGAGAGAGAATAAAACCAAATTACCATGCTCCTCGCGGACAGGACCCCGTTCAGAATTGTATCTGTAAGAAAATACATATGATGATCACCTCGTGTAAAACCCTCTCACATGTTAGTTATTGCTGTTCTTTTCAAATGAAATCCTTATTTTATTTCAAGAAAACTGGCTTTAAATTAAACTTTGTTTGTTCTAAGTCAACCACTGACGGCAGAAACCGTCTATCAAGCACGTGTCAGTTTATTCATTACACGATGAATTATATTTCCTGCTAATTATCACAAATGACATTTCTTTCCAATTCATGTATTATTTCTGAGAATTGGAAATGAGATTCAGCTTCGATTAAACACTCTAAATCTCTTAGAACATATTTTTTCCAGCTAAACTGGAGAGAAGTGTGGCATATATTTCGGAATGGGGGAGGTCACAATTCATTTAACGTCTACTTCACTCTCTCCGTCTCTGTCTGTCTGTCTCTCACGCAATCGCGATTCTTAATCAATGATACATTTTTCTCGTGTTCATTTTGTTCGCTTTAAGATTTCCACATAAAAAGTATACAGATTTTTTTTTTGTTTTAGCAGGTGTGTGTGTGTGTGTGTGCGCGCGCACACACACACACATACACACACACACACACACACACACACACACACACACACACACCACAACAACAACACAACAACAGCAACTTAGTCCATACCTGGCATGACGATCCTGCTTTTTCCCTGAGGAAGAAAAACAAAAACAAACGCACTCTGCATTAGACATTTGGGACTGGAACATAATTTGGTGGAGACAGGGTTTAGAAAACAAAACAAAGAAACCCTGCAACAGAAACTCGGAAAATCATTAACCATTCATGGTTCAAATATTCTGGGAAAATATATTTAATATTATTTTATTTATACCGAAATGGTATTTATTCTTCAAAATGGATGAGTTATTTCAGACAAATTTTAATGGAAACAAGGTATGACTGTGTTTGGAATGCTCAATTCTTCTTATAGAGGGAATCTTTCTGCAAGAATGTCAACATTGCTTTGAGAGATAGTTTTCAAAATCTGTGGAGACATACTCTAGAGGCCAGTAGTAAATGCTTGTTTTGACGAAACTTCAAAAGTGGATTTGGTAGAGAAAAATATATGACAAATGCCCGATAAATACGTTATCAGCTTCTTCAGATTTCGAAGTAGTAATCATAAGCTGGGAATAGAAACAGGGAGACACAAAGGCATACCACAAGAGTCACGGCTTTGTAAGGTTTGTAACATGTTTGTGATTGGGGATGAGTTTCATTTTATAATGGAATGTTCCAGTGAGTTATGATCAGTTACGATATATATATGTTACTAGAAAATATTTGCAATGGATTTGCAAGTGTTGCCTAGCTACACTTTTGGAGTTAAAAGACATTTAGTGTAGTTCGTAGAAATAATGGGGTAAAATTAAAAGGTACACAATTTATTTTTAATGGATCTGATAGATTAAATAGTACATAACATGTCTACCAAATTATAATGCCGATGGTTTCTGCATAATTGCAGAATTTGGTTTTGAAAATGTGATGTTTTCATCATTTTGCTGTTCTGACGCACAGCAGCCACCGTAGCCTTTTCACAGCCGACTCAAGGCCGACCGCTTTGTTTCAGCGCGCTGATAGCGAGCGCGGGCGTTAATTCGGTCACAGCAGACGAACTTTTCTTGCAAGCGCGCGTTTTTAATTTGGAGCTGTTATCATCACAATGCTTGGTAAGTACTGTTTATATCATTCACAGTTGCTGTAGTTTGCTTTATAATGTGATAACACTCACCCAGACGACACTAATAGTGCCATGCTTTTGTCTTATTGTGATCTATAAGCAAAAACAAGTGAAAGCCTTTGTTATAAGTATGGTGCTTCAAGCGCATCAAAATATCATACGTTTTCGCGAGCTTTCATTGTTTCTTTTTACTGTTATTTTGTAATTATCTTGATCATCACCATTTTTTTTTCGTTCTTGATATGATTATTTCGAATAAAATTACTAACTGCATCAATAATTCAAGTTAAACTAATTTTAATATCATTATTATTCTTATTATTATTATTACTTCTTTATTATTATTATTATTATTATTATTATTATTATTGGAGATTTGCTGACAGGAATGAAAACAGGCGTGTGCAGGTGGGTTGATGGGTTTATTTGGTGTGTGTGTGTGTGTGTGTGTGTGTGTGTGTGAATGCACGTAAGTGTATGTGCATGTGTTGCCATGTGTGTCGGTGAATGCATGAATGTCCCAGTATACGCGCCCATGCCTTGTGTATTTCATTTTGGCTTTTAATTAGTGTGTGTGTGTGTGTGTGTGTGTGTGTGTGTGTGTGTGTGTGTGTGTGTGTGTGAATTTCCTGGCCTAAATATCTCATACAATTTGTGAAATCTTTTCAGGAATGGGCCTGTAGCAGAATATGGAGGTGTGCGTGCTGTGTGGAGGTGCCCTGGACGCTGGTGGGAAGATTGTTGTGCCAACAGCTAAAGGAAGAGACTCCATAAACAGAGCAAGTGAAGAGCGTGGTGAGACTATTGTCGTGTCTGAAGGGCAAGCAGTGCATGAAGAATGCCGTCGTAATTTTACTAATAAGTACAACATTCAAAGTTATCTAAGAAAAAAACAAGAGTCTTCATCCGCTATAAATATTGCACAGAACTTACGTTCGCAAAACCAACCATTTGACTTTGCCAGATGTTGTCTTTTTTGTGGGACTCCTGCAGAGCTCAATGCACGCTGTGGCCTGAAGGTGCATCCAGTGAGAACACTTGACTTTCAAAGCTCAATTGCTAAAGTATGTTCACAGCGGGGAGATGAGTGGGCAGACACTGTGAAAAGCAGACTAGAGTTTGTTTCTGATTTGCCAGCTGCTGATGCAGTTTATCATCAGACATGTAGTGTTCATTTTAGAAGTAGGAAAAGACTTCCTAAGTCTTTTGCTTCAGACAAAGATGAAAAAAAAATAAAGCTTGGACGACCTAAAGATGAGAAAAAGGCAAATGCCTTCGAAAAGATCGCTGGTTTTATTCTTGACAATGATAATGAACAGATTACTGTTGGTGACCTCATCAACAAAATGAAAGAATACAATGATGGCGATTCCTACAGTCATCCAAAGATGAAGGAAGAGCTGAGGAAACATTTTGGTGAAGAACTCATCATCACAGAACTGAATGGAAAAGCTAATGTTGTTACATTCAGGAAAACGGCATCATCTATCTTGCACACATTTTATTCAAAACAAATGTGTGATGAGGAGACTCAGAAGAAATGCATCATAGAAACAGCAGCAGAACTCATCAAGAGTGACATTAAAGCCTTGCCTACAACTCGTGCACTGTATCCCAACAAAGATGATATAGCATCACTTTCAGCAAACTTAAACTTTGTTCCTGATTCGTTGCAGCTTTTGCTGAAGACTATTTTCAGTGGAAAGGACACAGATTTGAAAGTAGCATCAACAGGCCAAGTAATTATGCAAGCAGCTCGTCCACGTGTTCTCATATGCCCATTGCAGATTGGATTAGCAGTCCAGATGCACCATTGTTTTAATTCCAAGTTCCTAGTGGACACTTTGTACTCTCTTGGTTTTAGTGTGTCGTACAGTGAGGTCATGACCTATGAGATGAATGCTGCTGTGTCTGACCATAATGTTGCATCAGCACCTGAGGGTCATTTCATCCAGTACATGGCAGACAACGTGGATCACAACACGGCTACACTTGATGGATTTAACACCTTCCATGGCATGGGAATTATTGCCTCGGTTACTCCCAGAGTGAATAGCACAGTGCAGGTCAGAAGGCAAACTGATGTCAGGACAGAAGAGATCATCAACAAGGCAAAGATTGACATCAAATACTACAGAGATGAATGCCTTGGTTTGATGACAATGAAGTTTGAGAGTCTGACAAATACATTTGTCAAAGATCCAACATCAGAAGTTGATTTGTTGTGGAAAGCTTGCTGGCTGCTACATCCACATAGACCGTCTTGGTCTGGAGTCATGCAAGCTGTTCACCATGGAAGTTTTCCAGGACAGTCGTCAGTCATATTCATGCCGATGATAGACATGAATCCCAGTGACAAAACATGTATATATTCTACACTGTGTTTCATTTGTGCTGAAGTGAAGCGCAATAAATCAACACCAGTGCTGACATTTGACCAACCTCTATGGTGGAAGGCTCTGAGCATCATTTCAGGTGAACCAGCAGATAGTGACCTTCAATCCATTGTCCTTCGGCTTGGGCCGTTTCATCTTGAAATGAGTTTTCTTGCATGCATTGGGCATTTGATGGAAGAAACTGGACTTCATGAAGTGTTGTCAACTGTGTATGCTTCAAATTCTGTGAGTGCAATGCTTCAAGGAAAGGCTGTACAACGTGCAGTTCGTGGACACGTTCTACTTGATGCAGCATTAAATGCACTGTTGATGTCAGACACATTTGGTGTGCCTTTACCACATCCTAAATGCCAGACTGAAACAGATCAACAGTCCACTTTGCTGCAAGTGTCTACAGATGTCCTCCCTGCTTCTCCGACGTCAGTGGAGCATGACTCACAAGGAACTGTTTGTGAAAAAGAAGAAACCTTGCATGCCCAACTGTCATCTGGAACTACAGAAAACATTCAAGATGAGGCCGACCTGTCCCAAAATGAGGCACAAAGGAATGATCTGGAACTGAATGCTGAAACAGAACTAAAACCAGTTCGCACATCTGACGTACCTCAAGATATGGATACAGCAATATCAAGTGCCTTGAATGAACTCCAAGACAAGGAAGATCTTCAAACGGCGTCTGCCCTTCACAGCCAACTTTTGAAGGGTGCAGTAACACCAGATTCTGTCAAAAACAACGATTGTCTCAACAGGATCGCCAGCAAACTAAACAACAAGAAATTGTCACTCAGTGGCAGAACTTGTGATCTCTGGCTCCAGTACATGGCTATGGTTGACATACTGAAACGTTTTCTGAAGGCTGAAAGAACTGGAAATTGGCTCCTTCATCTGTCCGTCGTACGTGAAATGCTCCCATACCTTGCTGCAGCTGGTCACAACTCTTATACCAAGTCTGCCTATTTGTACCTTCAGACGATGAACAAGCTTGACAAAGTCAACCCTGTTGTCTACAAAAGCTTTGTCGAAGGACATCATGTTGTGAGACGAAGCAATAGATACTGGGCTGGCATTTCGTCTGACTTGACAATTGAGCAAACCCTGATGCGAGGTTTAAAGACAACTGGTGGCCTCACCCGAGGGAGAGGGATGACAGAGTCCCAACGCGCTAAATGGGTACTGTCCATGCCAGCATGTGCTGATGTGAACACTGCCATGCAAGAAGTCACTGATACCAGTCGACTTACAAGTGATCAGCACA
Source organism: Babylonia areolata (assembly GCF_041734735.1). NCBI lineage: Eukaryota > Metazoa > Mollusca > Gastropoda > Neogastropoda > Buccinidae > Babylonia > Babylonia areolata. Next base: position 21,897,083 of record NC_134909.1, on the reverse strand, counting down.
TAGAAATGGGATCTTCTCGAATGGCAAAAGACACAGACGACATGATGACCATCACATCATATCTTTGTGAAAGGAACCCATTTGCCAATGACCCCAGCCTCAGAAACATTGACAATGGTGTGGTGGCGGACTCATCTGTGAATGTAGACCAAGCAAAAGCAGTCGGTCTTGGAATTCTGAATGGCATGGAAGGCTTAGCAGTAGCAGATCTGACCATGAAGAAAAAAAACCAGGTCAAGACACTTGGGGTGAAGAAGGCAGTCAAAGTGGAAGGCAATCCAATATCAATTGATCCTCAACTTCTTTTCCAGCGCTTTATAACTGCAGCCAACAGCACATCTGTTGATGAAAAACAACTGTTAAAGTATGAGTTGTGTGGCGTCCCTTCCTCACTGTTTGAATCACCAGACTTCATGCGCCAGCCAAACAAGGCAACACTGGCTGATGAGCTGTGGAAGATCGTTTCGGCCAAAGATGATATTCCCATTCTTATCCCACCTGACGTGCAATTTGTGGTTGATGGAGGATCTCTG
>NC_134909.1:21884050-21891550 GCF_041734735.1 Babylonia areolata | reverse complement strand
ATTTCGTTACCCCGTACAAATACAGAGAAACACGTGCCAGAATACACTCCTGCAAAGTATATCCATTCAACAACCACACACCCACCCACGACACCCTCGAGAAGACACATCCCTGCAACACGCACTCACACACAAATGCACGGACGCTTGCAAGCACCCCGCCATACACAGATGGCGAATGGCTTCCCCACAATGATGCATGTCTTTGTAATCAGATCACATCAACAGTGAAACATTACCATTCTTTGAAAATATCACTATGCGTTTTCAAAGCAGGCTCAAAATAATTTATCCAGACAGAATTTCGCGACTTTTCTGGCAGTTTGTTCCACAATTAGGGGACCCGAAAAGACAAAGATCCCCGACCCTGTTGCTTCTTTATATTTTTCAAATTAGGTTCTTGATAGCCTGGTATCAGAAACAGAATAAAGGTGACGAGTTGGAATGTACATTTCAAAGAGGTCGAAAAGTCGATAAGATCATTCTGCTCTAGATGTTTAAGAAGCTGGAAGTGGACATTTTCTAAATTTTTGGAAAGGAAAGAAATTTGAGACAGAGCTATATTTTTTTCAGACTGATCTGGTCTCAGGAAGGCTTCTTTATGAGTGGACTCACAATAGTATATTTAGAAACAGACAGAAAGCAGCCAGACAGAAGCGATTCATAAACAACATGAATGATGAACAGAAGCAGGACATCACGGCGATCAAGGAAAACAGCTGAGGGGATGGGATCGATTTCACACGACTTTTGCGTTGCATTTAAGGAGATTTTCTTTCCAGTTAGTTCGTCTACAGGTTCGAACCGCACGATCGACAATGTCACTGACTGATTGATTGATACGGATACTTATAATTATAGCGCCTATCCTCGGTGGCAGACCAAGCTCTTAGTTCTTTACAAACACGTGGTCATTTGCACAACAGGCTGCCCCTGGGTAGCCAACTGACGGCTGCCATTGGGCGCTATCATTCGTTTCCTAAGCCATTCAATCAGATTTCACGCACACACACATATACACTCAGACAAACATGTAACATTTAACATTTTACGTGTATGACACGGTTCGTGGTAGACTAAAAGACCTGCCGGTGGACTGTAAGTAGTAGTAGTGGTAGTGGTAGTGGTAGTAGTAGTGATAGTAGTAGTAGTAGTAGTAGTTGCATATTTGTATTGTAACATTAATCATAACACATTGTGTACTGCTGTCCATGGTGCCGCTACAATTGCTGCAGCTGATTAATTAGTTTACTTAATTTTGCACTAAATTCTGCACATAACATAATGAAACCAAATACAAACCAATTCCTCAAAATAGTATCTAAACGGTCCAACTAAATTACCCCCCTTTCCATATCAAGGTCTGACAAGCACGCTGGGTATAACTATGCATAGATCAAGCACCTTTTCCCACTTTTATTGTAATTAGTCGTTAAATGTTTTAATCATTATCATTATTATCATTTCTTAATACGCTTTGCTCTTAAGCATACATTATGTTGCGCACAGACCGATACGGTTCTGGCCACCATGAAACTAAAACCAGGACTATGTATGAAGTTGGCATTGTGCAACAGAGTGCACTATGACAGAAACATAAATGAAATTCCAATCCTTATTAGTAACAACAACGATACTACTACTACTTCTACTACTAGTATAATTGCTACAATAATACACCTTCCCATCAAGTTCGACTGAAATCATTTAAGTCAGATAGTCACAAGCTCTGTTGTGATGTTGCGTTCAGTTGTAAAGACTGCTTGTTGTTTTCACATCTTGCACAGGGGTCAAGTTAGTTGGGTGTCTGTATCTGTCGGAACTGGAATATGAACAAGGGAAAGAGAGAGAGAGGGGAGGGGGGGGGGGTGGAGGGGGGGGAGGGGGGGGGGGGTAGGGCCAAACAGACAGCGACTGAGAGTGAGTCAGAGACAGAGCTCAATGAAGTGTGTGTTGTTTACTTAAGACACATTGATTGCATACGTCAACCCAACTCACAGGTGGTCAGCACCGTCAGTGTGATGTTGCTTCTCAGAGGCAGACGGTCATCGGAACTGACTGTGGTTGTTGTGGCGTCACACACATGTGTCAGTGGCAGGGAATGATTAGCTGTGAAGTCAAGACTGGAACCTGAGCCCTGTTGCCAGGTAAAGTTTGCTGGGGAAGGGTTACTGTCAGTCGAACAGTTGACGTGAACTCGCTGTCCTTCCTTCACTTCACAGGTGTCAGGTGACGTCATCATGCAGGTGTTGGAAGGAAGGTGTGTGATGGTCTGTGTGATGTCTGTTAAAGGACGAGAAGGTAAAGAAAATAGATAGTATTAGAATTTCAAGCAACCAAGCTATTTTTTCCATGTATAGATTCAGTAAACATGAACTAAAAAAAAAGAAAATTCCTAAAGTGTCCCCTCTCTCTCTCTGTATATGAATATATATATATATATATATATATATATATATATATATATATATATATATATATATATATATATATATATATTGTGTTTTTTTTAATCTATCTCTCGCTCACACCGTCACACACACACACACACACACACACACACACACACACACACACACACACACACACACACACACACACACACACACACTCACACACACACACACACGTGCACAAACACACACTCTATCTACCCATATACCTATCTATATGTCTAAATATCTATCTATCTGTCTGTCTGTCTATCTATCTGTCTGTCTCTCTGTCTACAACTGACAAAAAACCCTGACATTTTCTATTACGATACAGTATACGATGAAACTAAACTATACAATTCCTTTTGATCGACCAAGGTATTCTTTCCATGTGTGGAATCAGTAATTATGAACTCAAAACACGCTTAATCTAAAGTGTTCATACAAAGCAGTGTTTTCATTTAGTTTCTTCTGGCCTTGCTTGCCAAACTTAATTGGAAAAATAAATTTATCCAAAGACTTTACAACACGTGTGTCTGAGCGGCTGGTGCTCAGTGTAAGTTTTCAGGCCAGGATAGTGCTATGTTCCTCGATCATCGATAATTATATCATGTCTTGTGTAGTGTGTAGAACATAGTGACTTGTTCTGTAACAGTGATCCCTCATAAAGAGGCATGTCCTACAGTGGTGAAACCGATATATTTATAGATATATCTAGGTCCAGACTTATGTATACAGTTCACAAGGAGGACCCACAGTTGTCTCCTCCCTACGCAACCCTTCCCCCAGGAATGATGTACACAACTAAAATGTTTCTTTGGTATTTGCATGTTCCTCCCCCCCCCCCCCCCCGGCAATCCACTCCTACCTCCACCCCACCCCTAACGCCCCACAGCCACACACCCAAACAACATTTTTGATTAAGTACATGTTCAGCATAAGGGTGCCCTCTCAACTACCCCTCCCCCTCCCCCTAACCCGCTCCACCGGTCAACACATTTCGGAAAACCACAACACGGAAAAAATCCACCACCTTTAAACCCTCTCAAAACATGTTTATGTAAAAGAAATCAGGACACAAAGTGTGTGTGTGTGTGTGTGTGTGTGTGTGTGTGTGTGTGTGTGTGTGTGTGTGTGTGTGTGTGTGTGTGTGTGTGTTGCATAGGCCTACCTGACAAACTCCTTGCTGAACAATGTCAACTGACTGATATTCATAACAGAACATTTAATGCATGGCAGTGTATAGTATGCTTCACAGTCAAGGCACATGACAGAATGGATAGAAAACAAAAACAAAAGTATAATGTTTTCTTGATTTGGTCCGAACTAATGTGTTGCATAACCACAGGAAATGACAAACACTTGAAAATGTGTAGCATTCCAAATACCCATCCATAAAGATGTACTTGAAATTACGTATCATAAAATATCTCTTAATCAGTAAAATAAACACACACACACACACACACACACACACACACACACACACACACACACACACACACACACAAACCCTGCAAGAGCACTGTGCTTTGTAGGACCAATCAGATTCAATAAATACACATCCCCACATTCCCACAAACTGAGTTAAAGAAATATAAACAAACACCAAGCAAACAACCAAACATTCAAACTTTGGATTCAGTCAGTACAACACTGTGTAACTTACAGTAGACCTGTAGGGTCCTGTCCTGTGTGACTGGGGTGTTATTGTGCACGGTAAAGGTGTTGTTAGCTTCACACACCACACGCCGTCCGTTTTCTGCACCGGTCAGCACTGGCAGGGTCACACTGACATTGCGTTGACCTGGGCTGCCTGTCCGACCTTCAAAGGTCAAGGTTGCTGGTGGATTTCCAGAGTCAGCTCCACTGGGTAAGGTGCAGTACAAGGTAGGGGATTCCCCTGCCAGGAACGGGTACTTCTGCTGCCTGTGGTCTATGGTTGGTGGCACTGGAGGATCTGTAAGACACCAGATGGGTTTGCTCAGTCAGGCTTGTGCTTTTATTTCCTAAAAGGTAATCACACACACACACACACACACACACACACACACAAACACACACACACACACACACACGCCATGCGCACACATTTATTCATTGGATTATGCATTTGTTTATTCATGTGCTATTTTTGTGAAGTATTTTTTATTCAGTAATTTATCTGTTCACCAGACAGCAAGGCATGGTTGTCCAATAAATATGAAACATTTTTAGTTACGAAAAGAAAAAAAAATCACTCACAGTACACCTGAAGAGTGACAGAATCTGTCAGCGTGTACCATGACGGAGACTTGTTTTCCCACTTGGCGCTGCAAGTACAGTTCCTGCCGTTATTGTCACGTAATGCTGTCACCTGGATGGTGCTGCTGACCCCGCTGACCTGACCTTCACTGTCACAGGTGAAGGTCACTGACGACACAGCAGGGTTCCCGCCTTGCACTGTGCAGGTCATGGTCTGGGTGTTTCCTTCATAGAGACCTTGTCCACTGTAGCCAGTGATCACTGGTGCTGAGGAGGGGGGGTCTGTCATATCGAGAGAGATAGACATAGAAATAGTGAGAGATAGGTGACAATGTTATCATAAATTTGTTCTTCAACAGATCTCTCCTTGTACATATAGTTATATGGAAAGAATTGTTCTCAAAGCACATGTAAATGCTGTGACTAAAACTAAACCTAAAACTTAGATATAAATATATATTTTTTTTAAATCTATAGTATGTTATTATAGAACCATGTACCTTAACATCGGGAAGACCAACTAATCAAAAATTCCTTCAGGAAGTCAACAACAACAAGAACAACAATAACAACAACACTACTACTAATAATAATAATGATAATCATTATAACAATGATAATGATAGGCATGCACACACACACATAGATAAACTGAAAACAATTGACAGATGATTATGACAATGGGCAATCAGCAATTTTCGCACATTGCCTTGACTGAGCGTTATGAATGATTAAAACATGCAGGGTTCTGATAGTGATTCAAAATAGCAATTGTTTATCCATACAGCCATTTCGCGCACACACACACACACACACACACACACACATACACACTCACACACCCAAACACGGAGGTACGCGCGCACACACGCATGCACGCACACACAGACACAGACACACACACACACACACACACACACACACACACACTTGCACACACACGCACACCCACACACCCACACACCCACCCACACACACACACACACACCATTTCCACATGTACAACTGTTTTTGTTTTTGTTTTGTTTTTTTGTTGTTGTTTTTCTCAAGGCCTGACTAAGCGCGTTGGGTTACGCTGCTGGTCAGGCATCTGCTTGGCTTGGCAGATGTGGTGTAGCGTATATGGTTTTGTCCGAACGCAGTGACGCCTCCTTGAGCTACTGAAACTGCAACTGATGTCAAATCACTCACAGTGAATCCTCAGTGTCCGTGTCTCAGACGTTTTCCCCACACTGGTGAGGGTGTTGACAGCAGTGCAGGAAATGACGTCACCATTATTTCCCTGTTTGGGGGTAAAGCTGCACGTGCTCTGTGTGATTCCAGCACATCGACTTCCGCTCCAGCTGTAGGTGGCACCAGGATTGACCCCCACAGCACTGCAGGTCAAGGTCAGGGGCGGGTTACTCTGTGTGGGGTGAAGATCATACACTGGAGGGTTGGACAGATCAGCATGGGTAGGACCATCTGTAGATCACACACACACACACACACACACACACACACACACACACACACACACACACACACACACACACACACACACACACATACATATATATATATATATATATATAGAGAGAGAGAGAGAGAGAGAGAGAGAGAGAGAACATATCTATGTATATATATATATATATATATATATATATATATATGTCTGTATATATATATATATATATATATATATAAGTCTGTATATAGATATAGATATATGGAGAGAGAGAGAGAGAGAGAGAGAGAGAGAGAGAGAGAGAGAGAGAGAGAGAGAGAGAGAGTCATATTTCGTTGGAGTGATCTCGTCATATTAATCTGCATTATTTATGGTCTAGGGGGAAAAAGCTTGTTTTACAAATCTGGAGCGCAGGTCCCAATGTCTGTGTTTTGTGCTGTTGATTCCACAAGCAGCTACTCGTAATTGTCTCTGCCAATAGAAATACCTGCGTGTTCTGTTTAAAAGGCATGATAAAAATCCTTTAAATCAAAAGTAATTAATTTGTGTTAATGGGCGCTTTTCAATTTTAATTATTCCTTGGAAAATACAAACTATGCCCAGGACACAACATACAACACATCATAAAAGGTGTATAATGCATAGACAATGCAAAAACATCACATGTACACAACACAGTACACGGGAAATACTGTGCACTGCACTATTATTGTACATATGCACCAGATAAGACATTTCATGCAACACAAAACAGTGCATACCATAAACAACATGCCACGTGTATCAAAATTCACTGCAAACACTACGTAATATATCACAGTGTGTGCATGACCACACACACAGAGACACAGAGACACACACAGACACAGACACACACACACACACACACACACACACACACACACACACACACACACACACACACACACACACACACACACACACACATGCCATACTTATGACTTTAATTCGCACTCTAGATTTTAGAAAAATACTGTCAAATACTACTGTGGCTAGTTTCAAAATCAGTGTTACAAGCACTTACATCTGCAAGTCTAAAATGATTAGTGATGAAAGCACATTAAACGTCTTTTATTAATCAGAAGCATCCCTGTAACTATCATTTGGGTGCGGTATCCCTGTGGGTTTGTTTTCCAAATCAGAGGGCAGTTCAGGCTGCCAGAAAGGCAGCCCGAAACATTAAAGGCTCAAACTTCTGTGGTATCTCATTAGACCAACAAGAGTGTTATAGGTGTATAGAAAAAAGTGTCAAGTGATTGACAAAAACATAGGCTAAAAGGCTAAAAGAATTAGACTGCCAATATAACCGTCATTGTATAAAGCCAATTATAGCAAGCAACCCCTAGGCTTTCT
>NC_134909.1:21839050-21881550 GCF_041734735.1 Babylonia areolata | reverse complement strand
AGAGGCATAGCCACTGCTGACTGCAGAGCTGTATGTGGATTTCCCCACACTGGTTCCTGTGCTGCTCTGAAACAGATTATCATGATCAGTACCATGATTCTCCTGACTGAGATTCTCTCTCTCTCTCTCTCTCTCTCTCTTGGCCCGTTGCTGCTGGTCGCATTTCTACGCTCTCTGAAAAAGTGGAAGATTTGTACAGTTTCTATGTGACGTTTGACAGTGATTTTCTGCAAGGAGTTGTCTGAAGGTACAGTAAGTTGAATGACATTCTTAAAATCGATCGAAATTTTGATTTGGCGATAATAGTTAAAACATTTTAATACATGATCAAGAAGGACTTGAATATCAATTGTGTTCACAATTTTTAACTAGAAATTGAGAGGTGTTCAGCACGTGAACTTGTGGCTCGGTCCGTTCTCTGCCTTGTCCCTCTGCCTCATGGCAACTGCACGTGAACAGAACTCGGCGGAATGATGCTGCGTGTGTAACTACGTCAGGAATGGCACTGTCAACACAAGCACGTGTGTGTGTGTATGTGTGTGAAATGAAGATTCTTCTTCTTTTTTTTTCTTTTTCTTTAATCCCGTCAACAATGACCAACCAGGAAGTTGTGAGTATTCATCCACAGGCACATGACGTTAATAAATCTTCCAGTGGTAAAACATAGTAAACACCTGAGACGTCATACAATAACGCCTGATCAAGAGTTGATAACGCGGCGAAATGTTCTGTTGTATCAGTATACCGCCAAATCAGAAAGTACTGTGACACTTCAAGTAACTGATTACGGCCATGATGATGAAATGATATTATTCCATGCGTTACAGTGGGTCACATGGCCTCCTCCTGAACTCTCCAAAACCACCATTCGTATTTTCTGGAAAACCACAAAGAGAGTTATCATCACTCTGTACTTTAAGTCAGCACAAAACTGTTCTCTGTCTTGGGAGAGACTGCTACAACTAGGACATTGAGGAGTGTGAAAGACTAAAACATTTAGTTTTATCATTTATGAAAGATATGAATATAATAATAATAATAATAATGGGTACTTATATAGCACACTATCCAGAAATCTGCTCTAGGTGCTTTACAAAAAACGCTTTTGTTAACATAAAACATTATATCTATGTTACATACACACACCAAAATGTGACACCACACACACACACACACACACACACACACACACACACACACACACACACACACACACACACACACACACACACACACACACACACACACACACACACACACACACACTGCATACATACATTTTAACATACATGTGTATCTAACAGTTACCCTAACACATATGCACACATAGGCAGGCACAAACTTACATAAACGCACGCACACACAATACACATTCATATACATGCATGTAGTTATGTACACATACATATGTATACACACCTAGTCAAGCACACCTAACGAAAAGGAAGTGGACCTGCCACAATTGAACTTATTGCTGAGGGAAAAGGTGAGTTTTGAGACGAGATTTAAAAGATGCGAGGGAATCAGAATAACGGAGGTTATCAGGGAGCTTGTTCCACGTCTTTGGCGATTGAAAAGAAAACGATCTGTGTCCATAGGTCTTACTCCTGACGTGAGGTATCCTGAGAAGTCGAGTATCAGAGGAAGAACGGAGCTGGCGAGACGGGGTATAGATATGGATGAGTTCAGAAAGATACTTGGGGCCAGATCCGTTGACTGCAGAAAAGGTCAGAGTGGATAGCTTATAGTCTATTCGATCAGAAACAGGCAACCAGTGGAGAGACTGAAGGAGAGGAGAAACATGGTCAAATTTAGAAGCTCTGCAAATGAGTCTGGCAGCGTTATTCTGAATTCGTTGGAGTCTGTCTAACAGATATTTGGGAAGGCCGGCCAAAAGAGAGTTGCAGTAATCCAATCTTGAGAGAACCAGAGAGCATACAAGTGTCTTGGTTGCATCGGTTGAGAGATAGTGGCGGATAGAGCTGATTCTACGCAGTTCCAAATAGGCAACTTTACAGATATTCGAAATGTGCTGTTGGAAGGAAAGAGACTGGTCCAGGATTACACCAAGACTGCGAACAGAGGGAGAAAGTGAAACAGGTGTGCTACAGAACAGAGTCAGGAAAGGAAGGATGTTGACGAAACTTCTTTGGACAGGTTATCATAAATTCAGTCTTATCATCATTTAATTGCAGCTTGTTGAGAGTCATCCAGTCCTTTAGGCCAGCAATGCACTCCTGTGTTTGAGTCACTAGTGCATCAAATTCAGCTATGGAAGCCAACTGATAAAGTTGTGTGTCATCAGCAAAGCTCTCATGCGACATCGCATGATGACTGATGACATCCGACACAGGAGCCGCATACAGCACGAAAAGAACAGGACCTAGGACGGACCCTTGTGGGACACCATATTTCAAGGCAGATACTCTAGAGTATCTACCATTTACACACACTTTCTGTGTACGATCTGACAGGTAAAACGTGATCCATGCTAGTGCAGTGTCACGAATACCAAAGGAAGTATTAAGTCTGTTCAAGAGGATAGAGTGGTCGATAGTGTCAAAAGCTGTTGACAAATCTAAGAGAGCGAGAACAGATATCTTATCCTCATCAAATACCGAAAGCAAATCATTCACTACTCTAAGAAAGGCTGTTTCGCAACTATGACCACGTCTATAAGCTGACTGGTGGGAATTAAGTAAACCATTCTGTTCCAGATGAGCTAAGAGCTGAGACAATATGATCTTTTCTAGCAGTTTTGATAGAAATGACAGATTAGAGACAGGTCGATAATTTTTCAAACAATTTTGATCCAAAGATGGTTTCTTGATGAGTGGACGTACAACAGCAGATTTGAAGCTTTCAGGGAAACAACCAGACAGTAAGGAAGAATTGATGACATGAGTAATATGTGGCAGTAGAACATCAATACATTCAACCAACAAAGAAGACGGGACAGGGTCAAGCTCACAGGATTTCGGACAAGCGCTCAGACACACTTTCTTCACAAAATCTTCAGTAACCGGGTGGAAACAATGTAAAACAGGACCACTGTACACACGTTCTTGAACGGGTGAAGAAGGAGACACAACAGAGTCAAGCTTCTCACGAATGCATGATATTTTGCCGGTGAAGAAGTCAGAAAACTTTTGAGGGAGTTCCTGCACCGAAAATGTTGTAGGGAGAGGAGTGTTTTTCATTTTACCTAGTAGATTGTTCGTAGCGTTGAACAGCTGTTTGGCTATGGTGCATGCTAGGATTTTAGAAGAGTAGAACTTTGAATATGCAGACACTGACAACATCACTCCTTCATGAGCCTCTTAATTCCATCAAGCCCCTTGGTTCCCTGACTTGGGGTACGCCCTCACTGCATTTCTACTCTGAACCAACCACCGCGTCACAATCGGATGCTGTATCACATTCCAGTGAACAGTCACCTATTCAATATGCCGATGAAGCGTCAGAGCATTATCAGCTACAGGTACACCAGTTGTGACCCCCACCAGTCATTGCCCCTCAATGCTGACTTGTGTGTATACCCCGGCACAAGTTGTGCTGAACCCACCTACCCCTTCCTCATCAGGAGCGCCTCCATCCCCATCACGATAAAGGAGACATCACTGAAGGCAACTCTTTCAGGAACAACAACAACAAAACTAAAATAAAATAAAATAAAAAATCGTCGACGCACTCTTTGCGTCAGTCAAAAATAAAGAGAGATTCACTGTTTCGAATTAACTCTTATAAAAACAAATTCTAGGAACTGCATGAAACTGTGGACTGTCTAACTTCCTCACAGCAAGATATCACAGAGTCGCTAGTTAATCGAAGATACCAAAACAGCAACATAAAATGAAATCAGAACGTTTTTTTTTAAACGAAAACGAAAACTAGTTCGATGTCTTCAAGAATCGACGATACTGACTCAGTTAAGAGCATCTATGGATTCACTGGCCAAAGACAACCAGTCCCTAAGATGTCAGTTGGGAAATATCCGCTCATAGTTCAAGCACATGATATGAAAACCACGAGCAGCAGAAAAGAAACGAGAAAAACTCCAGCTGCGATGGCAGCCACTTCTGGATGCAGTTATCTGGCTTCCTCAACATCTGACCTTCGAAGTCTGGCCTGTCAGTGGTGATGTCACCCCCGAGCAGTAATGAGATGCTGGAGATGGAGTCTCATAAACGGGAGTGTGACAATAATTATGTCTGTGGAAAACAGTGGCGCTTCCATTCTGACATCCAAGTCCCCAAACAACGATGGCCAGTCCGACAATTCTGGTGCGACCCCCCTCAAGTCAAGTGACTCCAGATCAGCGTCTTTCGACCTGGTGCCCCCCGCTGTTCATGGACGACACCAAAGAGAACTATGAAATTCTGACATGAAACGTTCATTACAGTATATAACAAAAACACTCCGTTTAAAACTAAAATACTCCTAAGCCTCCCTGGTTAACTGATGAAAATCTGAAAGCTATACAAGTAAGGGATAATCTTCTAAAAATGAAACAGTCTGAGAATTGTAAGAAACAAAGAGACTATAATGCTTCAGGCATCAAAAAAGAAGTACTTCCAGAATCTGTTATCCACCAGATCGAACAACAACTCAAAAACAACTTGGAAAGCCATAAACACTCTCACAAGAAAAAAAGACTGAGGAAATCAAGTAGTCTTGATACTGATAACTAAAGTTACTATTTTTTTCCAGTGTTTTTAATTAACAGTTAAAAAATGACAGATTTCAGTGTAATGATCTCACATCACTGAAAAACGTTTATCATTTAAAAGAATATTATATACGACTTTGCCATTCCTCCAGTGTCAATATTCGAAGTTTTTCTCATACGTTTGAAACAAATAGGCACACCAGGTCTTGATGGTATCGATGCAAAAACTATATCCAGTGCTCTCATCATTGCTGATTCTTTATCATATCTATGTAATCTTTATATTGATAAAAAATATATATTTTCCTGGTTTTCTTAAACAAGCAAAAATAATTTGATTGCATAAATCTGGAGACAAAACTGATCCTTTGAATTACAGGCCCATTTCAATTGTTTCAGTTCTTTCAAAGCCTTTAGAAAAAAAACACATTTATAAGCATCTCATGTCTCACGTTTCAAAATACAATTTGCTCCATCCTAATCAGTCTGGGTTTTGAAAAAAAATCACTCCTGCCATACAGCGCTGACTAATCTTGTTGATGAATGGCTTACAAATATTAACGCCAACAAATTCACGGCAGTACTGTTTGTTGATTTTGCAAAATCCTTTGATGCCATTGACCACAAACTATTACTTAGAAAACTGACACTATAGAATTTCTGAACATTCTCTTTCTCTCATTAGATCCTTTCCTACTAATCGCGAACATACTGTTTCTCTAACAAACACACAATCTGTATTTCAGACACATATATATGGTGTCCCCCAAGGATCAGTGCTTGATCCTCTTCTTTTTTTATGACATATTAATGATTTACCCCTATCTATAATGAAAGGTTTATCATATAGAACATTTTTGTAAGCGAGTCTCCCAAAAAGTGTTTACGCTCTCTAAAGTTAAACATTTTTCTTGATCTCAATTCACGAAAACTTTTTTTTTTTTTTTTTTTAAACACGCACATATTCAATCATCTGTTGATTATGCTTCTGTTCTGTTTGACCTTTGTAATGCCAATACTTTTGAACCTTTGATCAGAATTTACAAGCGAGCTCTTGAAATTGTGCTTCTTAAATCTACTACACATCTGAAGACTATATTACTCTGAGTATTCTTCCCCTAACGCACAGGTTGCAATATAACAAACGAATCATGATGTACCGAATATTTAATAGATACGCTCCTCCTTCACTAATTGCACGATTTCCCTTGAATCAGTCCAGATATACAAAAACATTGTTATGTAAAAAAAAAAAAAATAAATAAAAATAAAAATGTCAATAATAGATAAGAACAGATCTATGTAAAACTAGTCTGGCATACACTTTGAACATCCTTGGGGAAAAAAAAAAGATAAACAGTATCATCTCTTCTAAATCACCCTTCCAAAATTTCCTTTTCAAGGAACTTAATAAATCATCAGGGAACGCGTCCGCTAGCCGACGGATGTATTTGTTTCTAAATAATTATTAGCAGTATATTTATACATTGTTTTATTCGGATGGTGTGTGCTCTTTTGTTAATATCTCAATTTCTGATTATGTTGGTAACGTGTGATGATTCATTTATCTCCATGTATTCCTGGAAATTTCCTCTTCTCCTTTTCCCTTTTTTTTCCCATGGTAAAATAAAAAAAAAAAAAAAATTCCGTTTCGATTCGTTTCATCTTGTGTGTGTGTGTGTTACTCGCTTCCGTTTCGTAAACATAATTATGCGCGATGTCGCGTCTCTCTAATATCTCCACCGTTGGAAAATAAAGATTCATTCATTCATTCTGTCTTCCTCTCTCTTTATATGTTTCTGTTAATAAAGTTAATAAACTTTTCATCCTTTTGTTTTAACAGTGACATGCGTTCATTGCGCCAAATACTTTTGATACACACATGTGCGCACTTTGGCGAGGACCGAAACGAGAAAAAAGCACACGCTTCGCTTGAACTATACGCACATGCACGCACACAAACATACTTCGTGTCTGATGTCACAACGTCATGCGCATACATATGCACGAGCACAAACACACACACACACACACACACACACACACACACACAGGGACACACACACACACACGCACGCACGCACGCACGCACGCACGCACGCACGCACACACACACACACACACACACACACACACACACACACACACACACATTCAATGTGGTAAACAGATCACACGAAACCACATTTTATTTCACTGTCAGGGGAATGACGGGTTGCTGACACAGCCATGTTTTGTTGTTTTTTTTATTCATGTGTGGTTTTTATTTTTTATTATTTTTTTTTATTTATTTTTTTAAGAAATAAACATAAAAGACAAACTGTCCAACAATGATGCGACTTATATATGTGTAATTTTATTTTTGCCGTTGTTTTTGCTGTTAATCACTGTTACACATTTTTTTGTGTATTCTTGATCCCACTATCCTAGTTTATTCTTTCTCTGTATATCACTCTATAATCCACTCTCCTCGCCCCTACCCCCACCTCCCGCACAAACACACACACACACACACACACACACACACACACACACACACACATGACATGTATAATATCACTTAAGTGAAAAGACGTTAAATTAACTCATTCAGTACGGCCAGTCCTCTCTTCTCCTCTACACAGACCCCTCGGATGTCCAGTGGGTGTCTGAATGACCCAACATTTAGCTTCCGTCGTCAGAATTGTGGTATTCTTTGTCAACATTCACCTCTTCAGTATAAAAGCCTTCCGCTTGCAATATTTTGATGATGGTAATTGGGGTGAAACGCTGTTAACGTCGTCTCTTTCGCCGTTCGTATGGAGAGAGTTAAAGAAAGAAAGAAAGAAAGAAAGAACACACACACACACACACACACACACACACACACACACACACACACACACACACACCTACCCCCTGTCTGAAGTCACAACGGTATCTGTTCAGAGCGGAGTAAGCCTTGCTGACAGTACAGGACACAGTGATGGTCCATCTGGTGCTGGTGGTCACACTGCACGACACCTCGCTGGACATCGGGGAATCTTTAAAAAAAATAAATAAATAAACGATAATAATAATAATACTAATAATAACAACAATAATAATAATAATAAAAGAAAGAAAAGAAAAAGAAGAAAAAGTCAGTTTCGTACGGTGAATGTGTTGGTGCACATGGTTGTGTGTGTGTGTGTGTGTGGGGGGGGGGGGGGGGGGGGAGGGGGTGGGGGGGGGGTATGTCTGTGTGTGCGTGTGCTTTCGTGTGTGTGTGTGTGTGTGTGTGTGTGTGTGAGAGAGAGTGAGAGAGAGAGAGAGTGTGCATGCGTGTGTGTATGTGCGTACGTGCGAGCGTCCGTGCGTGCGTGCTGAATGTGTGTGTGTGTGTGTGTGGTGGTGGAGAGGGTTGTGTTTTTATGATGAATAATTTCCCTATCGTATCTATCTACCTTTCTATGTAAGCCTGACTATCCATCTATCCATCTGTCCATCTATAGTATAAAGTGCATTCTTTGCGCCCAGTTCTGCTAAGCACATTTTACCATGATGATGGGGGTGGGCGTTTTACTTGGTTCTTTTCTCTTTGCGGGAGCCCATTCTTTACTTTGTTTCATCACATTGCACTGGCTGGGATCGAGAATGAAAGGGCTATTGAAACAAGGCACTGCGTCATGGAATGACGTCATACTCTCCTGTGTTTGTCCATGTGGGTCTACATGTGTACTGCTTTGTAGCGCAACACAATAAAAGATAGCAAATTGAATTATTAGTTCTTTTTTGTCGGATTAGGGGTGGTCGTTCGCGACATATTTGACTCCAATGCACGTAAATGGGCTGAGCGTTTACTAAATACTGGGCGTTTTCAATGTAGTTTACAATAAACTAATTTATGTAATCATCCCCTTATTTGTCTTGCACTGATGATACAAAATAGTTAAAATGATGTCATACAATCCATGTACTCACACACAGTGTCCACAGGACAGGAGACATCAGAACCACCAACTGGACGACAGATGACGTCATAACCACTGTAAGTATCACTGCTACCTGGTCGTCCAGCACTGAACACAAAGGTGGCTGTGGAAGACGTGGAGTCCCGTGTGGCTGTGAGGATGCCAGTGTTCCTGTTAGCACATGGCTGGTTGGGGCTGTTACATCTCGCCAGTACAGTGACCTGTCCACTGATCTCAAGTGCCCATTGTATCTGCTGGTTCTGGGCGATGTTTTCACACCGTGTCTGTTGTCCTGACTGGTTCTCTGTCAGCTCTATGGCGTCATGGTCTCACTGCAGCCAGCAAGTCGTAGACCTAAAGCATGTTCAATACACCAAATCAATATCAGGTACAATGTGTGGGGATAAAACAAACTAGATACAAAAGCTTTTCACACACACACACACACACACACACACACAGAGTTCAACTTGCATCATTGTTTGTTTCACTGTCAGAAGTTACGTGCCTTCGTGCCCAGGTATTTCAAAGAGGATAACTGTTCTGCAGATTTTTATTTTTTTTATTTTTTTTAAAGTTATTTTTGAAGAGGTTCAAGGTCAATCTTTCACAGGCATCAGTTCATAGTCCAATTTCTACATTCCTCTAATGTACTTCAGAATTGTGTTAATGGTTTCTGATTATTATTATCATTGCTGATTTTTTTCTTTTTTTTTTTTTTTCTTTTTTTAAAGAAGAAATCAGATGGGTTCTCAAGTTTAGCAAATATTTTTGCTTTTTTTGTTTTTCTTCCGTCATCATTTTTCTCCTTTCTTTGTGTCAGCGTTTGCCTTTTTTTCTTTTTTCTTTTCATTTCCTTTTTTCTTCATTTTCTTATGAAATAGCTTCTTCCCAATGACATTATCCAGCGTTTTGAAGGTGATGCAACACAACAGAATAAAAAAAACACCATAAAACACACACACAATGACACCGCCAATTACAGTGTCTGGAAGAGAAAACTAGGTTCCGGTTCTCGTCTGTCTCTCTCTCTGTCGAGGCACTATAATTATGCAAGAACAATATGTATGTGTATGTTTGATGAGACCACCTGGTCACTCGTTTTTAACAAAAAAAAAAAAAAAAAAAAAAAAAAAAACATATATATATATATATATATATATTATTCCTTCCAGATTTCTAAGGTGTAGCTCTGTCTAGAATATAAGTTCAAGATTCTTCACATTTGCCGTATTTAAATTTGGAGATAGCAAGCCTTGCAACCAATAAGACAATGTTTACTTGTTTTCTTTCTGAATTTGATAATATATCAGTTTTAGTTGTACCAAATAATGCTATCTTCTCGTTCTTTGGGATCCAAGTGTTATACTTAGTAAGTATAAATTGTTTTACGTTTGTCCAGAAAGTGGTGAGCTTGGGACATGCATAGAATGCATGTTCAATGTAGTCGGTTTCTTGGCATCAATGGTATTTGTTAGTATCTGTTAGTAATATGCTATGTATGAATTTGAAATGTAATAACCTCAGTCAAGTTTCCTGCGTGCATTCATAGGCTAAGCTGAAATAATCTTGAGTACTGATCTCTAATCATTTCTCTTTAGAGAGTTTTTCTCTCTAAAAGGGCAAATATTTTCCTGATTTGTTTATTAGACAGGGCGGTTACGTTTCCCTCTTCATGTCTTCCTTCAGATTATCATGTGCTAGCTGAAGTTTCCACGCGCGTGGTAGTGCATTTATGATTGCGTTGTACTCAAATAGTAGGTTTTGGCTTGGGACCTATTATTTCTGAAACTACTTTATGAAGAACAAGGTATTTCCTTTGTATTTTATATGTTTATTGTTCCAAAGAGGTTCCGTTTTTATGTTGTTTGTCAGTCTATTCTTGTTAAAAGACGCTACTGTTTTAGCCCATCCCACCAGAAGACTGACTGTACCTTTTCTACGTGTTTTGTTTCTTTTGGAGCGACATTACAGTCAAAAGCACAGTGTGCGTTCTCAAAAGGTGCAATATTTTGTCTTGCAAGGATGCTCCATTTTGCTTTTTCTTCTTTGAGGAGTTTTACTGCCCATTTTACCTGGTATATTTGTTGTTGGTGTTCAACATTTATCATATTTACGCCTCCGTGTGCTTTGTCGAGACTCAGAACTCCCCCTTTCACTTTCTCAAATGCTCTTTTATTGTTATATATTTTTTTTCTTCCACAGGATTCTATACAACAGATTATTTATATTGTTTGTTGTCTTTCCTGGGATCGATGCTACTTGTAGCAGAAGAGTGAATTGTAGTGACAGGAGGAGTGTTTTTGCAAGTATAACCTTGCCAAAGAGTGATGGGTTCCTATGTTCCCATCTTTTAATAGTTCTTATTACTGTATGTATTATAGCTTTCCAGTTCTCTTCAATTTCCGAAATTTCTGTCTGCTGAAAAATATATGCCCAGATTTTTTTTCATCAGATTTCATGGTATGCTATTATAGGTTCCAACTTATTTTTTCCTTAAGCCCAACCATATTCCTTCTGATTTAAAAAAAAAGTTTTAGTCCTGAAAAGCTTTCAAATTCGCCGATAGTATTTTTGGCTATCTGTATATCTTTTTTCATTTCTAACTGTTAGCGTAGTGTCATCTGCAAACTGCTTTATTTTGCAAATATTGGTTGGACCGTTGTCGTTGAAGCTTTGATGTGAGAGTTTGATTCCTTCAATTTCTTTATTGTTTCGAAATCAGATGGCAAAGATTTCTACAGCAATAACAAAAAGGAGGGGGACTGAGTGGAAATCCTTGTCTTATTCCTCTTTCAATCAGTTGGGAACCAGTCGGATAGCCAGCCACCATTGTGTATACAACTTTCCGACTTTCTCATTGCAGTTGCAATTAGATTTGCGAATTTTTTACCAAAATTTAGAATGCCAAGTACTTGTTTTATACAATTCTTTGAGATCGTGTCGAAGGCTTTTGAGAAGTCTAATGCGATCAGTGCACCTGGCTGGTCAGTTTTATCTAAAAGTTTGTGAGATCATCTGTCACAACCCATAAGGGGTTGCCCATGAACCCCCCGCACCTTCCCAGACTAACTAACACCCCGACAACACAAAACACAGAAACATAGATAAATCAGCTCAATTCTTTACTGTTGTACATTTTGACTACCCTGGTCCAGACACACAAATTGAAACACTTAACTACAGCAACACTTTAGTTACATCATAGCAGCTTGATTAAGGCGCAGTCAGTCCCAATAACAGCAGCACGGATCTACGCAAAAGAAAAACAAAATGTCAGTTCACTTGAACCAAAATCACGTTCGTCTGTTGAAGGACAGCATCTTGAACTGGCTTCAGTCGTACGCCCGCAGAAACGGAGGGGGTGGAAGCGGGAGGAGGGACTGTGGGTGAGGACGTTGGAAATATGAGGTGGGGGGAAGGAGTGGAAGTGAGGGGATTTGGAAAGGACAGGGTTGAAGGGGAATGACTGTAGAGGCGAACCCTGGAGTTCCGTCGGGGGTAGCAGACAGGGGGAACCCACAGGAAAAGTCAAGGGAACAAATCTGTCACCAGGCAGGAATCAGGCTCGCCACTGGCCCAGGAGAGAACACAAAACATAGATCCACACAGAGGCAGAGGGGGTCACACCAGAACCGAACCCCACGACTGGCCAAGAGGGCACCCAACAGCTCACTTGCTGGCTCGGCGACCCTTCTCCTTCCAAAGCTCGCCAAGCAAAACTCTTCCTTCACAACGACGTTAACTCTGAACTCACCTCAAGAGTTCAGAGCGAGAAGGACTAAAGACATGTCACACACATCACGACAGATTCACGTGCTTCAGTTCGGAACAGAAATGAACATACAAGAGAACGATAGAGCAAAAGGGGGAGAGAGGAGGGAGAGAAAGGTAGAGGGAAAGGAGAGGAGGGGAAGGGAGAGAGAGGAGAGGGGAAAGGGAGACGAACACACGAACACACGCACAAATGAATGCTACGAGCTGTGACATCATCAAAGAACCTCAAATGAAAAGCAGTGCTTCTACCCTTTATAAATCCTATCTGATCTTCGTTGATTATTGCTTCAGGTGCAGAGTCTTTATTTAGAACATTGAGTGCACGGGTGAGTTCCTCCACAGTAATTTCTTTGTCGCAGTCTTCTTTTTGCTCTTGTGTCAGGACTGGAGAATCCTGGTCAGATAGGAAATGCTCCCGCATGTCTCCCCCCGGTTAACGATTTGTCTTCTTTGTATAGATTATCAAAATATTCTTTTATTTCTCAGGTATCTTTCCCGGACTGTCTGTTGTCGTTTCATCTATTTGAAGGCAAGATATTGTGTTTGATATTGCCTTTATTTTTTCTCACTGGAGAAAATATCTGGTGTTTTTCTCACCATGTTCTATCCATTGACTCTGGATCTGACCTGTGCTCCTCGAGCTTCTCTCAGTTCCTGTATTTCTATGTCTTTCTTCATTTTGTGTATTTTTGTTTGGATTTCTTTATTGTTTGGGTCTTGTGACTATTGGTGTTCTGCTTCGTTTAGCGTAGAGTGTGTGTGGTGTGTGTGTGTGTGTGTGTGTGTGTGTGTGTGTGTGTGTGTGTGTGTGTGTGATGAACAATTTTCATACTGGTTGCAAATGAACAACAAATGAAACATTTAGGTAGTAAACTACTATCCCAAGTTTACTACGTTTTCAAAATGAACATGCCCAAATTACTACATTTTCCTGACAGATGTGTGTGTGTGTGTGTGTGTGTGTGTGTGTGTGTGTGTGTGTGTGTGTGTGAGCGCGCGCGCGCGTGTGTGTGTATACGGGGGGTGGGGGTGTGGGGGGGGGGGCAGTGTCGGTGTGGGAGGGTTGGTATGTGTGTTCGTTCTTTAATTTAGCGTCTTTTCACTATCAGTGATATAGACGATTAATTTTTTTTTTTTAATTTAAAAAAGAGAAAAAAAGAAGGTTGGAGGGTTTGGGGAGGGGTGGGGGGCGGATGGAGGAGAATAGGAGGAGGTGAGGGGGGGGGGGGAACAGAAAAGATAGAAAACTACCAAAAAATGCATAACTAACATGCAGTTAAATTTAACAGTAATAATTCAAAAAAGGATAATAATAATCAGAAACCATTAATGCAATTCTGAAGTACATTAGAGAATGTAGAAATAGGGCTATGAAATAATCCCTGTGAAAGTTCGACCATAAGAACCTCGTCGGAAATAACTTTCCAAAAATCATCTGCAGAATAGTTATTCTCTTTGAATACTTAGGCAAAAAGGTAGTGTAACTGCTGACAGTGAAACAAACAATGATGCAAGCTGAACTGTTTACCACGGATGCATGTAACATTATTACTATACTTTGTCTTCAGCGCATCAAGTTTTATACGGAAGAAATTAGAGGTTATTAATCTTGTATTGCAAGCTGATGGATTCGTTATCTTTTCTTAATAATATTCTCGGGGAATAATGTCCTTTTATGTTTTGAAAACTTTTCCTTCCATCATTTATGAAATCGACCCCATGCTGGATTTTCTAACAATGTGTATGCCTCTTTTACGGAAAGACGGACATGTATTTTTGTCGATTTTTTCTGAATCTTGTGCTCCTCTTTTAGCTGCTTTATCAGCAGTTTCATTGCCATGAATGCCCACAAGAGAAGGCAACCAACAAAACATGACCTCAATCCATTTAATCCTCAAACAATGTACCAAATGATTTGCCTCAATAACTAAGTCAGGTCTTGTTTCAAGTCTAAATAATTCTAGAGCATAAAGTACTGATTTGGAATCAACAATGCTATTTTCGAGAAAACTATTTGATGGCTCACTAAGAAGGTCAGAGCTTGTATAATAGCAATTAGCTCAGCCGTGAATATGGAAAGATGTTTTCCAATAAAGTAAGATTTTTCAAACTTTAAAAGCAGGGATATAGAAAGACGCACCAGCATTTTTGTCATGAACATATCTATCTGTAAATATATGGAGTGATTCTGATATATTTCTGCTATATGAATTCTGTCAGAACTTGTGATATTGATGTTTTCTTCCTTTTTTTTTCAGAATAAGTGATATCAAAATCTGCTTTCAACATGTTCCAAAAAGGAAGATGAGGTATGATGTGGTTTTTGCGGCTAACTCTTTCATGTTAACATCAGATTCTTTTAACAGATTCGAAACGTTAAGTTTCCAAACTGTTTCTTGTGATGAAATGGCTTTCGCTCTTTTAGAAATCAATGTCAGATCTTACTGTCAGTTCATCAGCAAATTAATTTTTTTTGTCATTGATGTGTATCTCACAGCGTATTTTGTTGTTGCTAAATCACGATGTTCATTTAAGGGCAAGAATTCCGGCTGTTTTGTAGTTTCCTGGTTGGATTCCTGAGAGGGCAATCGAGGGCAATTTGATAGCCTTAGAGTCCTGCACTTTTTGTAATAGCTATTTAAGTGCACTGAAAATATTTCTTGTGCATAAGCTATCTTAGATCTTACAAGGCCATGGAAAGATGAATCAATGTTTTTGTATCTATTCCCCAGGGTAAGCGGCTTATAATGCTCGTAAAATTGATACTTTTCCTTGCCTTTGTTAAGATGTAACCAACGTGAATGTTCCATGTCAGCTTTGAAGTAAGATAAACACCTAAAATCTTTACCACCTGTTTATAATCAATGCCGTCACCAAGTAATTTTAAAATGGGTATGCTAGATGGTTACCACCTGAATTAAACAACATCATACATGGGTTTTTTTTTTGACAAACCTAGACCATTTTCAAACATGTAGTTTCCAAGGTTATCAACATTGATTGATACAAACGACGCATGTAATTCTGTGCTCTTTGTGGGTTGACTTTTTCAGATTGACACCCATCCACATACATATATCATCAGCATACTGTACTAAACACTACACGATTTGACAATGCCTTTGGGAGATCCTGAATAAGAATATTAAAGAGAATAGGGGCTATGACTGACCCCTGTGGAATTTCATGTCAAGTTTATGTGGCAAAAAATAATGGGTGTTCCCACCCTTATTTGAATAATTTTATTGGATAAAAAGCTGTTTATATACCCATATAGATTACCAGATATTCCCAATGATTTCAGTTTGTATGACAGACGTTTGTGCCAAACCTGATCGTAGGCTTTTTTTTTTTTTTACGTCAAAAAACGTTGCTAGGACACCTTTTCTGCGGGCAAACACGTTTTATTTTTAGTTTCAATCTTTACTAGGTGTTCGACCGTTGATCTTCCTTTTCTAAAGCCAGCCTGGTTCACTGGAATGATATTGCATTTTGCACAGTAAGTTAGTATTCTCAACAGGACTATATTTTCCATTAATTTTACCTGACATGCGAGGTCAGGCCTGTAGCTATTTTTTTAAATTACGTTTAGCTTTTCCTGCTTTAAAACTGGTACAACTAGTGCTGTTTTCCATATTTGTGGTTCAGTTCCAGATATCCAACATTTCTTATATATTTTGTGTAGGAAAACGACTGTTTCGGAATGTGTTTTAGCATCTCATTAGATAGTGCATCGATGCCAATTGAACTTTTTTTTTTATTGCTAAAGGAAGCTATAGCGGTTTGTAACTCATCATGTGTAATAGGAGAATTAAACCACAAGCATTCTGCGGAATGGGATCACTGTATAAAGCACCATTTTCTTCTCTGTCTCTATGTGTTTTACACGCAGGTGATAAGCCTTCGTATTTGCTATTTTTCGCAAACATTTCAACAAAGATTTCTGCCTTTCCTGATCTAATAGAAAGTTGTTTTGTGAGTCATTTGATATTGGCAATCTGGTAACTTTATTCCATTTTTCATTTCTTTCATTTTTGCCCAAACTTTATTAAAGTGTTTATGATCTGAAATTTCTTGTGAACAAAATGATGACCAATGATCTTTTTTAGCTAGGCTACTGTCATATTATTTTGAGTGTTTGCTTTCTTCATTTCTTTGTGGTTTGGGGGGCTTAGTGTCCGCGAGGTAGTTCTTAAATGTTACTTTGTTTAATTAACTGCCTTTTCACATGTATCAATCCACCAGATATTGCCTGAACGGTCACCTGACTTCACAGCCTTTACTTTTGGGATCAACACAGCTGCTGATAACACCGCTTCTGTAAATTTGAATACATTACATCTACACTCTCATTCTCAAGTTTTTTTCAAAATCGTGAAAGGTAGAAATGTTTTGGAAATTTTATTCATTTATTTATTTTTTAAGACTTCTTGCTATAGCGCATTTCCTTGAAACTCTATGCACTTTACAATTGCACTAAAAACATTCACACAACATCCCCACACAAACATATGCATATAATTTGAAACATAGGTAAGAGAGAACAATTAAAAGAGGTCATATCAGTTGATTTAATCAGGAAATGCAACAGTATATATATATATTTAAAAAAAGAAGAAGATAAGAGAAGATCAAAGCGAAATAATGGTAAACAACAAAAAAGTAGACAATTGAAACTGAAAGAACACAAGCACGTATGCGCATACATATATACGTAGGTACATACATACATACAATACACACAACGTGCGCGCGCGCGCACACACACACACACACACACCACACACACACACACACACACATACACACGCGCGCGCGCGCGCGCGTACGTACGCACGCACGCATGCACCAACAAACACAAGCCGCATACCCAGACACACTACTCACGCACTCACTCAATGACACACACACACACATAGACGCACCTACAGGTGCGAACGCAGATCACAATCAAATAATGCAAACTACTACGACATTACATAAAAAAAAGGTCCTGCTAAGCATTTCCCTGAAGAACACCCCACATAACACACAGATCAAACTAGAAAGATGAAGCCAATGTTTGTATTGTAAAAAACACTCACACCTCCACCCCGCCCACATACACTAGCACACACACACACGCACACACGCGCGCCGCGCGCGCGCACACACACACACACACAACATCAATAACAACAAAAGCACTACAGATGAACAACTGAGTAAGCAAACTGCAACATTAACTTCATAAAACAGTTCGTGTTAAGAATCTCTCACATACATATTTATACATAGAAAACACACACACACACACACACACACACACACACACACACACACACACACACACACACACACAGACAGACACACACACAGCACACACACACACACACACACACGTATTAACTCACCCACCCGCACACACGCAACACACAGACACAAGCCTCGCGCGTGTGGGCGTGCAAACACCCGCTACCACCTCTCCCCCTCCTCCCCACCTCCCCTACAGACACACCACAACCACACAGCTCCATTTCATTTCATGCACATTGAATGACTGTCTGAACATGTGCTTCAGGGCAGTTTTTAAACTGAGGGGGTTTCAGAGTGACGAGTTGTGAGTGGAAGCTGGTTCCAACAGTTGTCGCTAACTGAGAAAAAGATCGCTTGCCAGTCTTTGTTTGATTCGAGGAACAGTGAGGTTCTATTCTCTGAAGAAAAGCGGAGCTGTCTGGCAGGGGTATAGACATGAAGGAGATCAGAAAGATAGACAGGAAAGTAGGGATCAGTGAGAGAGTTGAAGCAAAGAGTGAAAGTTTTTATGTTGTATTCTTGCAGAGATTGGGAGCCAGTGAAGTTGTTGAAGGAGTGGCTGTATGTGATCGTGTTTTCTGACTCTGAAGATCAGTCGTGCTGCTGAATTTTGAACCTTTGAAGTTTGTCTAGGAGGTACTGGGAATGGCAAGGAGTAAGGAGTTACAGTAATCAATTTAGACAGAACGAGAGAACAGATGAGAGTTTTGATTGCATCAGAAGTGAGAAGATGGTGAATGCAACTGATTTTCCTGAGTTCATGGTAAGCAGAGCGACAAATGTTGGACACATGTTTTCATGGACAGAGTGTCCAGAAAAAGTTACCCCTAGGTTTCTTGCAGCAGATGAGAACTGAATGTTAGTGTTACCAACAGACATAGAGGAGGGAGCGGAGTCAGGTAATGGTTTGTTCTGTGAGTGAATCAGGAGGACTTCAGTCTTGTCATCATTTTGCATTTGCATTTGCATTTTTATAGTTATATTTTGGAATTATGTCGACGTTATTATCAGGCTGGTTATCATCACCAGCTATAGTAATGATGATAGGTACATGGTCACTTCCCAATGTGTCTTGATGTGTTTCCCAGGTACATGATGGGGATATTAGTGTCAGGTCAATTGCTGTTGGTCTGTGTTTAGAGACGTCAGGGAATTCTAGTAACACTACCATCATTTTTAAGATAAAAGGGACTGTCAGTGATATTTTCTATAACCGATTGCTTGTAACAATTTACAGTCCTTTTCTCAGAATGGAGCGGGAGCATTGAAATCACCAAGCTATTACCCATTTACCAGGCTGTTGTTCTTGTAATGTTCTAAGCCACTCAGTATTTCGACTGTTTGGACCTTTCGGAAGATAAACGGAAAGTACGCTCAGAACTAGCTTGTTGCTAAATTTTACTGTAGCTGCACAAGAGTGTATGTCAAAGCTTGCAATAGATTTTGAAACAGGAGACTCACGTGGATTATACTGTAATTCCCTAAGTATATAAAAGCAGTACTTGTCTTCTTGCCCACGTTTCCAGTTTCATCTACTGGTGGAAATAATAATTTGGAAGTTTGGGAAGCTTACATGCACTGATATTAAGTGACTGCAAAATTAAAACGTCACACTTACTTGATGCTAGAAATTGTTTCAAATAGGCCAGGTTAAATAGAATAGATCGGCAGTTCCACTGGAGTAGCCAAATTTGTAATCGCGTTTGCTTTTTCATTCCTAACGATCTTTCCTATCAAACAGGAATATAATGCTCTTTATAGTATAAATGTGTGTGTGTGTGTGTGTGTGTGTGTGTGTGTCTGTGTGTGTGTGTGTGTGTGGTGTGTGTGTGTGTGTGTGTGTGTGCATGTATGTGATAGGATTGTGTGTGTGTGTGGTAGATAGAGAGAGAGACAGAGAGACAGAGAGAGAGAGAGAGAGAGAGAGAGAGAGAGAGAGAGAGAGAGAGAGAGAGAGAAACTAGACGATTACAATTCTAGACATACCTGTATTAATTACTATCAGTCATAACATTACATCCAATTCGCCATGCATTATTCGTTTTATTATTCATCATCTTTCACATTGTTTCAGACACACTGGAAGACCCTTTTTCATTCCTTAAATCTACGCAATTAAGTGTTGGTGAAAGCAAAGAGTTGTCAGGACTTATTTATGACAAAAAGAGGATTAGAAGACCAACATGAACAACATACCCCGTCCCGCACCTGACTGCGACCACAGCTGGCCTGCAAACACTCCAATGGAGGTGCTGACACGCCTCATCGATCTTCATAGTGCATCTGCCCACCGTACGGATGCGCAACCCGACCACTACCATGAAAGCCTCACCCGAGAAAGGTTCCCACCCTGTCCATTCCGCAGCTGGAACTAGCCGCAGGAGTGGGCTTACTTTGAGCAGAGATTGTCAGACTATAACAAGCCACTCGTCTCACGGCTAGCAACGTCGTCTTCCAGCTTCTTGAGTGCTGCGACGAGACCTCAGAAAGATCTCACACGCACGTTCGGCCGCACTGGCCTCCAGCAATGAGCAAGCGGTCCTCAGTAACATTAAGTCCCCTGGCTGTCCGCCAAGAAACGACATGGTCACTCGCGTACAACTACAACAGATGCGCAGGACCGGGACGAACCCGTCAGGGCCTTCGCTGCCCGTCTTCGAGGCCAGGCCAGGTCTCTGCAATTTCAAGGTGGAATGCCCCTCAGAGACCTGCCATACCATGATTGATTACATCGACGTCATAGTCCGTGATTATCTCATACGTGGGTAGGAGGACGAGAAGATCCACCTTGATATCCTGGTGATTCCAAAACAGGACATGACCCCTGGAAGAAGCGTGTTGAAGCAAAAGAAAGTGGGAAAACACTCAGCCAGCCAGCTCTTGAGCCACAGCACCACCTCAACCACTGCTGCCTTCAGCTCATACAGGCGCCAGATCGGTACCGCCTGGCCAACAAATCCAGTGAGCCCTGATACACCTGGCCCCCTACCCCCTGTGGTCACTGCCGGAAGACACATCCACGGACGTCGTGTTCAGGAACGCATGAGGATATGCCCCACCTACAACCACAAGAGCGCAAAGTGTGGCATCCTGCACCACAATGAGAGTGTCTGCCGCCGACAACGCCGTCCCCAACGACAGGCTAAAGCCAACGCAGCTGACAGGGAAGACCATGCAATTGCAATATTCAACAGCCTATGCCCTGTGGTCGACCTCCCTGGTGAATCCTCTACCCACGCAATAACTCTTAACCACTGTATGTACAATGAACTCTGCGATGCCTGGGTAAAAGGCTCTTCCAACCCCCCACCCCTTCGTTTTACCTTCTCAAGCCAGACACCCGGTTTTGTATGGACAGACCAGCTGAATAGACTCTTGAGGAATCCAAATCACTCATCATCGATGAGATCCAAAGAGGTGTGGAGATCTTTGACAACGCCAAGCCAACCTGCCTGGCCACTGACTGGAGCAAAGACGGCATTGGCTTCTGGCTGTTCCAAAAACATTGCACATGCTCTTCCTCCCGCCCCTTCTGCTGCAAGTCTGGCTGGAAGATCACCCTGGTTGGGAGCCGCTTCACGTCAGCAGCAGAATCTCGCTACGCACCAGTGGAAGGCAAACCACTGGCAGTTGCCGATGGGTTGGACAAAGCATGCCACTTCACCCTTGGCTGCACCAACCTCATTGTTGCAGCTGACCACAAACCTCTCTTGAAAGTATTTGGTGACCGCTGCCTGGACGACATCCCGAACCCTCGATTGCACAACCTAAAACAAACAAAAAAAACGACTGTTTTACTTCAGCATTGTTCATGTACCAGGCACTCGCCATGCAGCAGCTGACGCTGTCTCACGCCACCCTGTCAGACAACCCACACCACTGGACCTCCCAGACGATGTTGCCGCCATGACCCATCCAACTGAGCCGCTCACCCACCCATATCTACCGCATTCTTTCCTAGCAACCATCCGCTCTACCGGAGATGACAACACTACAACATGCTCTCACAACGACTACATTTCACTGGTTTCTGAGATCGTCCAATCTGTCACATGGGACATGATCCGCATTGCTACTGCCAGTGACCCAAGCATGACCAAACTCATGGACGCAATTGAGGACGGCTTCCCAGAGGACCGTTCCAAAGTCCCCTCAGAGCTGCGGCAGTACTACCAGTTTCGTGATGGACCCACCAGCTTCGATGGAGTTATCCTGTACCGTGACAGGGTTGTCATTCCTACCTCCCTCCGCATGTAGGTTCTCCAGGCGTTACACTCAGCGCATCAAGGTGTGACACAAATGTGTTCCAGAGCAGAGACATCCTTCTTTTTGGCCCGGCATGACCCCAGCCATCATTGAGATGCGGGAACGCTGACAGCCTGCAACCGAATGGCACCTTCACAGCCAAGTGCACCCCCCACGTCTCCAATGACTACTGCCTACCCATTCCAAAGCCTGGTTGTTTCCAGTACCGCGGCCACCACTACCTCGTGGCTGTGGACAGATACAGTAACTGGCCTATCATGGAGGAAGCTTCAAATGGCGCAGCGGGACTTATCACCGCCCTACGCCACATCTTTGTGACGAATGGCATCAGCGATGAGCTGACATCTGATGGAGGACCAGAGTTTACCTCTCGTCAAACGGTCACCTTCCTCCACAACTGGGGAGTGCACCACAAAATCGCTTCGTTGCATTTCCCCATGGCAACTGCCGCGCTGAAGTTGGTGTCAAGACAGTGAACGCCTCATTACAGACAACACTGACGCCAATGGCTCCCTCGACACTGACAGTTTCCAGCGCGCAATGCTACAGTACAAAAATACCCCTGACCGGGACACACACTTGTCCCCAGCCATGTGCATCTTTGGCCGCCCAATACGAGACTTTATTCCCATCCATCCCGGCAAGTACCAGCCACACTCCACTTGGCGTGAGACTCTGGCTTCTCATGAAGAAGCCATGCGTAACCATCAAATGCGTGATGCCGAACGGTTGTCAGAACACACACGCCCACTTCCATGACTGTCGGAGACTGTGTCCGAATCCAGAACCAAGTTGGAGGTAATCATACCAAATAGGACAAAACTGGTGTCATCGTAGAAGTACGCCAGTTTGATCAGTACGTGGTGAGAGTGGATGGCTCAGGACGAGTCATGCTGTGCAACATAAAATTCCTCTGGAAGTACCAACTGGTTGTTCCCCGCACACTACTCATGGCCTCTGGACCACCTGCATTTCTGATGCCAACACCAACGATGAGACAGCCTTCTCAACCCAGTTCAACAGCTCCTCCTGCAGCTACACCACTGACGCCTCAGGCCTACCCAACGTGCCCACTTCCCAACGCCAAGACCACCAAGACCGGGAACTTGTATCCACCACTACCCCCAAGACCACCTCGACCGGGAACTTGTATCCACCACCTACGCCCAAGAAGACCACCTCAACCGGGAACTTGTATCCACTACCTATCCCCAAGACCACATCGATTGGGAACTTGTATCTACCGCCAACCCCCAAGACCACCTCGATTGGGAACTTGTATCCACCGCCTACCCCCAAGACCACCTCGATTGGGAACTTGTATCCACCGCCTACCCCCAAGACCACCTCGACCAGGAACTTGTATCCACCGCCTACCCCCAAGACCACCTCGATCGGGAACTTGTATCAACCGCCTACCCCCAAGACCATCTCGGCCGGGAACTTGTATCCACAGCCAACCCCCAAGACCACCTCGATTGGGAACTTGTATCCACTGCCAACCCCCAAGACCACCTCGATCGGGAACTTATATCCACCACCTACCCTCAAGACCACCTCGACCGGGAACTTGTATCCACCACCAACCCCCAGAGCCACGCCAATTTCCCCCACCTTCACCACCTCATCTCCCTGAGGGCATGCCACCAATGGTCGTACCCCGAGAGCCTTCCAAGACCACACAACGCCCCTGGCCTCGAAGAGTGGCCCTTGCCTGATGCAGCTGATCCTCCACCCGGCAATCGCCACGTCCGTCGCTCCGACAGACTGGCAAAGACTGGCACAAAAGCCTGACGCACAACTGACACATTGCTCCTTGATTGTCACATCGCCAATGTCAACTAACTTTCTCATATACTTACTGTTCCATTTCCTTTAACCATTCCCCTCATTACACTACGTGTTATCAGTCTTCCTCGCTTCCCTCCAAAGACGTGGGGACGGCATGGAGGATTACATCTTAAGATATACTTATATCACTATCCTTCATCACATTACATCTAGATAATCACTATCATTCATAACATTACATCCAATTCGCCATGCATTATTCGTTTCGTTATCCATCTTTTTTTTCCATTATTTCAGACACACTGAAGACCCTTTTTGTCATTGCTTAAATCTACACAAATAAAGTGTTGGTGCAAGCAGACAGTTGTCAGACTTATTTAGAAAGAGCAAGAGAAATACAGAAACAGAAAGGAAGCGTTTATTACTCACTCTCAGTGCAGTCGATGAAAATTACAGTGAACAGCATTCCCAGCATTGTGCATGAAATCATGTTCTGGAAACCAATCAATAAATATACAATCATATCAATCTCTCGCCCAATCAATAAATATACAATCATATCAATCTCTCGCTTGTTAAAGAAACACAGAAGCAAACGATGACAATTATCTAAATGTCCATTCAGCAATAAACCCCTTCGAACACGGAGGCATTACAAACAATCATGAGCACAATTCAAGAAACTGGCACACACATATCTCACCACCATCTCACGTCTCCATCTCATCGCACATAACCATGCATTTACCTGCAAGCAAAGCATGCATGTACTCGTAAGCACAACATTCACATACCCAAGAGCAAATCATGCACGTACACTCTTGCAAAACATGCACGTACTCGCAAGCAAAACATGCACGTAAGCTCATACAACGCACTCACAATTTCCTTCCCTCCCTCTATCTTCACCCCCACTCCCCCTCGCCCCCCAACACACACACACACGCGCGCGCGCGCGTGCGCGCACACACACACACACACACACACACACACACACAAAAGGACAACGGACCATCTTAACAGAAAAAGCAATAAGACACTCAAAGAATGAGTAAACAGACAGACAATTAAATATCAAGATTAGAATCACATTCCCTTCAATTCACTGCGAGAGAGTAGCAGAGAGGAGAAAGAGAGAGAGGAGGGAGGAAGAGAGAGAGGAGGGAGGGAGAGAGAGGGGGGGCAGAGGTAGGGAGGGAGAGAGAGGGGGAGGAGAGAGGGGGGAGAGAGAGGTGGGGGGAGAAAGAGCGTGGGGGGGGGGGGGGATAGAGAGAGAGAGGGAGAAAGAAAGAAAGACTGAGAGAGAGATTGAGAGATCATTTATTCACTCAAGGCCATAGCCCCATATGAATGAAGGGCGATAATACAGTATGCAGATGTCACCATACTATCAGTAAACATTCACCATTTTCACAATTAGTTGAAGAAATTATGATAATACCGTTTCTCTTAACTTAAAAGCTCTGTGTAAATACAATGCGAGATTACGTATGACACCATCATCATATGATGATATCAATAAACATAATTTAAACAAACATGGACGTTCATAAATTTTCTTTGGAATAAATCTTACGCGAAATCCATGCAACACAGGACACATCAAAACAAAATACACTTCATCTTCATTTGACAGCTTGCACAAAGGACACGATTTCTCTGTGTGACCAACAATCTTATAACGATATCTGTGCATATGAATTTCAGAAATGCCAAATCTAAATCTTGTTAATTAAACTCGTAGATTTCTTTCCATGTTAAACAAAAGATAATTCTTTACTAAATGTGAAGAAGTATGAGATCTGTAGAGACAGAATCTATCACTTGACTGAATATGATTTTCCCAGTTTTGCCATCTACAGTCTATCAAACGCTGACGAAAAAGTTTCAGAAACATATTTTCATTACCTACTCCTTGATATTCCCAAACATATCCAAAGCCCAGTTCACAGAGACAAGTTCGTATATTTGACGCCCAGTTGTTTTTACCTCTAGAATCTAAATCATACAACATATTATAGGATTTACGTGGCAGTCTGTTTTCATTCATTTTTTAGTAATTTAAACCAATATCGAACACATCAAACTGCAAAATTTATATAGATTGGATGTCTGTTCGTCTCACCGTATACTAAATCGTTAGGTGTCTTCATTTCAACTCCTAAAAACTTTTTCAGTCCAAATAAATGAACGGACTCACATTGTATTATAGCATTTTTTATCTAGACCCCATAATTTTGAGCCATAATGTACGATGGGCTGTATCTGAGTATCGAAAATCTTAATAGAAATATCCAAAGAATTATTGTTTAATGAAAAGAGTTTCTTCATAATATGTAACAGCACATTCTTTGCTCTGCTTGAAAGATCCCTGCATGCAGCTACAAAACTCAAACGAGTAGAAATTTGTTTTCCACGATATTTGTAATCATTGGCATCTGGCATGTCAATACCACCATATACCCACATTTCCCTTGCTGCCAAATAACCACCTTTTCTAAAAAACAATAATATTACTTTTATCTAGATTAACATTTAATTGCAATTTAGTAGCTGCATTTTTTAAGTTATTCAATTGTGTCTGTAGACCTATAGCTGTCTCCAAGATCAAATCAATATCATCAGCTAGTAACAACATAAACAGTTCTATTAAATCAGTTGTGAATCTCGCACCGTGTCTTCCTCTGTCTATCACTTCTAAAGCCAATACATTTATGAATAATGAGAACAAAATAGGACTACAAACATCTCCTTACTTTACTCCTCTAGTGCAATTGATATAATCAATAAGTTTGTTACCACACCTTATTCTTGTTTGACAACAGTATCATACTCTTCAGACATTTAAGAAGTGTTCCTGTTATGCCATGTTTTGCCAGAACTGGCCATAATAAATTTCTATTGATAGAATCAAAAGCTTTCTCAAAATCAATAAATGCTACGTAAAGTTTACGATTAAGAGAAAACTGTTTCTGAACAAATGCCAAAAGAGTAAACATGTGATCAATTGTTGAATATCCTCGTTTAAAACCAGCTTGGTGTTATATTGTTATATTCTACATACTCCTGAATCCTATGATTAATAATTGCACTGAATACTTTACTGCTGATATCAGATAATGAAATACCTCTATAGTTATTAGTGTTATTTATGTCACCTTTCTTGTAGAGTGGTAAACTGATTGACTCACACCAATTTTCAGGAAAAATATCCCTATCGAATAAAGCATTAAAGAAAGTTGTCAAAGAAAGTATAAACTGATCACATGGTGATTTCAAAAATTCTCCAATTATCCAATCAGGACCTGCAGCTTTTCGATTCTTTAGTTTTTTAAGTGCAATTAAAATTTCTTCTTTAGATTTTGGACGATTCATAAACTCGTTTTCCACTTCAGGTAAGCTATGATCACTGATATTGCAATCAAAATCTTTATCTATCAAGGCTTTAAAATGTTTAAACCAACAATCTACAGATATGTCATTCCTAGGCTGCCTCATTATGGACGAAATTTTTTTTCATACATTCCCAGAATTCTTTTTGATCTTTAACAGATGCTATCAAGTTGTCTAGTAAGCTTTTGTTATGCTGTTTTCTCTTATTCTCACATAGATTTTTATATTCTTTTCTAGCTCTTACATACACAGTATAATCATCTTTATCTGAAGTTCTACGAAACCTTCTAAGTAACCTGCGAACTTTTCCCTTTTGACATTTACACTCCTCATCGAACCATCCCTCTTGCTGTTTATTATGTCCCACACTAAAGGTTTTCTTCATACAAGTTGCACATTCTCGAATGCATTCATTGAACAATTTTAAAGCGTCATTTATATTCACATCAATGAGATCCAAAGCCATTTTCAATTTATCATTAATTTCTTTCTCTGTCAATTTACTATGGAATTCCTGCCTAAACTGTTCGTTCCACACAAACTTTTCTATCACCTGTATGGTATAACAATCATTACTTTTAACTAGGCTATTATTTGAAAAAGAATTGCGACACTCAAGAGGAAAATGATCTGATTCAGTTCGATCAGTTTCAGTTTCAGTTTCAGTAGCTCAAGGAGGCGTCACTGCGTTCGGACAAATCCATATACGCTACACCACATCTGCCAAGCAGATGCCTGACCAGCAGCGTAACCCAACGCGCTTAGTCAGGCCTTGAGAAAAAAAAGAAAAGAAAAAAAGATAAGCTTACATAAATAAATAAATAAATAATGATTATGATATATAAACAAGGTAGTAGTAATGAAAATAATAATAATAAAAAAAAAAAATTAAAAAAAAATGAATAAATAATTAAATAAATAAGA
The DNA here is from genome assembly GCF_041734735.1 of Babylonia areolata. Classification (NCBI taxonomy): domain Eukaryota; kingdom Metazoa; phylum Mollusca; class Gastropoda; order Neogastropoda; family Buccinidae; genus Babylonia; species Babylonia areolata. The sequence goes on along the minus strand of NC_134909.1, from coordinate 21,853,503 downwards.
CAACAATGATGATAAATAAGCAAATAAATGTAAAACATGAAGACACACATTCACACATTCACCCACACATGCATAACAGATATGCACCAAACACGCAGTTTCACATATATGAAAGCACAGTCAAATACATATAAACGTACATGACCTCCAACACACACACACACACACACACACACACACACACACACACACACACACACACACACACACCACATTACCCTGCACCTCCTCTACCCCCCTCCTCCACACACTCATTTCTAGTCTATGTATCGCAGCTTCCACGGCACACACACACACACACACACACACACACACACACACACACACACACACACACACAGATGAACGCTTACTTGTACAAGCACACACACACGCCCATATCTCCCACCCCCAACCCCACACACATATATACAAAGATATATATATATATATATATATATATATATATATATATATATATATATATATATATATATATATATATATATATATGTATACGTTCCAATATCCTGTTGCTCCCACAGTGTAGGCATGCATACACTCACATACCTCATCCTCTACCCCACCTCCTCCCTGCACCCCCACCTCCCTCTCTCTCTCTCTCTCTCTCTCTCTCTCACACACACACACACACACACACACACAAACACACACACACACACACACACACACACACACACACACACACACACACACACACACATGCACAGAACTCTCCTGACACTTGTGTACACTTACACTCTCACGCATGCACAAACCCACTCAAAAACAAAGACCCACACATACACACAAACACAGACATACACACACGCACAGAGGCTGCCACTGATTGGCCGCAAGAGGGATGGGAAAAGATCTCTGATGCCAAGAACGTGGCGTCTAGTGTGTTGCTCAGTCTACTGTATTTGGAAAAGCCCACAGAGACTCTGTTCCGTTTAGAAGAAATTTGCGCAATGTTGGTTTGGAAATGATGCCGACATTTGTTTGATTTGCAAAGCATCGTGTTCTACCTTTCATGTTAGACTTACGGCCGCTCCCTCTCTCTGCTTTTATTTCTTTGAGGCGATCGATGGTGTGATGGCCTTGTACCTGTTCTTTTTGATATTCTTTGACTTTTCTGAGGATTTCCGATTTTCCTAGATGTAGGCCGCTCGTTGGTGTTGCGTTACCAGCAAGTCTGTCAGCTCGCTCATTTCCCTTAACTCCTGCATGTCCCGGGCAGTATGACCATGTGAGTTTTTTTAATCTGAAAGTTGCGCATTGCCTTATGCCACTCTGGGCTTCCCATTCCGTTTTCAATTTTCTGTATGAGGTTCATTGAGTCGGTTAGAATCATGGCATGTTGGTTTCCGGGCGTATGGATGGACGATAGCCACTGGAGGGCATGTGTCACAGCTTCAACTTCTATCGTTAGGCTGGAGGTTGTGACTTTGTAGGCAGCGTTCTCTTCCCTAACTGATCAGCAACACATAATTCACATACACCATAAACAAGTTCATAAAAGTCATTCGACAAAAGAAAATAATCATTGACACTGCTTCCATTTTCGCCTGTATATGTATAGTGACCTTCCTGGTCACCGTTACACATTCCATTTAATATTGTCAAACCTAAGGCAGTGCACATGTTTAACATTGACTTACCATATACATTTATATGTGTATCCTGAGAATTACGATTACAATTCATTGAGCAACTTTTATGATAAGATCCAGTACTGTCATTCGATGATTGTGAAGGAGAGATATTAGAAGTTCTGCTGTTAACATCGCCACACAAAATTATATAAACATCACAAAGTTCTAACAGCAGATTAGTCAGACAATCTTCAAGTACAGATATACCATGATCATAATCAAAATAAGCATAAAAAGGAGAACCTTCTGGTGGTACATAAGTACATACAAAGAGAACATCTTTCGAAAATCCAAACAACTGTTTATCAATAATAAATGCACAGATATTTTCATATTTTATTTGTAGTTTTCTTATGAAGGGACAAAACTCATTCCTAAACAAACACACAATACCACCCGATTTCCTCCCTTGTCTAGTAAATTTAATAGCTGGTTTATAATACATTGAAAAACCAGGAAATAAAGCTGTTTTACAATTTTCTTCAAACGTTTCAACAATGCATACGAAGTCAAAAGACGACACATATATAGAAAAATCATGAACATGAACTTAGAACGCAAACCATTAACGTTCCAAGAAAGAAAGGAAAAAGATCTTGACCTATTTACAGCCAATGGGTTCGAGGGTCCGGGAGACGAAAAAGAGTTACTATTTACAGAATATTTCGTGTTTCGATTTCCTTCCAAGCTGGAAGGCACCCTGTCCTTTTCCCCCCTTGGGCTAACATCCAAAGCACGAGAAACTTCAATGAGTTCTCGTTTTCTAACTGCGCCTTTCCACCCGAGTGTAAACTTTTGTTCCCTGAATTCCCACGTGCTTCATTTGAAATACCCGGGGAATCGCGTGAATGAATGGAGGAAAATTTATGTGTCAATATTTCTTTTGTAACCATATCAGAATTGTCCATCTCTAAACCATAAAAATCACGAAGCTGGCCTTAAAGAAAGAGAGAGAAAGGTAGAGAGAGGGAGGAGAGAGAGAGAGGGAGAGGGAGAGAGGGAGAGGAGAGAGAGGGAGAGAGCAGAGAGAGAGAGGAGAGGGAGAGAGGGAGAGGAGAGAGAGGGAGAGAGAGGAGACAGAGAGGCGAGACAGAGAGGAGAGAGAGGGAGAGAGGAGAGAGAGGGAGAGAGATAGGAGAGAGGAGAGAGAGGGAGAGAGAGAGAGAGAGAGAGAGAGAGAGAAGTAGGTGGGTAATGGGCAATACTCCATTAGCAATATATGCAAGTGGCAGTGGGTACAAAGCCAGTGGATGTGCACGGTAAGATTCAGATTCAGATTCAATTTCAGATTCATTCATTTTAGGCCTAGGCCCCTCATGAAGGGGGAGGTGAACAGAGAATAATCATAATAACAAATATAGACACAAAAATTAAAACAATGCAACTATGGATAGATCAGGTTAACCAGGGACATTAAGAAGTATTTTCTTCACATCTAAAGGCTTTGCAGACAAATTTCGCACAACGTCTGGGTCTGTACAAGACAATAGAACCAGTTTGAAGACAGAAAGACAGACAGAGACAGAGAGAGAGCATGGCATGATGACTTATTTACTGCTAGTTTTGGAAAAAAAAAAGTAAAAAAAAAAAGTGGGGGTGTATCAGCATGTGTGCGTGAATGGGGGTGGGAGTTGGGGGTAACAAAAGATGCAAAACTTCATTTGGCAACAGCTTCGTTAATTGTCTTGAGAACTATCAACGATCTATCATCTATTTGAATAACGTACCTCCATCATAGATGAGACGTTGCATTGACTTGTTTGGATTTTTTTTTTTTTTTTTTCTATCCAGCACAAGATGTCTGTTGTTATGGTCACAGTTCTGGTACTTTCGCGTTAATATACTTTGGTGTCATTTCGAGTTGTAGACCAGCTGACTGCAAACACACGTCTTTATATTTTCCAGATCTGTTAACGTTTTGGTGTCACACAATTGACAACCGCAGTTCCTCTGTCTCAGATTGAGTCGACAATCTCTCTCATACACAAAAAGCAGTGACGCTGACTGACAGGCAAATCCCGATGTGCGTAGACGACCACATGTGGGATCAAAGCAAGTCTTTGGCGATAGCTCTTCTCATTTGAGTTAAGGACTGAAAGTACGAGGGTCAAACACACTCGTCGGAATAGAATGAATACTCCAGTAACATATACTGAGCGTACACTTGTCACACACTGGTAAGGTCAATCTCAAGCCTTTTACATTCCTCCTCTTCAATGCAGGGAGAAGAATATCCGAAACCCGCTACTGGCAGTAGAGAAGGGGTCAACCAGCTGTCGGGTATAATTTTTGCTTTGTTTTGTTTTGATAGCTTTATTTTTTCATTTATGTATTCATTTTTGTGTGTGTTTATTTTTCATGCATTTGCACGTGCTATGTGTGCAGGGCAAAGGTTTTGATAAGACAATGTGCATACTTGATAGCAGAGTGAACCTGGATGGAGTCTGCCGTAAACTCATAGACAGCAACAGAACGCTGTTACGAAATTTGCTCTTTGGAACATTTTCTTTTGAACTGATTATTGCTTGCAGCTGCAGTTCCAGAAACGTTTCCTCCCCCCCCCCCCCCCCTTCTTCTTTTGTTTGCAATTGGTTTTCATTTATCACTCACTTTTGTAAACAAAGTGAGTCTGTTTTAACCGGATGTTCGGTTGTGTGTGTGTGTGTGCGTGTATGTGTGTCTGTGTCTGTGTGTCCGTGGTAAAATGAATTAATTTATTCATTTATTTATTCAAAAGTAGTATCCCAACACGCACACACACACACACACACACACACACACACACACACACACACACGTTCACTGCGATTAGCATTTTAGCTTGCCGCAAACATTGTGCGGGTATTCTTTGTGGACGACGATTTCACTGTCTGTGTTTTCAGCAAGCAAGACGACTGCAACGCGTTGCTATTTATAAGAGCCAAGCATACGTACCATACCTGTGTGTTATGAGTCAACGTGTCTCTTCAAAACGGACAGTGATTGATATTTTTTTGTTTATTTGCTTTTTTGAAAATTGAATATTCTTTTACTTTTCGTTTTTGTTATTATTATTGTTATTTGGTTTTAACTGATTATCAAAAAAACGACGAAATGTGCTGTCTATCGATTTGGCGGACGACATGGATGTTTTGCTGCGTGATCTACATGATGGCCAGTTCAGGTAATCGTGATTTATTTCCGAGAGTATACTTTTTGCTTTAATATGAACTCCCGCTTCCCTCTCCCTCTCTCTCTCTTGCTCTCTCTCTCTCTCTGTGACTCTCTGTCTGTCTGTCTGTCTGTCTGTCTCTGTGTGTGCTGAGGACTGGATTAAAAAAAAAAGTTACTTGCATGGTTATCACTCTCGATAATGAATATTTTGTCTTGTCGTGTCTGTCTGTCTGTCTGACTGTCTGTCTGTCTCTCTCTCTCCTTGTGTGTGTGTGTGTGTGTGTGTGTGTGTGTGTGCGTGCGTGTGTGTGTGTGTGTGTGTGTGTGTGTGCACGCGCTTGGTGTGATAGTCATTTATATGACGAGTATATTGTTAACATGTGTCAGGTCAGGTCATTAGATCTGCTACTGGTAACCTGTAATCCAGTACAACCTGTTCAGGGTCGGGTTGCCGGCGACTAAACTGGCACTCCCACCGCTCCCTTCCGGGACTGGTGAGGCGGGTGGCTAGACACCCTTATGGAGATCCATAAAAGGGCGTTGGCTCAGGAGAGCCACCGACGGCCATCTAGCTCCACTGTGCTGTGTGCATGCCACACGCAGTTGGCCCCCGGGGTGTGTCTACCCATGCATGCGAAGTCTGGATCCGGCAGAATCTGCGGAAGAAACCTGTCGGTTCAACGGAGAGGAAGGCGGTTACAGCAACGCACTGTGGAGTGCAGAGAGCAAGATGAGACACCGAAAGGATATCTTGGTCATCCACTGCATCCGTGCTCATCCTCCAGTCGTCTCGACTTAGTCTTGCCACTGGAAATTGGTGGACCCGGACGAGAGAGTGAGGTTGACGTTGCGCAACTCCTCTTCACTTTAAACAAACTCATCGCGCAAGTCATCAGTCATCCAAAATGACCTTTCATCCTTCATCATTTCATCACCCCCAAGTCCTGTGGCGACAGGCGAGCGACGAAACGACAGGTGTGGGTACACTGGCAGTCACAGTCGCAGACCTGCACGCAGGCGGCTCAGGCCATAGGGTCGTTCTTCGTCGACAGGAGCAGCGATGGAGCTCGGCAGCCGTCTGAGCGTCTGAGCAGCCCTCTTTAGGAATGCACTGCTCACCTCCCTGGCATGAGGAAGGGGCTAGAAAAGGTGCCCTAAAAATTGCCTGCTCCATATCACCCTGGCCAGCATACCGCGGCTGGTGGGGACCATACATCAGCGGTTGAAACAACAAGAAAAAAACAAGGATCGTTCCTCTCACCATTGGTGCTTGGAACATAAGGACTCTCCTGGACAGAGATAACGCGGACAGACCCCAAAGGAGAACGGCACTAGTTGCATCCGAACTCGCCAGATACAACATTGACATCACAGCCTTGAGTGAGACTCGGCATGCAGGTGAAGGCGAGCTCTGTGAACGGGGATCTGGTTACACCTTCTTCTGGAGTGGACGAGGAAGCGAAGAGCGACGTGAGGCTGGCGTTGTATTGCAGTAAAAACAGCACTTGTCAGCAAGCTAGCTGGAATCCCAAAGGGAGTCAACGATAGGCTTATGACCATGAAACTCCCACTGGCATCTGGCCAGAAGCACCTCACCATTGTCAGTGCCTATGCCCCAACCATGATCAACCCGGATGAAGTGAAGGCGAAGTTCTACGAGGACCTTCACTCTGTCATTGCTGCTATCCCTAAAGCAGACAAGCTCATCATTCTTGGGGACTTCAATGCTAGAGTTGGCTCTGACTACATCTCCTGGGATGGAGTGATTGGAAAGCACGGTGTGGGCCACTGCAACCCAAATGGATTGCTTTTGCTTCAGACCTGTGCAGAGCACGAACTGCTGATAACCAACACAGTTTTCTGCCTCCCTACCCGTAACAGGACGTCATGGATGCACCCTCGCTCAAAGCATTGGCATCTCATCGATTATGTCATCGTCAGGAAAAGGGATAGGCAAGATGTACGTGTAACAAAGACCATGTGCGGCGCCGAGTGTTGGACAGACCATCGCCTTGTAGTCTCGAAGCTGAATATTCGAATCCAGCCCAAGAGACGCCCCCAAGGCCAGAAGGCTCCAAAACGGCTCAACATCGCTAAGCTGAAAAACATCACCATCAAACAGTCCTTTGTGGAGCTGCTGGAAGATCGTCTGGAATCCGCCTCTCTGGACAACCAGAATGTGGAGTCTGACTGGAGGACCCTGCGTGAGCTGATCTATAGTACAGCTTCAGAGACCCTGGGACCCATGTCCAGAAAGCACAAAGACTGGTTTGATGAAAACTGTGATGAAATCAAGCAGCTTCTGGATGAGAAACGCCGTCTGCATCAAGCCTACCTGAGCAACCCAAAGTCCACATCAAAAAAAGATGTGTACGATGCCATCCGCAGGACTGTTCAGCAAAAGTTACGCCAGATGCAGGATAAGTGGCTGAGTGACAAAGCTGATGAGATCCAGGGATATGCTGACAGGCACGATATGAAGAGGTTCTATGATGCCTTAAAAGAAGTCTACGGCCCCACATCCTTAGGATCATCCCCCCTCCTCAGTGCAGATGGGAATACCTTGATCACCGAGAAGGAGAAAATTCTCGAACGCTGGGCTGAGCACTTCAACAGTGTCTTAAATCGCCCTTCCTCCATAAATGATGAAGCCATAGACCGTCTCCCACAAGTCCCCATCAACGAAGCACTGGACGATCCGCCAACACCTCTTGAGACCCAGAAAGCAATTCGTCTGCTATCCAGTGGCAAAGCACCTGGCTCAGACTCCATACCAGCAGAGGTCTACAAGGATGGAGGCACTGTGCTGACTGAGAAGCTCCATCAGCTGTACTCACTCATGTGGAAAGAAGAGACGATCCCCCAGGATTTCAAAGATGCATCTATCATTCACTTGTACAAGCGAAAGGGGAACCGGCAAGCCTGTGATAACCATCGGGGCATTTCCTTGCTCTCCATCGCAGGCAAGATACTTGCCAGGATCCTACTAAACCGCCTCACAGCACACCTTGACCAAGGTCATTTGCCTGAGAGCCAATGTGGATTCCGGAAAGAGCGCGGAACCACCGACATGGTGTTTGCTGCAAGGCAGCTGCAAGAGAAATGTCAGGAGCAAAATGCTGATCTGTTCTCCACCTATGTCGACCTCACTAAGGCCTTCGACACCGTGAGTAGAGAGGGACTGTGGAAGATCATGGCCAAGTACGGATGCCCTCGGAAATTTATTTCCTTGGTCAGCCAATTCCATGAAGGCATGCAGGCTCGAGTCCAGGACAAAGGCGAAACATCTGCTCCTTTTGCTGTCACAAATGGTGTCAAGCAAGGCTGCGTCCTGGCTCCAACGCTGTTCAGCCTCATGTTCTCTGCAATGCTTACTGATGCCTTCAGAGATGGCGATGTTGGAATCGGCCTTAAGTACCGAACAGATGGTAAGTTGTTTAACCTCAGAAGGCTTCAAGCAAAAACGAAGGTCATGACAGACATCATCAGAGACTTTTTGTTTGCTGATGATTGTGCCCTCAACGCTGGATCTGAAGCTGACATGCAACTCAGCGTTGACAAGTTTGCCACTGCCAGCAGGAACTTCGGCCTTACCATCAGCACGAGGAAAACTGAAGTTCTCCATCAGCCAGCCCCAGGGAAACCCCACGTTGAGCCCAACATCACAGTCAACGGTCAGAGACTCAGTGTGGTGGAGCGGTTCACATACCTTGGCAGCACACTGTCACAAAATGCGACCATCGACGATGAAGTGAACGTCAGGATTGCAAGAGCAAGCGCAACTTTTGGTAGACTCTATGCAAATGTCTGGAACAGAAGAGGCATTGGTCTTGAGACCAAACTAAAGGTGTACAGAGCAGTAGTTCTCCCCACACTACTGTACGCCTGCGAAACTTGGACAGTGTACCAACGACATGCCAAGAAGCTGAACCACTTCCACACAACATGCCTAAGGAAGCTACTGAACATCAAGTGGCAAGACAGGACCCCAGACACGGAGGTGCTTGCAAAAGCCACCCTTCCCAGCATCTTCACCATCCTGATGCAGTCCCAGCTTCGCTGGGCTGGACACGTGGCGCGCATGCCAGACCATCGGCTGCCCAAAAGGCTCTTGACAACGGGATGACAACGATGGTCATCATCGATCTCGATGGACACACACCACCATATAAATGCTAGGAAACTGGCTCCACAGGGAGAATCTATCTACAAAGTCTGTATTCCTGACTTAACACGCGCTGAGGGTATCGCATTCTGTGCAGACTGTTCTGATACATGTCCGCATTAATAGCTGTCCTGTGTCACCTGTACTGAAAGCCATGACACCCGAAAACGGAGCATGTCTGCCTACATGGCAGGGTAAAAACAGTCATACATGTAAAAGTCCACCCGTGTATATACGAGTGAACGTGGGAGTTGCAGCCCACGGACGAAGAAGAAAAAGAAGAAAGCCACGAAACTTTCACAGCAACAACAGGAGCCCCACGACTTGCCCTGTATCAGAACATGACTCATCCGAATGCAAAAGGCACACAAAAAAACTTGAATCTGAAGCATTTTTTTTTTCAACAAAGCACAGAAGTGTACTATGGTCACATAACTTATGGAACTTGTGACCGACCTGAGTACTTCTACCCGGATCACCATGATCAGAATCATGAACCAAACTGCTCACATGAATGAAGCTGAATATCACCACACTGGTGATACTACATGTGTGGCACAGAACAGAGCTGGCCCCACTCAGTTTCACCATAAGCCCGTTGGTCAGGACACATGCCCGCCTCCTACCTCCTCCTTTCACTTCCCTCCCCAGACATCATTTTCAGCAAGCACCTCCCTCATCCCACCAAGAGGCCCCTCCCAACCCATTCACGAACTCAGAAAATGTTTACCAGAGGCAGTACATCCCTCCCTTTCAAACACATTATTCTGAAAACAAATATTCAAGGCCAATGTCACGTCCCCACATTCAGCTAGACTCCACTTTTAATATAGATAACCAATAACCTAACTTCATTCTTCTTCACCTAACACACTAAACAGTTATCCCGCATTTATTCCCAGTGAACACCAACACCCAACACACAACCATACCTCCAGACAAGCTGGCATCAAAACTGACCAAATTCATCAATTTGCCGTGCAGTTACTAAATATGGTGGCCTCTCAGTTCCTATCACAGCAACAAACATTTGCCAGTTGATTATGACAATGTATGTGAATGTTAACTTTGTTTAATTGGCACATAGCTTGTCATGTTCACGTGGACTGTCTGAATAATACCGATACCACACCGTTCCACATAACTATTATAACCTTTATTTTCTTTCTTTCTTTCTTTCTTTCTTCTTCTTCTTCTTCTTCTTCTTCTTCTTCTTCTTCTTCTTCTTCTTCTTCTTCTGTTGTGCATGGTAGTGGTGCTACATACAGTTTGTTGTTCCTACATACTTCTTACCTGAAGTAAGCATATGTTATTCAAACATAAACAATGCAACAAACAAGAAGGACGATATTGCAACCTTTTTTTCTTTATATCCTTTTCATTTATTCTATTTTGCTGAATCTCGACAGATGCTGATATGAACATGCCAGGGTACCAAATTATCCGCTGAGATCCCACTAAGCCCCAAACTGCTGGTTCACTGTTATATTTTGCGTCCTCATTAAAATGAGAGAATAAACAGTCTTGGGGCTTACGATGTCGAAAACACAATTATATTAATTGATCACATTCACGTAACCACAATACACCACATTGTGGAGGTATGCGTTCCATCTTGTGGCAGTAGTGATTATTTCCCGGTCCGTATTACCCGAATTAAAATTTCCAAAGGTAGGACATAAAGCTATATTTGATAGGAGTTATAAGAACTTTAAAGAAGATGATTTTTTTTTTCTCTGATTGAGCAAACTCGCATTTGAATTATGTATATCAGTTATAATATCCTGATAAAGTCGTCGAATTTGGATGAGTACATTCTCTTCTGTATCTAACAAACATGCACCATTTATAAGGAAAAGAATTAGACAAGAAACGAAAGCACCATGGATAACAAAACAAATTGACATTGGAATAAATCATGGAGCTTATTTGAATATATATGGACCAAATGAGCGATTTAAGAAACAAAGAAATAAAGTAAATGCCATGAAACCTACAAACAAATATAATTATTTTCAGAAACTGTTAATTAATACAAACGATTCTCGTCTAATTTGGAAAACATGAACAAGTTGGATAAAAACATGTGTCAAAATGTCAACAAAGCATCACAGATGTAACAGCAGATCAGTTACATAATAACTTTGCTGCGACCATTGCTGAAAAATATATATCAAACGATAGAACGAGTGAAAATGACCTGTGTCTTTTAAAACAATATGCTGATTCAAAGAAAATTCATATTCCATTTAGTCTTCAACCAGTGACTGTCTTGGATGTTATTCAAAGTCTGCCATAACTAAAACAGTCTGGCACTTGTGATTTGGAGGGATTAGATGGACGGGTAATAATGCTTTCTTCCCCTGTTTTTGTTGATACTCTGACGTATCTTGACAATCTGTGTATTGATAAGAAATGCTTACTTTCAAGATTCAAGCAGGCTAGAGTCATTCCGCTGTACAAATCAGGTCAGGGGATTCTTCGGATCCACCTAACTACAGACCAGTTTCTGTCTTGCCTGTTGTCTAAACCCAATGCAAAACACTTGCAAAAATCTTTATATTCTTATCTCTTTGTCAGCAACCAAATCCATGAAGACCAGTCCGGATTCTGTAAAAGTCATTCTTGTCATTCAGCCCTCACACAACACACGGACAGTCTTCTACATAGCATAAATAAAAATAGATTTACGAGTCTTATCTTTATAGATTTAGAAAAAAAAGCTTTTGATGCAATCAAACACTCCTTGTTACTACGTGAATCAGAAGGTTATAAATTACCACCGGAATATACTCACCTTTTACAATCTTTTCTTTCTGACAGGAAACAGTAACAGTAAATAATCAAACCTCAACTTTTACATCTATCAAACATAGAGTACCACAAGGATCCATCTTAGGACCACTTTTATTCTCCACTTATGTTAACGACTTACCTTGTTATATGAAAAGTAAATGCGAAATATTGCTGATGACACATCCATACATTCAAGCAATTCAGACACCTGTAAGCTAACTGATGAACTTTAAGATGATAATCTGAAGCTCAACGATTGGACACAATTGAATTACATGTCCTTAATTGCTAAAAAATCGAAGTGCATGTATGTATGTACGCAACAAAAAATACAAAGAAAGACACATAACTTCAAATCACTAATCCTAGGCGTCAATAGAACTGAAGAGGTAGATTCACATAAAATGCTGGGTGTCATTATTGACAAATATCTATCTTGGACTGATCAGTCTTTGGAAAACGTCTCTCCAACAAAATACTTCAGTTTCAGTTTCAGTAGCTCAAGGAGGCGTCAGTGCGTTCGGACAAATCCATATACGCTGCACCACATCTGCCAAGCAGATGCCTGACCAGCGGCGTAGCCCAACGCGCTTAGTCAGGCCTTGGAAAAAAAGTGAATAAATAATAGATAAGTGTATTTAAATAAGTAAATAAACACAAAAATAGATAAATAAATAAATAATAATTATGATATGAAAAAGGTAGTGATAATAATAATAATAATAATAATAATAATAATAATAATAATAATAATAATAAATAAATAAATAAATAAATACGACAACAATGATGATAAATAAGCAAATAAATGTAAAACATGAAGACAAACATTCACACATTCTGAGGATTTCCGATTTTCCTAGATGTAGGCCACTCGTTGGTGTTGCGTTACCAGCAAGTCTGTCAGCTCGCTCATTTCCCTTAACACCTGCATGTCCCGGGCAGTATGACCATGTACGTTTTTTTAATCTGAAAGTTGCGCATTGCCTTATGCCACTCTGGGCTTCCCATTCCGTATTCAATTTTCTGTATGAGATTCATTGAGTCGGTTAGAATCATGGCATGTTGGTTTCCGGGCGTATGGATGGACGATAGCCACTGGAGGGCATGTGTCACAGCTTCAACTTCCATCGTTAGGCTGGAGGTTGTGACTTTGTAGGCAGCATTCTCTTCCCTAATTGTTTTTCCATTTTGTTTCGCAGTGAATCCCCAACCAGATTGGTCTTTGGTGACTGAGCCATCTGTGTATATCATGATGTCCTCTTCTTTACTGTTTTCTTCTATGAGTAGCTTCACTTCCGCATCAGTTTTGCCCTCTGGCCATTCCCGACAATGTCTTCCTAGAGTGGGTGCAATGGCTGTGTTGAATAGATGGTTGAAGTTTTCGGGTTTTTTCTCCCATTCTTTTGTTTCTTTCAGGTCTTGTAGTCGGCATACTAGCTGGATTGTGTCTTCTGCTTGCCCCATCCATGATCTTCCTCGTCCTAGACGGCTGCCTTTTGGTTCTTTGACTGCGTCATGCAGTGGGTTTTGAGGGTTTTCTAATGCTTTGAAGTAGGTCTTGACCTGTTCTAACTTGTTTCTGGCCTGCACTGAAGGAAGGTCAAGCAGGTATCGCATGGTTTCTGTGGGCGTGTCTTTTGTTGTACCAAGGATCAGCCTCATACCTTCATTTTGCACTCTTTCTAATTTTAGGAGGTTGCTTTGAGACGGTGTTTTTAGCCCAAGTCGGTAGTCGAACACACTGAGGACGAGTGATTGGTGTAGCAGGAAGAGGTAGCGTTGTTCAATACCTTTGGTTGCCATTGCTTTTAATACTGAAAGGCCCTTTCTGCATTTGAGAACAGTATTTTCCGTATGTTTTCTGAAGGTCAGCATCCTGTCGAAGTGTATTCCTAGGTAGCGTAGGCGTTCGGTTTTCTCGATCTGAATCCCGTCGAATGACACAGATGGTGGTAATTTGCTCGCGGTTCTGTTGTTGAGGGTGCACAGCAACGTTTGGGCTTTCGCTGGATTGATGGAAGATCCTGTGTCTCTGCACCATTGAGCAATATTGTTTAGTTGTTTCCAGACGGCTTTAGTTCTTTCCTGAGCACAGCAACGTTTGGGCTTTCGCTGGATTGATGGAAAATTCTTCAGCTAGTAAAAACTAAAAAGACCCTCAATGTCCATTCACGGAAGCTCATTTTCTTTGCACATATTCTGCCAGTAATCGATCATGCAATAGCTTTATGGAACAGCTGTAGCATCGCGAAATTTTTTTTTTCCACCGTATGTATAAAAGAGCACTGAAAATAGTATTGTTAAAATCGAGCTCCCTGACCCCTATGGACTATAAACAACTTGATATATCATCTTTCCACAACAGTCTGTTCTTCAATAAAGCTGTTAGCACACATAATGTTATGTGTGGAAATGCTCCAAAAAAGAATGGAACACTTTTAAAAGAAATGAACACAGGCACAACCACATGCACTGCATACTTAGACCAAATAATAACCTTTTCAAATTCAGCTTTCTGTATTCTAGTAGAAAAAATATGGACTAATCTTCCACTCACTCTAAAAAAAATATCATGAATAGATACGTGTTTAAGAAAATCCCGAAGAATCACCTCACCGGAAGTGATTAATAGTACTACAAGTATTGACCTATTAGTCCAGTACTTCTTTTCTCAATTGTGACATGTTTTGTATTTGTGT
>NC_134909.1:21831550-21834050 GCF_041734735.1 Babylonia areolata | reverse complement strand
TTGGACTGAAACGTGCATGCTTTTTACCTGCTCACTTGAGGGATCTCATGAAGTGTTCTCTTTCTGCTTGACATGTGTTCTGTTCGGTCATCTAACGTGCGTGACCTACGTGACCTCCTTGCCCCTCAGATCAAAAAAAAAAAAAAAAAAATCATTGTCCACTCAGCCATCATGCACCCAAATAAAAACCATTGATAGTCATGTCTTGTACGTCTCATGGGTATCAATTCGTCACTTTAACTGTCCGTATTTCTAAGACTTGAAAGCTCTTCTGTTTCGGCCATGCTATTATCATCACTATCATTCAGCTTATACTAGAAATTTCATTCCCCTTCATAGACTACATTGCTATGGAATTACTGTCAGCCCTTTTTTTCACATGTATTTATGCACATGTACGTATGTAATAAACCGGTGTTTCATTGCAAGCAGTACTGTTTAACTCACTCCATGCCAAGAGTTTTTGCCCTTGCCAATCCCTGAAAACCCAGGGTTTGTATAGGATGGGGAAAAAATTGTAAAAAACACAAATAAACACCCAGACAATTGATATTTAGTATATGTATGCAAGGAATGTTGTTCCATATGTGTGCAAAAAATCAAAGTATTTACTCACCATCTTGATGTTGATCGCGGTATCCATATTTTGTGTATTTTTTAGCATTTTTGCACCCATCAGAAAGGTACACCAACATGTTCGACATCACATTCTAACACTATTTGAGGAACTGAAGACCTAGTGCATGCAATGAAGTATCAACAGGTGGTGACGAAAGTTGAAATTCACACATACAAAAAAAAATATTGTCTCTACATAATGAAAATCAAAGAACAAAGAAAAAAACTCAACCAGCTGGGTGTTGACTGGCCAGTCAGCTGAGAAACCTGGTATGCCAGTGAAGGGATGTGCAAGAGGGAAAAAGGAAAAATTGTCAGTCCAATCACTGGTGAAAACACTTGCAAAATCGTCCGTTTCCTCAGTGGTTTCGTCGTCTGTGGCTGTCTCATCTGCTGGCACATATTCCTCACTTTCCTCTCCATTGTAAACACTCTCTTCAGCGGCCGAATCTATTTCTAGTTCATTGGGATCTGGTTCAAATTCACTGTCCGAAGAATCAACATGATCTCCTTCGACATCAGAGCCTTCAGTTTGGATCATTTCCAAAGCATCTTCGACGCCGAGTAACATTTCACCTCTCCGACCCTGTCGAACACTTCGCCGTGACGCCATCTTGTCAAACAACTTACAAAGCTGACAGGGGGCACGCTTTGTTATCAACTGCGGTTGAGCTTATCGCGACACACACGCAGCGTGTGTGAATGAAAAGCTGACCAGAGGTGACGTAAGATATCACATCTGCTTTTGATTTTCGCATCCGACGCGTCACTTCGACAGCACGACTTTTTAAAATCCAAGTCCGCATATGCGGACATTGGCATCCAACGCTTTCTCCGACGATGTCCGCAAATGCGGACAATGGCAGCGAGTGAGTTAAGAATCGGACTAAGATGTTATGTGTAGCAAGATGAGTAGTAAACATGTGCTTTGTATCCATCATGATGTTATGAAAAAGCACTTCCTGCAGATTGTTTTCTTTTTTTTTCTTTGTTTTTCAAAATCGGGATTCATGGATATTGCTCAAAACTTGCATGTCTCAAGTACATGCCAACCTGATTTTAAGCGTGCAATATTTTCATAATTTTCTATTCATCTTTCAGGGGTCAACCGCTACAGATCCGGCCTAGCTTGCACGGCACACCAGATTTGGGGATATAAGCCAGGTGACGATATGGCCTTTGCTGCGTGTCAGAAATCAGAGGGAAAGGGAAAATGATGCATTGCTTGCTTGCTTGCTTGCGCGCGCGCGCGCGCGCGCGCGTGTGTGTGTGTGTGTGTGTGTGTGAAACATCTTCATGGCTATCTCTGTCTGTCTGTCTGCCTGTCTGCTCGGCTGTCTGTCCGTCTTTTGGTCTGTTTGTGTGCCTGTCTATCAATCTCTCTCTCTCTCTCTCTCTCTCTCTCTCTCTCTCTCTCTCTCTCTCTGTCCCTCTCTCATATGATCCATCGTGGAATACTAAGAGTCACTGTGATCAAATGAACTGATATAGTAAAGAAAGAAGTGAAGTAAATAAACAAATAAATAAACATGTACACATGGGTTTTAATGTGATTAATATTATTTCATTGGAATGTAAACATCTAACAGTGTATCATACTTGTTTCTTGTTTGGTAAAGTGGTAGTTTAGGAAACTGAACGGGAAGGATTGGAAGAGGGAATTGCTTATGTGTGTTGTTCTCAAGTCTTCATAATCGTTCAGGAAACTGGCTGTGATGAACACGTTAGTCGCATAACCTATGCGTACACTATTCAGTTTCAGGAGAAAGCTCTAGCATTAATTCATACTTGCGTATTTGTAGAAAATAAATATATAAATGGATCAATAAATAAAATGAAATAAAACAAGTATTTACCAAAATGTGCGAAATTTCTTTCTTTC
>NC_134909.1:21801550-21824050 GCF_041734735.1 Babylonia areolata | reverse complement strand
GACGACGTCCAGAGGAACGCAGACGGACGACTTACCCACATTGATAGAACCGTTGGCGCTGTGTCCACCCCTTCCCATCCTATACGGCGGTCCTCAGGGGCTGCTGGGCAGGAGCGGAAAGCCTCGGGCGGAGGCACGGTGTCCGCCTCCCGTCCCCCCCCCCCCCCCCCCCACCCCCCGGTCCCGGTCCCCCTCGTCCCGCCTCTCGTCTGCCTGCCCCTCGGGCTGGCGGGAGTGGCCAGAAACCCCCCATACCTCCAAAACTCAAGGAGGGGAGGGTTGCGGCCTCGGCGGGGTCGGGAAGAGCCGAGGTGGTGGATATTCCGGCTTGGTCGGAATCGGACAAAATTTTAAGCTCTAAAAACAGATATGCGGTCTTGGCCGACCTTGAGCCACCGCAAGCAGAGGAGCAGGGGGTAGCGATGGAATAGGCTGCTGCTTTATCTTGTTTTAACCTTTTTAATGGCAGTGATCCACTGGAACATCCGGGGGTTCTTCGCCAATTTCCAAGAACTCCAGCTGCTTTGTTGTGCCTTGAAACCCTCAGTGCTGGCGCTGCAAGAGACTCTGCAAAGAGATGGCAAGGTTTTATCTCTCTCTGGTTTTAACTCCATATTTAAACCCGCTAAACTGAAGCAAGAGGGATTGACGGGAGGTGTCGCTCTTTTTATACATAAGTCCCTTTTATACAGTACAGTTCCTTTAAGCACCCCTTTACAGGTGGTGGCAGTCAGAGTCACACTTAAGAAAACCATCACTGTCTGCTCTCTGTACCTTTCTCCTTCCATCTGTATTCTGAGGCAGGACCTCATGAACCTTGTCGAACAGCTCCCACGACCTTTTCTACTTGTTGGGCGACTTCAATGGCCACTCCCCGCTCTGGGGAAGTGAGATGTCATCAGCCCGAGGTCTTCTTTTGGAAAACCTTCTTTCTGATATGGCCCTGTGCTGTCTTAACGACAAGTCACCCACTTATTTTCATCTGTCCTCTGGAAAGCTCTCGTGTTTAGATCTGTCGGTCTGCGATCCATCGTTGGTCCTGGACAACGAGTGGAGAGCGCACGACGATCTGCACGGGAGTGACCACTTTCCTGGCATGCTCCGCCCCACAGATGGTGAAGGTGACTCTCTGCCTGACCGCCTGAACGATGACAAAGCTGACTGGGGAATTTTTACCACAAAGTTAAGAGTGGAGCTGCAGGAAGAAACAGTCTTAAAAAGCAAGGACCCTGCTGACACTCTGACTCAGATCGTTTTAGATTGCGCCAGAGCAGCAGTCCCATCGTCTACCTTCAAACCTCAGATGCCAAGAACGCCCTGGTTCAACGCGGAATGTCGGGAGGCCCGTAAGTCTCGGAAGAGAGCGCAACGACGCGTCTTTCAGAGACCGGAGACCGATAGCGTTCGAACCCATCAAAAGCTGAGGGCGAAAGCCAGGTATGTTTTTAAAAAGAACCAGAGAAAATCATGGAGAGATTTTTGCTCTTCCTTAACCTCCAACACACCCAAGAAGAAAGTGTGGAGGGTTTAAAAAAAAATTAAGGGCAAAAACGTCTGCCCAACTTTTCATCACCTTAAACTGACGCTCTGGTCACAGAGAAGAAAGCAGTTGCCAATTTGCTTGCCTCCACAATCGAACTGAACTCTAGATCTGCCAAAAATCTGCTCGGTTTCTCAAAACCAAAAACCTGACAGAAAAAACACCCTGCAACTTCTCTTCCAACAACACAGAGAGCTACAACCTTCCTTTCACTATGAATGAACTAAAATCTGCCCTTCAGACCTGCACAGATTCCTCTCCAGGAATGGACGAGGTCCATTATAAACTCTTAAAACATCTTCCCGAAACCTGTCTGGACACCCTGCTCAAAGTTTACAACCACATCTGGATCACAGGCTTTTTTCCACCCTCCTGGCGGAAAGCCCTCATAATCCCGGTGCCAAAACCGCGAAAAGACCCCTCGAACCCCTCCAACTACCGCCCAATAGCACTGACCAGCTGCATCTGTAAACTGATGGAGAAGATGGTCAACGGTAGACTGATGTGGAAACTAGAGACCGACGGCCTTCTGGTGAAAGAACAGTGCAGTTTCCGCAAGCATAGCTCTACCGTTGACCATCTGGTTCGTCTGGAAACCACTGTAAGAAATGCCTTTGTAAACAAACAGCATGTGGTGGCCATATTTTTTTGACTTGGAGAAAGCTTACAATACCACCTGGAAATTTGGAATCCTCTCGGACCTGCACAAGCTCGGCTTCCAAGGATACCTGCCCCAGTTCATCCACAATTTTTTGCAAGACAGACAATTCCAGGTGAGGGTCGGCACCACCCTTTCCGACATTCACGAGCAGGAGCTGGGTGTCCCGCAAGGGAGCATTCTGTCACTGGCTCTCCTCAGCATCAAAATTAATGACATCGTTCAATTGGTTCAGAAGGGATCGGACAGCTCGCTGTTTGTGGACGATTTCGCCTTGTATGCAACTGGCAGCACGTATGCCAGCATCCAGCGACGGCTTCAGCTCTGCGTCGACAAAATCCAGTATTGGGCAGAGGAGAATGGTTTCACCTTTTCGTCCTCCAAAACTGAGTGTATTCATTTTCACAACTTTTGCCAGTTCTATCAGGACCCTGAAATCCGTCTGGGAAAATCCACCTTCCCGGTGGTCAAGGAAGCCAAATTTTTAGGGGTTGTTTTTGATCAGAAGCTGAACTTCCTCAGCCATATCAAACAGCTGAAAATGTCTTGTCAAAAAGCCCTGAACATCATCCGAGTTGTGGCACACACGAACTGGGGTGCTGATAAGAGAACTCTCTTGCACCTCTACAGAGTCCTGGTCCGGTCCAAACTGAATTACGGAAGTGTAGTATATGGCTCGGCCAGACCATCTTACCTGAAACTGCTGGACCCTATACACCACCAAGGGCTCCGTCTCAGCTTAGGTGCGTTCCGCACCACCCCTGTGCACAGCCTGTATGCAGAGGCGGGGGAAGCGCCTCTCTCCAACCGCAGACTGAAGCTGACCCTAAATTATTACTTGAAAC
The DNA here is from genome assembly GCF_041734735.1 of Babylonia areolata. Taxonomy (NCBI): domain Eukaryota; kingdom Metazoa; phylum Mollusca; class Gastropoda; order Neogastropoda; family Buccinidae; genus Babylonia; species Babylonia areolata. The sequence continues at coordinate 21,821,007 of NC_134909.1, read as the reverse complement.
TGTTTTCTGAACCTACAAACCCTGCTTACGACGCTGTTATTCAACAACCCTTTCAACAAGAAATTTAAAGACAACCCAAACTGCATCCTCCTCTTGGACTCCGCATTCAACCGCACATAGAAAATGCCAATCTGGATGTTGGTGGCATTTCAGATTTCTCCAAGTTCCCTGACAGCCCTCGGTGGACCTTTAGAACACCTGAGGTCCGATTCGATCTGGCCTCGTACCGTAAAGACTGCGCCAGTTCTCTGGCCTACAGAACTTACTTTTCGGAACTCTGCCACAAATTTCCCACTTTTCAAAGAATCTTCACTGACGGTTCCAAGTCAGAGGACGGAGTTGCTGCATCTGCGTTCTGTCCCGCCTTTCCTGACCGGCCCTCAACGGAACACATCCTGTCTGACAGCTCAGTGTACACTGCGGAACTGACCGCACTGGTTCTGGCGGTAAAAATGGTTCTCTATTCGAAACAAAAGAGATTCATGATCTTTTCCGACTCCTTGTCAGCTCTGGAGGCGATCGCCTGCAGGAATATCACTCATCCCAAACTGCTGGAATTTTATGAAGCTTTTACTGTTGCAAAGAAGAAAGGATACGAGGTTGTGTTGGCCTGGGTTCCCAGACATGTTGGCATTCGTGGTAACGAAAGGGCAGGCCTGCTGGCCAGGAACGCTGTAAAGAAAGAATTATCCAGATCCTTTGTACCATACACAGACATGAAGCAGAAGGTGAACACTTATGTTAAGGATCTTTGGCAAGAGGAGTGGAACACCCAGACAGACAACAAGCTCTTTCAGATCCGTCCAGACCTAAAAGAGACCCTCCCTTCAGGGGTGAAGAACAGAAAGGAGGAGTCTGTGCTGTGCAGACTGCATGTGGGGCACACTCTTTTTTTTTTTTACTCATTCTTACTTGTTGAAGGGGAAAGAGGCCCCTCGATGTATTCCCTGTGATGAGCCTCTCACCGTGAAACACGTGCTCCTTAACTGTTGGGATCTGCATGACGTTAGACACAGACATTACACGGCGGTTTCTTTGAAGACCTTGTTTCGTGATGTCCCTCCGTGGGCGCTGATGCACTTCTTAAAAGAAGTGAACATTTTTAACCAGATTTGAAGGTTTTAAACTATGGAAGTTTAAAAAAAAAAAAAAATTGAGTGGAAAGTTTGAAGTGGTGACTCATTTTAATTGTTTGTTTCTTTTTACCCTTGTAGTAGTTATTAACGCGGCGATAGCCTTGAGATGGCCTTAGTGGTCGGCGAGGCTCTAAGCACCGTAACTTCATTTCATTTCATTTCATTGTACTTAGGGCTGGTTAATCATGTTAAATATTATCTAACATCATCCTGACTCGATAACCATTCTGCTATTTATGTTAATTCCATGACATAATTACGAAAGAAAATGCCGATTCGAAAGTTAATCCCACTCACCTACAAAAACAGTTGTATAGAGTTAACTTTTTTTGTTGTTGCTTTTGGTTTGGTCCCTCAAACGACAGTCCCCCTTGAATCCTCCAACATTGAAGACCTTGACAAGACTCGCCCCAAGCGCGGAAGTGGAGGGGTATCGAAACTGAGGTCACCACGAGAGAAGGGCAGGAAAGCCCACAAGATTTTTTAATACACTTTTTTGATTTCATTTCTTATTGATGATGAACAAGGATGATGGCGATGATGACGATGATGACGATGTTGCTATGGAGTTCCATTTCAGTTAGGAACTACGTGACAAGGCTGTACTCTACCCTTCCTGTTATAATAATATCACGGCGTCAACCAAGCCCAAGAAATATAGACACTTATAGTGTTGGTCAGGAAATTAGAGCAACACACCAAAAGACGCATCCGTGAAGTAGATGATCCTCGACTGTTTGGTCCCAATCTTCCCATTAGAGCCAACAGCACATTCAACTCCGGGAAGGAGCCGGCCGCTGTCCGATAAACCCACCTCCGCTGGAATTCGAACCCGCGTCCTCTCAGCCATCAGTCCGCGACACCAACCACTTTGCGGCTGGTATTTGCTTATGTGTTTATTTGCCCAGCCAGGCAGAAACCCCCTAGGAAGCTGAACATCCACCACCTCCCTATCACAAAGGACGTGCTGCAGCAACAAATCCAAGCAGCTCTCCAAGAAATTCCTGCATCGACTGATGTAGAAGAGGTATGGAGCACCTTTAGAAATGCTGTGCACACAGCAGCAGCTGACACACTCGGCTTTGTACAGAGGAGCCACAAAGACTGATTTGATGAGAACTACTCTGGAATATCCAAGCTCCTGAACACACTGCATATACGGCATCAGGATCACATTTCCGATAAAGACTGCCAGAGGAAGAAGAACCAGTTCTTGCAAACCAAGCAACTCGTACAGAAGAGGCTGCGTGAAATGAAGAACGCCTGGTGGGAGAGAAACTCCGAAGAGCTTCAGTCCGCTGCTGATGCTCACGACATGAAGACCTTCCATGGTGGTCTCCGAGCTGTGTATGGGTCGAGAGTCACAAGATCAACCCCTGTCCGAGCCTCGGACCAGACCACCCTCCTGACAGACAAGAAAGACATCCTTGCACGCTGGGCAGAGCACTTCAACACCCTCCTCAACAGGGACTCGTCCGTATCTGACGAGGTAATTGCAGCCCTCCCACAGCTACAAGTCAGTGACTCGCTAGCTGCCCCTCCCACCAAGGCCGAGACCCAGAAGGCCCCGAAGCTAACAACGTCAGGAAAAGCACCAGGAGCAGATGGAATCGAGGCTGACATCTACAAGTATGGAGGCAAGGTGTGGACAGACAAGCTGACCGCTCTGATCCAGTCCATCTGGGAGAGAGGGGAGGTCCCCCAGGATTTCAAGGATGCTTCTATTGTCCACATTTACAAACGGAAGGGAAACAAAACATCCTGCGATAACCACCGTGGAATATCTCTCCTCTGCATCGCTGGCAAGATCTTCGCCCGCATCATACTGAACAGACTGGTTGACCATGTCTCCAAAACAGTCATCCTTGAAGCACAGTGCGGCTTCTGCTCAGGCAGGGGAACATGTGACATGGTGTTTTTACCATACGCCAGATGCAAGATAAGTGCCGTGAGCAGAACAAGGAGCTCCACATGGTCTTTGTAGACCTGACTAAGGCTTTCGACATGTGAACCGCCGTGGTCTGTGGAACATCCTCCAAAAGTTCGGCTGCCCAGAGAGCCTAATCCAGCTGATTGCATCATTCCACGATAGCATGCAGGCGAGAGTACAGGAAAATACGGGCATGTCGGATCCATTCCCTGTGGTAAATGGTGTGAAGCAGGGCTGTGTCCTGGCACCCACACTGTTCTCCATTCTCTTCTCTGCTATGCTGATTGACGCCTTCCAAGACTGTGACGTGGGCATCTACATTCAGTTTCGCATAGATGGCAAACTTTTCAACTTGCGGCGACTCCATGCCAGGTCCAGGGTGTTTGAGGCACTGTTGAGAGGGTTCCTCTTTGCTGATGACTGCGCGCTTGCTGTACACACCCATGAGGACATGCAGTTCATAATGGACAGGTTGTCAACCTCCTGCAGGCGCTTTGGACTCACCATCAGCCTCAGCAAGTCCGAGTCCATATACCAACCAGCTAGCTCACAGAGCGCCAGTGCCTCCCCCCCCCCCCCACCCCCACCTGCAATCAAGATCAATGATACAGAGATCAAGTCAGTCGACAAGTTTGGTTACCTGGGCAGCACCCTATACAGCAACGGAGCCCTTGATGCAGAAGTGACGCTGCACATCGCCAAGGCCAGCTCCGCCTTTGGCAGACTCAACAACAGACTGTGGAACAACAAAGGCATCAGGCTCAGCACCAAAATCAAAACCTACAGTGCTGTTGTGCTGACCACCTTGTTGTACTGCTGTGAAACATGGACCACGTATCGCCGTCACATTCAACTTTTGAGCAGTTTCACCAGAGATGCCTACGAAAGATCCTCGGCATGAAGTGGCAAGACAGGGTCTCCAACCTCCAGGTCCTAGAGAGGAGTGGCCTGCCCAGCATCGAAAGCCTGCTGATCCAGTGCCAGCTACGCTGCACAGGACACGTTGTCCGCATGACAGACAGCAGGACCCCGAAGATGCTACTGTATGGCCAGCTGAAGGAAGGCACCGTGAACTTGGCAGACCCTGCAAGCGCTTCAAGGACACCTTGAAGACAAACCTCAAAGCCTGTGACATAGGTATCGCTTCCTGGGAAACTGATGCCCTTGACCGCTCTCGCTGGAGGATGCTGTGCTCTAGTGGCATAAAGACGTTTTAAAACAAGAAAACGCTGGCCATTAAGGAGAAGCGTGAGCGAAGCAAGCAGGGCTCAACTTCTGGAGACGTTTTCCCTTGCAACACGTGTGGGAAGTGCTGTGTATCTAGAATCGGCCTCTTCTCCCATATGAGGACACACGCTGACAGATAAGCCTGCCTGCCTGCCTACTCATCCGTCGGTCCGACGGGAGACTCCATCATCACTTTTAGTTTAGTTGGATTTGATGCCTCACACACGCGCACACATACACACACACACACACACACACACACACACACACACACATATATATATATATATAGATAGATAGATAGATAGATATCTATCTATCTATCTATCTATCGAGGATCGAGTAAGCATTTAGTGCTGACCAGCACATTGGGTCTACACGTAGGTTTGAAATCTGCTCCCACATTTCTTTGGGGTGTAACAATACATAATTATGGTTGCGATAATGTAAATCGTTATGAAAATTGGTCTTTGTTGCCGCTCGAGAACAACCAAAGCCTCCAAAATAAAACGCACCCATGCCGTGCACACGAACAGGTTTTATTTCCTGGACTGCAAGTACACCATCCAAGCAACCTGCCCTTCCATTCACCTCCCACTACCACCACTACCTCCTTTCTCACATTCAACTGACAGCCCTATCACATGAAGCAACGTTGACGTTCATCCTGAAAAATGGATTGAGGAAGGAGAAAAAGTACAAAATTCTTCCTCCGCTTAGAAAATTATAGATCAAATATGAATATTATGACAAGTATTTGTAAGAACAATGGATAAATAATATCTAACCAAATGGAAATATTAGAAGAACAAGTTAGATTTTATTCAGATCTCTACAGTCAGACAACACTAACAAATAACATTACACAAGCAACAGACGATTTCTTGAAAGATGAACAATTCACAAAGTTAGATCACGATGAAGCAGCATTATTTGAAAGACTTATTAAAGAAGAAGAAGCCAGCAACGCATTGAAACAAATGAAAAATGGGTCGTCTCCAGGTAGTGATGGGTTAAGCACTGAATTTATGAAATTCTTCTGGATTAAACTAAAAAAGCTTGTAACTAATTCTTTCAATGAATCGTTTGCAGACGAAGAAATGTCTTATACACAGAGACGTGGAATAATCAAACTTTTACACAAAGGAAAAGAATTATCACGTAATGAATTAGACCACTGGAGACCAATAACTCTAACGAACACAGACTACAAAATGATGGCAAAAGCGCTTGCAAACAGATTAAGTAAAGTTATATATAAATTAATCAATCCGGACCAGGTTGGATACTTGAAAGGAAGAAACATTTCATCAATAATTAGATCCATCGATGATGTTATAGATTATCTGAACCATACAAACGAATCAGGATATCTCCTCGCCCTAGATTATTACAAAGCAATTGACTCAGTTTCGCGAGATTTTCTGTTGCATACATTTAGAGTATTTGGGTTTGGTGAACAATTTGTAAAATGGGTTAATATTTTGAACAAAAATACATTTAGCAGTATCAATCATGGAGGATGGATTTCACGGCCCTTTCCCGTTACATGTGGCATCAGACAGGGATGCCCATTCTCACCCTTAGCTTTCATTTTAGCTGTAGAAATACTGGCAATCAAGATAAGAAACAGCAATATAAAAGGAATAAAACTTCCTACTGACAGACAAATTGACAAGCAAATGAAAATAAAACAATTAGCAGATGATACAACTCTTTTTCTGAAAAAACAAAGACGACATGTTAAAAGCTTACAACATCATAAATGATTTCTCCACATTCTCAGGCTTGGTATTAAATCAAAAGAAAACTAAGGCCATGAAACTGGGGACAGGTTGTGAAAACCAAAACCTTCCTTTTGAAGTAACAAAAATGATAAAGATATTAGGTATCTACTTTCAAAATGGCATCAGAGCCCAAGACATCAAAAGAATTGGGAGGGGAGTGTAGAAAAGGTAACAATCTGATAAAGACTTGGAGTCATAGAGATGTAAGCATAAATGGAAAAATAGTAATTGTGAAATCTCTTCTGGTAAGTCAGTTTACGTATGTTATGCAAGCAATTGGTTTGCCAGACCATATTCTTACAAAATAAACAGAACTCTTTACAAGTTCATTTGGCAAAGAAAACACACAAACAGAAAAGCATATGAAAAAATAAAAAGGAAGGTAATGGAAGGAAATTATGACTTAGGGAGATTAAGAATGATAAATATGGTCAGTTTACAAAAGTGTTTTTATCTGCAATAGGTCGGAAAACTTTTCCAAACTGCAGACGAAAACTGGAGTTACATCCCAAAATGGCAGTTTAAGCAATTTGGAAAATGGCCAAAGGTTCTCGACGTAAATTGCAGACCTAATCAATTAAAAGAAATAGACAATATTACAAACGAATTCTGGAGAAAAGTTCTCCGTACATACTTAGAAACCAAACCAATAGAATCAGCAGAAAACGTACATTTTCACAATTTTCAAAATCAACTCTTGTGGAATAATAGTCTCATACAATTTAAGAAAAAAAAAAATTATTCTTTCCTAATTGGTCTAAGATTGGAATAGACAGAATTATGGATATGATTAAAATAGAAGATAAAAGACCATATGCACTGGAGGAAATCCAAAGGAAAGTACCTCAAAACAATGTTGTCACTTATTTTGAATATCATGCTTTGATAAATGCTATTCCAGCAGAATGGAAAGAATGGATCAGACAGGCAGACACACAAATTCACACTTTGAAAAATGATAGACATTTTGCAAACAACTTTAATGATAAGCCAAAAGTAATATCAAAATATTTAGATAATCAAACAAATGACAGAGATACAAGAAATCCGTGTGCATGTGGATTCTGGAAAAGAAAATTTGGCATTGAATTAGATAAAGATATCTGGCTAATCCCTCATTTTGCAACAAAAGAAGTAAGACTGCGTGAATTGCAATGGAAGATCCTCCATAACGTATACCCAACAAATATTCTGCTACATAAAATGAATGTGACTGATGACAATAAATGCACGACTTGCAAAGATGTGGTAGATTTTATTGAACACTTCTTTTTTGAATGCCCAAATGTCAATAATTTTTGGAAAGCAGTTGAACGTTATATAAGCAGTAACATTGGAAAAAAGTACAATTGACAGTAAACGAAGTCTTGTTTGGTTTTCAAAACAAAGAAATTAAATACTGCACGGTAAATGATATAAACAGAATAATACTTATTGGAAAGATGTGCATAAGTATTGCCAAGAAAACTAAAACATCTCCAATCTTAGTAATTTTTTGAACAGCAAGTCCTCACGTCGAAAAATACAGTTCATATAGGTACAGAATAAACATAATGCTTGACAACATTGATAATGCTCTGCATATACATGGCACATACCTAATTGTATATGAAAACTGCAATGACGTTGTTGACTGAGGTAGTAACAGCAATAATTATGCATCTAATTAATATCATTATCATTCCTCTTCAGCTCCTCCTCTGAGTACCTGTTATTATTATTATTATCATTATTTCTATTTTGACTATTATTGTTGTTGTCGTCATCATTGTCTTTTGAGAAAGAATTGGGTGAAAATGTCACATACAATGCACACTAATGCATAAAGAAACCCAGACATACGTAGGCACATGCAGAATATTAAAGCACGCAACAAATGTCCATCATTAGAAAAACCCCACACAAGAGAAGCATGAATGGGACTATTCCTATCTCCTTTTTCTGTATCACACAAAATGTTCCTTTCTATTTGAATATTTTGCTCTGCTACCATCAATATTACTATCATTATTAGTATGATTAGTATGATTTATTTATTTATTTATTTATTTATTTATTTATTTTTTTTTTATTATTATTATTTTTTGTTGTTGCTGTTGTTTTTTTGTTCTTGTTTTTCGGTCAATGAAGAAAGCACGTGCAGAGCTCAAAGAAAAAAGTATTTTAAAGGAAAAGAAAAAAAAAGGGACCCCCCCCCCCCCCCCCCCAAAAAAAAAACCAACAACAAAAAACAAAAAAAACCCTCACAAAAACCCCCCAACGGTAACGATAATAACAAATAACTACATATGAATAAGGGAGAAAACACAAGTTTTCCTTACCGATAGAAATTAGTCAAAAGACCAATGTGTATTCGAGGTCTTTTTGCTTTAAATTGATCTACACGGTGTGCGTCTTCAAGTAAGGCGCGTCGTATGCAAAATGACGGACAATTTTATGTGAGTTCACACATGTCTCTTTGTGAAGGTCAAGGTATTCGTGTCAGGGTTGTGTGTTTCATCAGGGCCGTAACTCTCCGTTTTCACGTGCTCACGTTGAGCTGTGCAAGTTGTCAAATGATGTGTCCACCTCCATGTCTTCTTCGTTTCGCAGACTATGATTTTTACGACTTAGATTTTTGTTTTGCTAAACCCTTATATTGCCTTGCTTGTTCAGAATCTATAAATACGACTCACTTTGTTGGAAAAAAAAAGAGCTGCATAGTTTAAAAAATGAATAGAGGCTAAAAATAAATAAATAAATAAAAATCAGTAATACATTGATATAGCATTTCTAAAGAATGTGAAGACATCCGTCACATAATTTATCCGTATTGTCTCAAGAATGTTTATTTATTTACTTATTTGTTTATGTATTAATTAAGATGTTTCAGCACATATTCTTGAAGCTCTGCATTTTACATCATGTCATTGCCAACATTGTTGCATGTTTCCATGACACTTTTCATTTCTCTGTTCCTGTCCATTTGCAGGTAACCCTGTATAACGACCACATCAGAAAGATGATGAATGAATGTAAGATTTGTGGAATGGATGGGTGAATGATGGGGAATTAAAAAATTAAAAAACAAAAATTAAAAAAAAGCAACGTTGACGTTCATCCTGAATGCCTTTATTTGCTTTTGAAACGTTAAGTAGGCCAACGAGCAACGGTCCACATCAAGTCACCTTGACCCTGAAACATCCGGGTTGGTGAGAACCAATCAAAACTAAATCGTAGAAACGGGTCCAACAATCTCAAGTGGTGGTGTCCTCGACACAGCAATGTAGCTTATTTTCCCCTTGTTTTCACGCTGGAGTGGTTATTCCAACACATAGGCTCCAACACCCCCCCCCCCCTTCCCCCCTCCCTCTCTTTTTTTTATCTCTCTGAACAGAAATACAAACAAGACCGCCCGCTGTCCCTGATAAATGCGTTGGAGAGACCACCCGACATGTTCCCGCGGCCTGGCTGTTCACGGTGCAAAGCAAAGAAAATGTTCAGCGCTGGATCAGGAAGAGGGGAAGGGAGGGGGGCTGGGAGTGGGGTCTGAGGCCAGGGTATTTTTCAAGGGGGCGAACACGCGATCTACTGGTGGGTATTGTGCGTTCAGTTTGCAAGTCATTATGTGGGACAGGTCTGTTCGTAGGGGAATATTCAAATGACATAGCCGCCATGATGGTGTGACAACAGGCAGTGCGATTGACCATAAACTGACACCAAGTGGCGCTCTTCATGCAATGTCTGCTCTCTCTCTCTGTGTGTGTGTGTGTGTGTGTTGCTGCTCGTTGTTTGTGGAGCTGAACCATGGTCACGGTGCCAAAGCTAAACAAAACGTGTCCTGGGATTTTCTTTCAGGAAGACTTCCTCACTGACAGGTTGGGTGAGGGGGTTGCATGGCTGGTAAAGTCAGGGGAACGTATATTAGGGATTCAGCACAGGCAATAGTAGGCGAGAGAAAGGGTGGAGGTGGGTGTAGGGCGGCAGAGCTGCTTACTTTTTTCCCCCCATGCCTTTGTTAACTGTCCACCTTGATCATTATCTGCGATTAATATTGTTTCAGTCACAGACATACAGACCGATACACATACACACAATATCACACACAAACACACACACGTGCGCGCACGCGCGTACACACACACACACACACACACACACACACACACACACACACACCGCAACAGGCATGACAGACAACGACACACTGCAGTGATGATCAGAAAAACTCACATGTCTACGAAATGGATGAAAATTTGTGGTCCCAGCTTTTCTATTCAGTCAAGCATCCGTAGGCCCATCCAGCGTTTATCATTCAATGACAGCAGGACAAAGGGGTGGGGGAAAGGAGTTTTGGAGGTGCAAGGGACATCGAGTGGAGGAATAAAAGAAAATCTCTCTCTCTCTCTCTCTCTCTCTCTCTCTCTCTATATATATATATATATATATATATATATTAACCACTACTTTATATTTACTCAGTGAATCACTTGTTGAAACTCACGACATGGGAGGGAGAGAGTGGGACTGATGGCACTGGAGTGAGGTGTGTGGAGGCGAAGGGTGTGTGTGTGTGTGTGTTGTGTGGCAAGTATACTGTATGTCAGTCCATTAAAATAGTTCCTAAATTACAAGTTCTGTACTTTTTGCTTGCGAAATAACAAAATCAAAAGGGGGAATAATTTTGGATGTTACACCAGTTATCATTTGGAACGCTGATCATTTGGAACTTGACATGTTGGAACAAGACACTGTTCAGAGCGAAACTGAATTTCAGCGCAAATTTTCAGTCTTGCAAGTTTATAAGACATGAAAAGACTGTTGTTTTGTTGATCACATATACATACATCCCATATATGCACACACAAACACACACACACACACTCACACGCGAAACATGCAGACGCTTTGGGCAGACATGGACATACAGGCAATTAAAAAAAAAAAAAAAAAAAAAAAAAATATATATATATATATATATATATAGAGAGAGAGAGAGAGAGAGAGAGAGAGAGAGAGAAGGAAAGAGGGAGTAATAAGAATGCAATGCAACAGAAATATTTACACATATTGAAATATCTTGCGTATGCAAACACTTCAATGATCGTGAAAACCAACTCCTATTCCTTACCCTCTTTCCTTCTACCCAAACAATTGCCTATGTATGTATGTATGTAAGTATGTATGTATGAATCCATTTTGTCATACTGCAAGTCGCTGCAATTTTTCCTCACCCCCACCCCACACTGTCATTCCAACCCACGAATATGTGACAATTCACATTAACAAGGAAGACTTCCTGAATCAGCTACCCATTTGAAACGGGCATTTTGTATAGTGAGTCTGAGGTGGTCGTGGGAGCTGAAATGGAGGAAGGGAAGCACGAAGATTTAAGGTGAGGTTAGGTCAGGGTCAAAGAAAATATAGATGTGTGTGCACGTAAACAGGTTTCCTGTTTGTGCACTGATAGTTCCAATGTACAGTGAACATTTCGTGAGCTATCGAGGACGACAGGTTTTTTTTGTTTGTTTTTTTTTCCTCGTCTATTTTAGACACATTGTTATTAGATTCAATAGGTGGATGGGTATTGCCGTAAAATGATCGACTTTTTTTTCTCCTTTTCTAAAACAAATCTGGTAAAACCTAAGGATTCAAATGTGCCTGAACAATATACTCTTGATATGTTTTTCCTTATTTTGTCAACACAGTACATCTTTATTAATATCATTTGAAATTGCTTTGTGTATTCAAAGGCTCGTCACACATACACACATTCTCTCATCCGCAGCTGAGTCTAACATATGAACATGGCAAAAGACTAACTATAAAGTGAAAAGATAAGATTAAAACATGAAAGTGACAACACTAAGCAGTTTGATTTATAACACAGTGAAATATATTATAAAACGTATTTTAAAGAAAATAACTAAGAACGATATTTCCGAAAAAGAGACACAATGATGAAATTGTCATTTCATTATTACATATTAAAACATAACCTCTATTTCTAACATATAAACAGGTTTTCACTCACTTAAAAAAAGGGAAACTGACATTCACATTCCCCCACAAACAACTTTGCTCCTTCAGCCCCCCACACCCCCGACCCAACGCATGTCAACTATTACTATATCCATAACTAAAATTGGATTTACTTAGATGCCTCTCCATCATGTACAATGCAGGACAGCCAAAAGACACTCAAGTACATTAGAAAGAAGTCATCTCAGTTGCGTTGCTCCAGCGCTATTCACTTTTTGTATGTCTCTCCATTTTCTGTATGTATATACCCTATATCATTAAGTAATATTATTTTCATGATGCGCACGCAGTCGTGAACACACACACACACACAACACAGGACAAACACACACACACACACACACACACAGAGCGAGGGCGACAGAGAGATACAGATATGAACACATGAACAGACATACAGGCATAAGAGACAGATTTACAGACGGACAGAACACACACACATACCTCTCTCGCCCGTGCACGACTCTGTCTGTACAAGGAGGTGGCCCTACAATAAAACTGGAGTTGGGGTGTTATGAAGCAAATGTGTATTTGGAAAACAAAAGGAAAAAAAAAGTGTGTGTGTGTGTGTGTGTGTGTGTGTGTGTGTGTGTGTGTGTGTGTGTGAGAGAGAGATAGAGAGAGAGAGAGAGAGAGAGTGGTGTATGCGACATTGCTGTTTTACGTTTATTTTTTGGACAACCCAACCCCAGCCACCCCCCACCCTCAGTCTCCCCGCACTACCCCGCCCTTCTCCCTTCTCAGACAGGGGCCATGGCGTAATCTTACTGGCTAGTTCGCATTCACACACACATCTCAACGCCACCCCACCACGCTTCTTCCCATACCTGCAATGCACGAACTGCGCAGTAAAATGAATACAAAGGAAAGGTGAAGGCCGTCGTGGCTGCATGGGTTACGCTGACAGCTAATGCACAATCAATACCCTCCCCCCTCCCCCTTCTACCCACCAGCCCATCCGATCCTCCGTCTGTCCCTTCTTCCCTCCGGTCCTCTGTACGCAACGCTGAATAACAACTTGGGGAAAAAGGGGGAACCCCCCTTTGTGACCATGGCGACACAGTATGTGATCGATGACGCACACGAGTACACTGCATTGCATCTGGAAAAGGTCAGCAGTGCTGTGTGTGTGGGTGGGGGGGGGGGCGGTGTTTATCTGCGTCTGTAAGCATGTTCTTGAGTGCGAGCGAGCGTACGTCCTTGTGCGCATGCATGCTTGTGTATGTGTCTGAAATGAGAATGAAAGAGTATGGGGGAAGACAAGAGAAGAAGAAGAAGAAGAAACAACAACAACAACAAAAAGTTGGAGTGGTGGTAATGAGATAATTTTCTTTCATCAGCCCAACCGTTCAAGCCTCAAAAAACATGTCGTTTGAATGGTGTCGAGTATCTGAAAAGAACCTCTGAAAAGAACTTGGACACCCAAGATGAAGCTACGATATTGTTCCTCTCTGAACAACAATGCTTCAGTCGGTCTGTTACTGTCCCGTCGTTAGAAGTGAGAGGAGGGGGCCGGTGCGAGGGGACGGGGCGTGTGTGTGTGGGGGGGGCGGGTGGGGGGGGACGGGGGGGACAGATGGTGAAAGGGAGAGAGAAAGAGAGAGAGAGAGCAACAAAGAAAGAGAGAGGAAAATTGCAAGAGACAGACAGAGAGAAGGAGAGATAAATAGAGAAAGATACAGAGAGAGGCTTATTTTTCTCTGTATCACAAACACATTCAAATACGCATATACCATCACACACACAAATAACACACACACACACACACAACACACACACACACACACACACACACACACACCTCACCTCACTCACTCACTCAACTCACTCACTCCACAACTTAATGATTTATTCAAACAAAAACAGTGGACAGTTTTTGAAACAGGCTTGTATATTTCTGAAACTGCATTTGAAAGAAAATAATGATGTATTTGGTATAATATCTATTTTTTGAGAAAATATACCGGGTTAGTCTATATGTGCACAAACAATCTGAAATTGTTTTTGATAAAAGAGAAATAAGGCTGATGTTAAAAAGTACAATGAAAAATAAAAAAATAACAATAAAAATTTAAAAAAGGACAACCAACCTCCCCCACACAATTAAATTAGGCATTAATTTTTATTAAAAAAAAACAAAACAAAACCCCACCAAAAAAAAAAAGAAAAACCAACAATAAACAAAGGCAAAAATTCCAAAATTTTACAAACAAATTATTTTAAAATTTTTTATTTTACCAAATTTAGAAAAGAATGGGGAAGGCACACATGCAAATACTAAGGAAATGAATGGGGGTTGTGAGGGCAAAAGGAACAATCTTGAAAAAAGGAGGGAAAATTTATCAGATTTATTTTAAAAATTTTCTCTTGCTCTTTTCGTCGTCTGAAGGTCGTTTGTTTGTTTTTTTTTTTATTTTTTTTTATTCAACAAAACCCTGAAAAAACCTTAACCCCAAAACAGTAAACAAAAAACAAAACATTCACTATTAGTAAAGACTACAAAAATAGCACAAAAAAACCAGATTATGGAAGTTTTTCTTTTTCCCTTGAAAAATCTAAATGAAGTACATATGATCAATCCATCGCCCTGATTTTTGATTTTGGTAATTTAAAAAAGGGAAAAAAAAAAATGCCCCCCTTGCATGGGTTTTTTTTCTCTTTAACTCATCACCATGAAATTTTCTGTGACAAGTTACATATTACACAAGCATGGTAACAGTCGCAAGGGTATTTTTACAGGGAGAAACAAATGTTGCGGTTTAGCTTGGTGTGTGCATGGTGTGGTGCGTGGCGTGCATGTGTGTGTGCGTGCTTTTTGCGTGCATGTGTGGTTGTGGTGTGTGTGTTTGTGTGTGTGTGTGGTGTGGTTGTGCAGTGGTGCATGTGGGTATGGACAAGTTTTTAAACTGATTGCATTGATGTATCCTAAAATTTTACTGTGCGTGTTTGTGTCGATTTTCGATTTATGTTCGTACCCGTTAATTACAATCCCCCCCCCTCCCCAAAAATTCCTTTGACCCCGGTTTAAAATTGGGAAAAAAAACAATTTTTAATATTTATATATATATATTATTTTACGAACTTTTAAAAAATTTAAAAATTTTTGGGTCTTCATATCGAAAACTTTTGCAGTGCTAAAAGGAATCACACAAGTATGTTCGACAGTGTGGGGTTGGCGACCCTTTTCTGAAGCTCTATCGGTTGATAGAAGAGATGTAAAATTGATTCTTTTTTAAAAAAATTATCTTTCATATTGATTATAAAGCTTCGATTCCCCCGATGAAAAAAAAACTTCTTATAACAAAGGTTTATTTATGTTCAAAAATATGTCGGATTTGCTCCCCATTTTAAAGAAAAAATTTGTAACCAAATCATCGTCGTGTTCACAAGTTATTGACCACTTAAGGATTATCTTTTTTAAAAGTCTGTTTATTCAGGGGCTGTTTATGGAATGAAATATTTTCCTGCCCAAGTAAACACTTTTAAAAAAAAAAAAAAAAAAGACCCCTTCTTTAAAAATAATATCGTGTATTTTTGAAAAACATTGATTATTGACAATATAATTATAAACAACAAACATGTTAGACTGTCAATATATTATATGCCTTCTCCCCCCCTGTCAGTCTTTTTTACGTCTGTCTCCACTGTCCTGTCATATATCGTCTGTTAGTCAGCCCCCCCTACTTCTTTACTTTCCCTTGCCCATTCTTCCCTTCGTTTCCCCACCACGCCCCTCCCTATTGTCCTTTTTTGCTTTTTATCTATGCGTTATTGATTGTAATACGTCCCATGCTTTTGCACATGATTGTGTAAATTTTGTGTTGTTTGTGATTTGTCGCTCGTTTTTTAATTTTTCTTTTTTTCCAATTTTATTCTTGCCCGAGAGCCGGTAAAAAAGTACTTTGTGTGTTGGCCCAAATGAAATTACTGTGAAAAAAGCGGTGTGCATTATACATGTATTAAGTTAACAACATTTTTTGGGGTTTTTTGGTTCTTTTAACACGGCAGATGTGTAAGGGCCAAAGTGCACGTTTCCGTTTTGGTGTTCATTTCTTTATTCTTCATTCTCATTTCATTCATTCATTCATTCACTCATCACCATCCCCCTTTTTCACCCCTTTTTTTTTCTTTTTTTATTTTCTTATTTAAAGAAAATACTAACAAAAAGTGATGAATATTGTTTCGAGTGGGGTGTTCAGGTCGATTTAAGTTCTTCCTTTTATTTTATTTTAAATAGATCACTGAAAATGATGTTTTAAAACATTGTCTTTTTTGCCAAGGTGAACTAGAAGGATGCCATTCTTGTCTGTTTTTTGTGTATATGATTTACGGAAATGATTTATTGAAACTGTTTAGATTTGTCTCTGTGCACTTTTCGATCAAAGTAATGTATTGGGAAAAGTGTTTTATTACCGCATTGATCAGGTTCGCCCGAAAACTAAAAAGACATAATAATGACGTGACACAAAGACGCAATTGGACATTGTCGTACTCCTTTAAATACTACCACCAAGTTTTTCTTTTATCCCATAGTTTAAAGTCAATAGAAAGTATACATTATGTCAGTTTATATTCATTATTTGTCCCCGCGTGTGATCTTTAACTAGATTTTCACCGTTGTTCCCGGAAAAAAAGAAAAAAAGTAAGTGGAGAGAATGGGAGGGAGGAAAGACGGGGATATATATATATATATATATATATATTTTTTTAAAAATATATAAATATTATTAATATATACAGAGAGAGAAGAGAGAGGGGAGGGAGAGAGAGGGGGAGGACGACAGAAGACAGACAGACAGACAGAAGACAGGCGGAGACAGCAGACAGAGGAGACAGTGAAAGCAAAGAGAGGAAAAGCGCCCGGGAAAAAAAGAAAAAAAAAAAAAGAATGGAGACAAACATGACATTATTCAGATCCCCGTAATGTGCGTCTGCTTATCGTGCTGACACACGCACAAACTTCTCCTCCACGTCCTGAATAATCTACTGCTAGCGCTGACTCTTCTCACTATTCTGATTGGCAGCCCCCATTGACCTATAGACCCTTCAATCCTTTTTCCCCTTTCCTTACATTTTGGGATCAAAAGGCACTGTTTAAACTGGTTTTAAATTTTATTCTGATCGATTCCAGTCTGTCATTTTTGATAATTTCCCGCTGAACCCGTTAAAAAGAACATGGGTCCCAGGGATCTGTTTTTTGGGCCCCAGTCTTCACCTGTACATGCTCTCTCGTGAAAAATTTTCAACCCCCATAATGTCAGTATATCATTCTTTGTTGATGACCCTAAAATCAAGAAAAGTGTACCCCTAAAAATTGTTGTCACCCCTTTCAAGAAAAAATCCAACGCTTCTGGAATTCCAAATGGTGACTAAATAAGTTACAAAAAAAGCAGACCAAACCCAAAACAATGTATAGAAAAATAAAAAAAAATTTTCCATCACAAATGATACAATAAAAATTGGCAGTAATCCACATCTTTCCGTTCGTCAGGAACCTCGGGTTGATAGACACACAGCCCAGCAAAAAGTATCAGTCAGAATGTAAAACCCTGCTACTGTCAATTGTGGCCATCAGTTCCTTTCGGATGTATTGTCCATGGAAACATTGACTTTGTTTCTCTCTTCCCCTCTGCCTTGACAAAGTATTCTAAATTGTTTGGTTTTCCTGCTTATCTATTCAGTTCCTTAGGCTGCAAAACTGCTGCCCGACCGTCCTCAGAAGAAAAAAAAACTGAGCCATCATCCTCTTTCGCAACTCTCAAGGCTCATGTCTCACAAATAAAGTACAAAATCAGTATTTGTTACAAATGTTTACAAATTAAACCCCCCTGTCTCTGTGGCTGCCCTTCACCCCTACATCCCCCTCGTTTTTGCGACCGGCTTCGGTCCACTTGTTTACGCAACCCGATTCAAAACTCGACTGTTGGGCCCCCATTCTTTTTTTGTCTTGGACCTTGCAACTGGGAAAGAACTTCCTCTTTCGCTTGGTCAGGTCTCTGCCTTTGCTCTTTCAAGCTGGCCCTTAAAACCCATTTTCAAAGTAGCCCCCCCTGCCAGCTTTTTCCTTGTCTTTCGTTTTCCAGTTTTAGGTTTTTTTATGATGTGAAGATGTGTGAAAACGCTTTGATTTTTCCTGCACAAGATTTAGCGCTTATAAATGATTAATTATTATATTATTATTATTATTTGCTAAACCCTTTCGCAAAAATATTAAAAGCCCAAAGCCTGTACCGTACAAAGTGTCATGACAAAACAAGACAGAAAAAACCCGAGGGGGGCAAGCAACATTATTTCATTTTACAAATGTAAAATATATAAATCGCTGGAAATTTTAGTCAAAACGAAACAATGGTCATATCAATGATCAATTTCAATATACTTTGTTGACAGTGAAGAGGAAACCCCAGAAAAGGAAGCAACAACAACAACACAACTTTTTATTAGCAATTACAAAAAAATTCAGCATTTTTACATGCAGAGAAAATGCGGTGGGATTTCGCCCGCTCAAAGAAAAATGATTTTCCAATGGGGTCCCCGTAAAAAGGAATAATGCGTTTCGACTGAGTGAACAAAAAGTTTTCGAACAAAAAGCATCTACACACAAAAACGTTCACAAAAGGGAAGGGGAAAAAAAAATTAATTTTAAACATCCTTTCCAATTTACCAATTCAAGGTTTCACTCTTATTCCCAATCAAAAAACACACACCTTTCAATTAAATTAAATAAACTTTTTTACAATTTTTCAAAACCCGTTCCAAAAAAAAAAAATATTTTTTTTATTTTAAAAACCTTATATTTTAACTTTATTACCATACCCTTTCTACTTTCATTAACCCAACCCCCCTAATTCCCCCCACCCAAAAAACCTTTTTTAACCTTTTGGGGGGGAAAATCCAAAAACTTTTTTGGCCAAATCCCCCTAGATTACCCCAAAAAAAACCTCACCTCCCAGGGGCCTTCACCGTGGCTTTTCCTTCACGTGGCCTCATTGGGCTGTAGGTCGGTAGGCAGGAGGCGGAAGGGGCTGCACAATCCCCCTCAAAAAAAAAAAAAAAAAATTACCCCGTGTGGCAGGCAACCCGGTAAAGTCGGAACGACAAGCTACCTTCCAAAACCCCGTTTCCCAACCCTGCGGGGAGGCGAAGTGGTAAAGGGGCAGGAGAGGATGTGTGGCAGTTCCCGTCACGATTGCACGCGGCGGCTGTGGGGGGGATGGGCGTCCGCCGTGATGGGGCAGATGCGGCGCCGTTTCCCCCCACCGTGTCAGATAGCTCCTTTTTTGGGCAGAACTGCCCCCCACTGGGGAAGGGGAGATAAAAGGGTCCCCCAAAAAGCCTTTCCTCCCCACTGTAAAA